>NC_084612.1:82028617-82111117 GCF_033978795.1 Nerophis ophidion | reverse complement strand
GTATATAAAGAACAGGAACGCTGATGCGTCGCCACAAGGCGCCCCGTAAAAGATGGTTAAAAAGGTAAAACGCTGGGGAAGGCTGAGTAAAAAATTGCAATCAAGACTGCACTCCTAGGGGCGCCCAGTCTGGAGTGGGGAAAACGCTCCATGGCAAGCACATATACGTATTACAATGTACATCTCGGGATTATCTAGCAACAGAGGGGAGGGAGTGCGGGGTTATGGTGGTCGGCCGCAGCTCTCAGGCGCTGACCATCCTTCCATCACCACTATGTGATTTGCATCGAGGGTGTTGGACTCGGGGTTGTATGTGTGGCGTATATTCTTTATGGATGCACGTTTGTGTGTAAGCCTGCATGGCGTCTCTGTTCCGCCGCCTTGATCTTGTGCAGTCGGCCTCGATTATCGAAGAGGCTGAACAGTTTGAAGTTGGAACAGTTTGCATCGGATGAAAACTGTTGACGGTAGAATGAATGATGAATGAATGATTGGTGGTAGTCGGAGGGTCTGTAGGCGCAAACTGGAAGCCACGTTTCCGTCCGTCAGATGTAGCTTACCACCACCAGGTGTGAATGAATGATGGGTTCCCACTTCTTTGTGAGCGCTTTGAGTATCTAACAATAGAAAAGCGCGATATAAATCTAATCCATTATTATTATTATTATAAAAACATAAGCAAGAATTCCACTTTCAAAGCTTTATAAATTAGTTTCCTCAGTTCCCAAACATTTATTGAGTTTTGTTTAAAGAAAAGGTGATGTAACACAGTGGTGAACATACCCTTTCCCAACTACCATGGCATATGTTGCAGCCATGGAAGTGAAGTGAATTATATTTATATAGCGCTTTTTCTCTAGTGACTCAAAGCGCTTTACATAGTGAAACCCAATATCTAAGTTACGTTCAAACCAGTGCGGGTGACACTGGGAGCAGGTGGGGTAAAGTGTCTTGCCCAAGGACACAAAACGGAAACGGGAATCGAACCTGCAACCCTCAAGTTGCTGGTACGGCCACTCTACCAACCGAGCTATATTATTATTATTATAAAACAAGAACGGGAAAGAATTCCACTTTCAAAGCTTCATGAATTAGTTTCCTCAGTTCCCAAACATTCATTGAGTGTTGTTAAAAGAAAAGGTGATGTAACACAGTGGTGAACATGCCCTTTCCCAACTACTTTGGCCCATGTTGCAGCCATGAATGTCTAAGTTAATTATTATTTGCACAAAAAAAAAATTAAGTTAATGAGTTTGAACATAAAATAGTGCATTCAATTGAATATGGGTTGAAAAGTATTTGCAAATCGTTGTATTCCGTTTATATTTACAACTAACACAATTTCTCAAATCATATGAAAACGGGGTTTGTAACATTTTCAGTGTTTGCGCCTTCAAAATAATTCATATTCACAAACCACTTAAAGATCCAAAAAGCCCTCGAAAAGTCCTTTAAAACGAGATATGACTCGATGAGGTTTGTACGGACTCGTATTTTGGCCTCAGTGTGGCTGAAGTTCGACCCCGCGCCTTCCGACTTAAGCTCAATGCCAATCACAGAAATTAATCGAAGACGTCGAAGATAATGCCATCAAAAACACTCGACTGTTGCAACGAAGGCAAAGCAGACTACCGCCACCTAGTGGTGTGGAGGTCAAAAACGTAACGCGACCCTCTTAAATCGTGACCTCCAAGGGTGGGACTCAAACCAATATTGGCGTCCTGAAACAAATAAAAAATAAAATAAATAACCACGTGTTTTCTATTTACGTCCCAAGTCATAGGAGGTGTTGTTGCACTAATTAAAAGTCATCGGAGTGAATCATCGGAGCATCGTTAACGACGACGCCACCTGATGAGAATTCTGTTGACAAGCCATCAGCGCGCGAGCGGCGTCACTCAGGCACGGCAACACAACAACACACACACACACACACACACACACACACACACACACACACACACACACAGGACGGAGGAAGCCATCGCTCATGCAGCCCAGCCTTTTACGTCCCCCCCTCACACCCCTCCACGTCTCCGCCGCGCCGCCAAACATTAAATTTCTCCTCCAATCTTCCCGCTGTAATTACATCATATTAATTTGATGTAATTGGCCGAGACAGCGGCTGCGGTGACACACTTATTGACAATATACGCCCGTGTTTTCCTGCTTCGACGGGGGACGAAAAAATAATAATAAGAATAAAAAAAGGCCATGCATGATTATGGTCCTTTTAAGCCGTTTTTTATTGAATTAAATAATGTAGGGCCTAATTTGAGGAAATTATACACTGCAGCCAGAAAATTAAAATGCAGTAAGTACAGTAAATGATTGAACGGCTTCCAAGTGAGAGCTCAGCCCGGTTTTGATCATCACTGTCAAAAGTTGTTGGTCTTGTTAAAGTCAATTGAAGTCGTGAAAGACTCTCACCGTCTTGCGGGTTCCAGGGACCACCCAGGAAGGACATGACTTAGAACGGTGTTGAATTTCTTTGTTTTCTAATAAGAAAAGTATTTTTGGTTTTTCTTTTTCCGGGTTGCATGCGCTTCGTCTCGTTTCTGTCGTTGTTTCTCCACTTTTTCTCCCTGATGTTCACGGCTGCCGCCCTTTTAAACAGTGCGAGAGGATTCATTAATCACATACAGGTGCGCGATGCACACACCTGATCCCGATTGTGGCGTCGCTCCCGCCACGCCCTGCCTTGCCTCTCCGCTCGCTCGACATCCCCGCCTCCTTGCCGCCTCTCTGTCGGACTGTTGGCTCTGCCTCTATATATATATACATATATATATGTATATATATATATATATATATATATATATATATATATACAGTACATGATTGAACGTCTTCCAAATGAGAGCACAGCCCGGTTTTGATCATCACTGTCAAAAGTAGTTAGAGTAGAAAAGAGATATTCTGGTTAAATTCAATTCAAGTCGTGAAAGACTCTCACCGTCTTGCGGGTTCCAGGGACCACCAAGGAAGGGCATGACTTGGAGCAGTGTTGACTTTCTTTGTTTTCTAATAAGAAAAGTATTTTTGGGGGTTTCTTTTTCCGGGTTGCATGCGCTTCGTCTCGTCCCGTCGTTGTTTCTCCACTTTTTCTCCCCGATGTTCATGGCTGCCGCCCTTTTAAACAGTGCGAGAGGATTCATTAATGGCATACAGGTGCGCGATGCACACACCTGATCCCGATTGTGGCGTCGCTCCCGGCACGCCCCGCCTCGCCGCTCGCTCGCCATCCCCGCCTCCTTGCCGCCTCTCTGTCGGACTGTTGGCTCCGCCTCTCCATATATATATATATATATATATATATATATATATATATATATATATATATATATATATATATATATATATACAGTAAATGATTGAACAGCTTTGAAGGGAGAGCACAGCCCGGTTTTGATCATCACTGTCAAAAGTTGTTAGAGTATTAAAGAGATATTCTGGTTAAATTCAATTCAAGTCGTGAAAGACTCTCACCGTCTTGCGGGTTCCAGGGACCACCAAGGAAGGGCATGACTTGGAGCAGTGTTGACTTTCTTCGTTTTCTAATAAGAAAGATATTTTTGGGGTTTCTTTTTCCGGGTTGCATGCGCTTCGTCTCGTTCTGTCGTTGTTTCTCCACTTTTTTCCCCGATGTTCACGGCTACCGCCCTTTTAAACAGTGCGAGAGGATTCATTAATCGCATACAGGTGCGCCATGCACACACCTGATCCCGGTTGTGGCGTCGCTCCCGCCACGCCCTGCCTTGCCTCGCCGCTCGCTCGACATCCCCGCCTCCTTGCCGCCGCCTCTGTCGGACTTTTGGCTCCGCCTCTCCATATATATATATATATATATATATATATATACATATATATATATATATATATATATATATAGTAAATGATTGAACGGCTTCCAAATGAGAGCACAGCCCTGTTTTGATCATCACTGTCAAAAGTTGTTAGAGTAGAAAAGAGATATTCTGGTTAAATTCAATTCAAGCCGTGAAAGACTCTCACCGTCTTGCGGGTTCCAGGGACCACCAAGGAAGGGCATGACTTGGAGCAGTGTTGACTTTCTTTGTTTTCTTATAAGAAAAGTATTTTTTGGGTTCTTTTCAGTCGCCCACGTCGTCTGCCTCTCGCTCTCATGCGCTTCGTCTCGTTCCCGTCGTTGTTTCTCCACTTTTTCTCCCCGATGTTCACGGCTGCCGCCCTTTTAAACAGTGCGAGAGGATTCATTAATCGCATACAGGTGCGCGATGCACACACCTGATCCCGATTTTGGCGTCGCTCCCGCCACGCCCTGCCTTGCCTCGCCGCTCGCTCGACATCCCCGCCTCCTTGCCGCCTCTCTGTCGGACTGTTGGCTCTGCCTCTATATATATATATATATATATATATATGTATATATATATATATATATATATATATATATATATATATATATATATATATATATACAGTACATGATTGAACGTCTTCCAAATGAGAGCACAGCCCGGTTTTGATCATCACTGTCAAAAGTTGTTAGAGTAGAAAAGAGATATTCTGGTTAAATTCAATTCAAGTCGTGAAAGACTCTCACCGTCTTGCGGGTTCCAGGGACCACCAAGGAAGGGCATGACTTGGAGCTGTGTTGACTTTCTTTGTTTTCTAATAAGAAAAGTATTTTTGGGGTTTCTTTTTCCGGGTTGCATGCGCTTCGTCTCGTTTCCGTCATTGTTTCTCCACTTTTCTCCCCGATGTTCACGGCTGCCGCCCTTTTAAACAATGCAAGAGGATTCATTAATCGCATACAGGTGCGCGATGCACACACCTGATCCCAATTGTGGCGTCGCTCCCGCCACGCCCTGCCTTGCTTCGCCGCTCGCTCGCCATCCCCGCCTCCTTGCCGCCTCTCTGTCGGACTGTTGGCTCCGCCTCTCCATATATGTATATATATATATATATATATATATATATATATATATATATATATATATATATACAGTAAATGATTGAACGTCTTCCAAATGAGAACACAGCCCGGTTTTGATCATCACTGTCAAAAGTAGTTAGAGTAGAAAAGAGATATTCTTGTTAAATTCAATTCAAGTCGTGAAAGACTCTCACCGTCTTGCGGGTTCCAGGGACCACCAAGGAAGGGCATGACTTGGAGCAGTGTTGACTTTCTTTGTTTTCTAATAAGAAAAGTATTTTTGGGGGTTTCTTTTTCCGGGTTGCATGCGCTTCGTCTCGTCCCGTCGTTGTTTCTCCACTTTTTCTCCCCGATGTTCACGGCTGCCGCCCTTTTAAACAGTGCGAGAGGATTCATTAATCGCATACAGGTGCGCGATGCACACACCTGATCCCGGTTGTGGCATCGCTCCCGGCACGCCCCGCCTCGCCGCTCGCTCGCCATCCCTGCCTCCTTGCCGCCTCTCTGTCGGACTTTTGGCTCTGCCTCTCCATATATATATATATATATATATATATATATACAGTACATGATTGAACGGCTTCCAAATGAGAGCACAGCCCGGTTTTGGTCATCACTGTCAAAAGTAGTTAGAGTAGAAAAGAGATATTCTTGTTAAATTCAATTCAAGTCGTGAAAGACTCTCACCGTCTTGCGGGTTCCAGGGACCACCAAGGAAGGGCATGACTTGGAGCAGTGTTGACTTTCTTTGTTTTCTAATAAGAAAAGTATTTTTGGGGGTTTCTTTTTCCGGGTTGCATGCGCTTCGTCTCGTCCCGTCGTTGTTTCTCCACTTTTTCTCCCCGATGTTCACGGCTGCCGCCCTTTTAAACAGTGCGAGAGGATTCATTAATCGCATACAGGTGCGCGATGCACACACCTGATCCCGGTTGTGGCATCGCTCCCGGCACGCCCCGCCTCGCCGCTCGCTCGCCATCCCTGCCTCCTTGCCGCCTCTCTGTCGGACTTTTGGCTCTGCCTCTCCATATATATATATATATATATATATATACAGTGAATGATTGAACGGCTTCCAAATGAGAGCACAGCCCGGTTTTGGTCATCACTGTCAAAAGTAGTTAGAGTAGAAAAGAGATATTCTTGTTAAATTCAATTCAAGTCGTGAAAGACTCTCACCGTCTTGCGGGTTCCAGGGACCACCAAGGAAGGACATGACTTGGAGCAGTGTTGACTTTCTTTGTTTTCTTATAAGAAAAGTATTTTTTGGGTTCTTTTCAGTCGCCCACGTCGTCTGCCTCTCGCTCTCATGCGCTTCGTCTCGTTCCCGTCGTTGTTTCTCCACTATTTCTCCCCGATGTTCACGGCTGCCGCCCTTTTAAACAGTGCGAGGATTCATTAATCGCATACAGGTGCGCGATGCACACACCTGATCCCGGTTGTGGCGTCGCTCCCGGCACGCCCCGCCTCGCCGCTCGCTCGCCATCCCCGCCTCCTTGCCGCCGCCTCTCTGTCGGACTGTTGGCTCTGCCTCTATATATATATATATATATATATATATATATATATGTATGTATATATATACATTACAATTAATTGATTAACGTGGACCCCGACTTAAACAAGTTAAAACACTTATTGGGTTTTTACCATTTAGTGGTCAATTGTACGGAATATGTACTGTACTGTGCAATCTACTAATAAAAGCGATAATCCATCCATCCATACATCCATAAGATGAAAAGTCGGGCCACACATAAAACGACGTGGCGAACTACATAAAAATATGTGTTGGGTCTCTTTAAATAAGACCACATCACACCGGTTCTCAAATCCCTTCACTGGCTTCCTGTTGGACTCAGGATTGAATACAAAGTCTCCCTCCTAACCTACCTGGGCCTCAATAGAAATGCCCTCCCTCTACCTCATAGAACTGCTCACCCCCCCAAATCCTCCACATGACACCTCCGTTTCGGGCAGGCTAACCTCCTCCAACCTCCGAGGATAAAGCTTCAAACTATAGGAGACCGCCAGGTTTTCTCGCTGTCCGGGGAACGCTCTCCCTGACCACCTGAGGGCACCACAGACTGTGAAGGTTTTTAAAAACCTTTCTTTCTTTTTTTTTTTTAAAGAAAATAAACTTTTTTTTTAGATATAAATGTAGGGCTCTCCTACTTTTTATTTGTGTTGCTTTTTTTTTTTTACTAGTTGGGGTCAGCTATTTGTGGTTCTAGTCTTGTTTTTTTAAATGCACAGTAGCACTTTGAGGTTGTTTGTTCAACTTTTACAAATGCAATCTATTTTTTTTATTAAATATTGTGGAAGACCATATCAAATAAAATGTCAGGCCACTTAATTATTGTGGCTTACTACATTAAAAGAAGTGGTGGGCCACTTTCAATCAATCAATAAATCAATCAATGTTTATTTATATAGCCCCAAATCACAAATGTCTCAAAGGACTGCACAAACCATTACGACTACAACATCCTCGGAAGAACCCACAAAAGGGCAAGGAAAACTCACACCCAGTGGGCAGGGAGAATTCACATCCAGTGGGACGCCAGTGACAATGCTGACTATGAGAAACCTTGGAGAGGACCTCAGATGTGGGCAACCCCCCCCCCCCCTCCCCCCTCTCAGGGGACCGAAAGCAATGGATGTCGAGCAGGTCTAACATGATACTGTGACCCATATTCAACTGAATATGGGTTGAAAAGGATTTGCAAATCATTGTATTTCGTTTACATTTACATCAAACACAATTTTCCAACTCATATGGAAACGGGTTTTGTACTTCTACTACTAATACTTCTTTCCGAGACTTGGAAAACGGTGCGGCTAATTTATGGATTTTTCTTCGCTGACAGCCACAATGCAAATAATAAAAACAAACAAAAAAAAAACAAGCAAAGACACAGAAAAGGTATGGACTATGAGAAACCTTGGAGAGGACCTCAGATGTTGGCAACCCCCCCCCCCCTCTAGGGGACCGAAAGCAATGGATGTCGAGCGGGTCTAACATGATACTGTGAACGTTCAATCCATAGTGGCTCCGACACAGCCGCGAGAGTCCAGTTCAAAGCGGATCCAAGACAGCAGCGAGAGTCCCGTCCACAGGAAACCATCTCAAGCGGAGGCGGATCAGCAGCGTAGAGATGTCCCCGACCGATACACAGGCGAGCGGTCCATCCTGGGTCTCGACTCTGGACAGCCAGTACATCATCCATGGTCATCGGACCGGACATAGGAGAAAAAACGAAAAGAAGCGGCAGATCAACTGGTCTAAAAAGGAGGTTTATTTAAAGGCTAGGGTATACAGATGAGTTTTAAGGTGAGACTTAAATGCTTCTACTGAGGTAGCATCTCGAACTGTTAGGTCAGAGCTTACTGCCGGTGCTTGAGAGTCTTCTATTCTTCACACAACGTGTCATCCATGTAAGGTCTTCTTTTTTTTTGTGTGTGTGTAAAAAAAAAAAAAAATATTCCTCTTTCTTTGTCGAAGGAGCAAAAAAAAAATGTTCTTTCAGCAGGTAAGAGAAGCAACGGGTGAAAGAGTGAAAGCTGACATTGTGAGCCAGGTAATGGCTGCCGCTTCCTGACACCTTGCGGAGCCGCATTGTGGCCTAATTGAGCTGCTTTCACCGCCTCTTAAAGGGCCGGCGCTGAAACTAGCAACTTGAAGACCAAATTAGGACGGCTCTATCGCAATTACAGCAGGTCCACTTCGGGGATTCTTTTTCAAGACTAGAAAGAACTGTCCTGTCCGGTTCTATATCACACCGATTAATGATTCAGTCGCATCACTTCATCCTTAAAAGACCAGATCCGCCTCCGCTTGAGATGGTTTCCTGTGGACGGGACTCTCGCTGCTGTCTTGGATCCGCTTTGAACTGAACTCTCGAGGCTGCAACATGCTAGATCTTGCAGCAAGATTATTAGCTAAAACAACCTGATTTCATGCAAATTCAGTTGAATTTCAACCCTGCACTGTGCATTCCTCAGTGACATGTGCGGTGCATTTATTTCCTGGATCATTCCCAGCATGCTACAAACTACAGCAGGGCGATTGAGGTCACACTAGTATTTGAGCCCGAGGACTTCATCCAGTCAGGGTAAGTTTTGATGACTGAGAAAGTTTTATGTCCCGGCGTTCAAAAGACTCCGGCTTATTAGTGATTCCTAGAGCCCAAAAAAAGTCTGAGGGCTTTAGAGCGTTTTCCGTTCGGGCTCCAGTACCCTGGAATGCCCTCCCGGTAGCAGTTCGAGATGCTACCTCAATAGAAGCATTTAAGTCTCACCTTAAAACTCATCTGTATACTCTAGACTTTAAATAGACCTCCTTTTCAGACCAGTTGATCTGCCGCTTCTTTTCTTTCTCCTACGTCCCCCCCCTCCCTTGTGGTCCGATGACCATGGATGAAGTACTGGCTGTCCAGAGTCGAGACCCAGGATGGACCGCTCGCCTGTATCGATTGGGGACATCTCTACGCTGCTGATCCGCCTCCGCTTGAGATGGTTTCCTGTGGACGGGACTCTCGCTGCTGTCTTGGATCCGCTTTGAACTGAACTCTCGCGGCTGTGTTGGAGCCACTATGGATTGAACTTTCACAGTATCATGTTAGACCCGGCCCTGCGATGAGGTGGCGACTTGTCCAGGGTGTACCCTGCCTTCCGCCCGATTGTAGCTGAGATAGGCGCCAGCGGCCCCCGTGACCCCGAAAGGGAATAAGCGGTAGAAAATGGATGGATGGATGGATGTTAGACCCGCTCGACATCCATTGCTTTCGGTCCCCTAGAGGGGGTGGGGGGGTTGCCCACATCTGAGGTCCTCTCCAAGGTTTCTCATAGTCAGCATTGTCACTGGCGTCCCACTGGATGGGAATTCTCCCTGCCCACTGGGTGTGAGTTTTCCTTGCCCTTTTGTGGGTTCTTCCGAGGATGTTGTAGTCGTAATGATTTGTGCAGTCCTTTGAGACATTTGTGATTTGGGGCTATATGAATAAACATTGATTGATTGATTGAGGGATGCTCATCAAAGCACCAAAAACCGATATCAGTGTGTAAAGGATATCACCGCATGGGCTCAGAAAGACCTCAGAAAACCACTGTCAGTAATTACAGTTGGTCGCCACATCTGTAAGTGCAAGTTAAATCACTACTATGCAAGGCCAAAGCCATTTGTCAACAACACCCAGATATGCCACCGGCTTGGCTGGGGCCGAGCTCATCCAATATCGACTGATGCAAAGCGGAAAAGTGTTCCGTGGTCCACATTTCAAATATTTTTTGGAAACTGTGGACGTTGTGTCCTCCGGACATTGGCTCTGCTCGTGACACGCTGCTCATTAGCATTAGCGATTTTACATGGCGATTTCCACATCTCTAGTTGCGTTAATAAACCAAAACTAAATGTTACAATCAAACAACCGGAGCATCGTTAACGTACGAAATATATCAAAATGCATGTGGCGAGGAACCTTGGATCCCTCAGGCGGTACTGCACCAAAAACCGACATCAGTGTGTAAAAGATATCACCGCATGGGCTCAGGAAGACCTCAAAAAACCACTGTCAGTAACTACAGTTGGTGGCCACATCTGTAAGTACAAGTTAAATCACTACTATGCAAGGCCAACGTCATTTATCAACAACACCCAGAAATGCCACCGGCCAAGATCGACTAATGCAAAGCGGAAAAGGGTTCCGTGGTCCACGTTTCAAATAGTTTTTGGAAACTGTGGACCTTGTGTCCTCCGGACATTGGCTCTGCTCATGACACGCTGCTCATTAGCATTAGCGATTTTACATGGCGATTTCCACATCTCTAGTTGCGTTAATAAACCAAAACTAAATGTTACCATCTAACAGCCGGAGCATCTTTAATGTACAAAATATATCAAAATGCAAGTGGCCAGGAACCTTGGATCCCTCAGGCGGTACTGCACCAAAACCCGACATCAGTGTGTAAAGGATATCACCGCATGGGCTCAGGAAGACCTCAGAAAACCACTGTCAGTAACTACAGTTGGTCGCCACATCTGTAAGTGCAAGTTAAATCACTACTATCCAAGGCCAACGCCATTTATCAACAACACCCATTAGCATTAGCGATTTTACATGGCGATGTCCACATCTCTAGTTGCGTTAATAAACCAAAACTAAATGTTACAATCTAACAGCCGGAGCATCTTTAACGTACAAAATATATCAAAATGCATGTGGCCAGGAACCTTGGATCCCTCAGGCGGTACTGCACCGAAAACCGACATCAGTGTGTAAAGGATATCACCGCATGGGCTCAGAAAGACCTCAGAAAACCACTGTCAGTAACTACAGCTGGTCGCCACATCTGTAAGTGTGAGTTAAATCACTACTATGCAAGGCCAACGCCATTTATCAACAACACCCATTAGCATTAGCGATTTTACATGGCGATTTCCACATCTCTAGTTGCGTTAATAAACCAAAACTAAATGTTACAATCAAACAGCCGGAGCATCTTTAACGTACAAAATATATCAAAATGCATGTGGCGAGGAACAAAAGCAAAAGTACATTTCTTTCAGTCGGCTTTCTGTTGTTTACTCTGTGATAGCTTGACAAACAAATATAGTTTTTTTTATGGCTTCTTCCTCCCCTGAGCATCACACGCTCGCCGGAGTGCCGGCAGACAAGTCGACAGATGGCGGAGGCCAGAAGCAACACATCCGACTGTTAGCAGGAGTAAATATTGGTGTGGCTGCTAAAGCGCCGCCGCTTTGGCGCTTTTACGCGTGCAAAGAAAGACTCGGGAGGCGCCGGGAACGTGAGCCCACCAGGAAGCCAAAGTCAGGTTAATGGTCTCCGTTTAGAACATGTTCCCGACCGTGTGTTTAATATGACAATACTTGGAACATTTAACATGAGCGCTAACATGACTTATGTCTGTTCATAACTTTTATGGACAGAATTTCTAGGGGCAGTCAAGGCGTTGAGGGGTTCCGGTTTGGTGGCCGCGGGATTAGGTCTCTGCTTTTTGCAGATGATGTGGTCCTGATGGCTTCATCTGACCGGGATCTTCAGCTCTCACTGGATCGGTTCGCAGCCGAGTGTGAAGCGACCGGAACTCCAAGTCCGAGTCCATGGTTCTCGCCCGGGAAAAGGGTGGAATGCCATCTCCGGGTTGGGGGAGGAGATCCTGTCCCAAGTGGAGGAGTTCGGGTACCTAGGGGTCTTGTTCACGAGTGAGGGAATAGTGGATCGTGAGATCCACAGGCGGATCGGTGCGGCGTCTTCAGTAATGCGGACGTTGTACCGATCCGTTGTGGTGAAGAAGGAGCTGAGCCGGAAGGCAAAGCTCTCAATTTACCGCTCGATCTACGTTCCCATCCTCACCTATGGTCATGAACTTTGGGTAATGAACGAAAGGATAAGATCACGGGTACAAGCGGCCCAAATGAGTTTGGGTCTCTCCCTTAGAGATAGAGTGAGAAGCTCTGCCATCCGGGAGGAACTCAAAGTAAAGCCGCTGCTCCTCCACATGGAGAGGAGCCAGATGAGGTGGTTCGGGCATCTGGTCAGGATGCCACCCGAACGCCTCCCTAGGGAGGTGTTTAGGGCACGTCCAACCGGTAGGAGGCCACGGGGAAGACCCAGGACACGTTGGGAAGACTATGTCTCCCGGCTGGCCTGGGAACGCCTCGGGATCCCCCGGGAAGAGCTAGACGAAGTGGCTGGGGAGAGGGAAGTCTGGGTTTCCCTGCTTAGGCTGTTGCCCCCGCGACCCGACCTCGGATAAGCGGAAGAAGATGGATGGATGGATAAATATGTACATATATATATGTGTATATATATATATATATATATATATATATATATATATCTATATATATATATATATATATGAATAGCTTCCTGCTGCCATCGTGTGGGTTGCATGGACCATTAAGGAAGGACATCGTTTCGCACAGGTTTGACTCTTTATTTTGCAATAAAGTCGCTCGCAGAGTCAGTCAGTCACTCTTTCAGTGCCTCCTTCGCTGCTCCTTTTCAGTCGCCCGCGTCTTCCTGTGCTGGTGTTGGTCGCTCCGCGGCTCTGGGTGGTTCTCGCTCGTCCGTCCGATTGTCCGTCCGGCTGTCTTCACTCCGTCTCTCTCCTACTTTTTTTTTTCCCAAGATGGCGCTGCAGTAGTGGCAGCTGTTGGCAGGAGCTCTGTGCTCTTGTGTCATCCTTTTGTGTTTCCCTTCTTGTTTTCATGTCTTATTATATTTTCTTGCCTTTTGGTCCGGGACCCTTTGGGACTGTGTGACAAGGGGGTGGCACTTTCGTGACCTCTGTGGTGACTTCTGGATCTGCCTCCCGGGAAACCTTTTGGCCATGGAGACCAGCCGCAGGGTCTCTGCCACACCGGAGTCGGTTTGGAGGGACTGGAGAGGATGCGGATGAGGGGGGACAGGGCTGCGGAGCTAGCACCGAGTGCTGGGACGGAGAGGCTTCGTGGTGTCTTGGCTGGGTGAGCAGGTGTCGGGACATCTCAGTCTCCTTGGACGTATCCTCGCTCATCCATGCGAACTGGACACTGGCCGAGAGTGGAGTCGGCTGACTTGGTTGCTTTGTTGGGTCTGCTCCTGTCTCTGGCCCTGCTCCCTCCACCCCAGCGGACGATGGCGTGGAACACCGCAGAGGCCACCTCAGTGGATATGTTTCTTTTACTTTTTATTCATAGCTGTATGTAGAAGTGTCCACTGCTTTAATGTCTTTAATGTCCGCTGTGTTCTTTGATGTTTGATGTTTCCCTCTTACACACATGGAAGAGGTATGTGTACTATGGCTATGAGTTGTTCTTTTTCCATTGGCCTCAGTCTGCACCTCCTCTCCAGGGCCCAGGCTAAGACCGATTGTTTTATTTTATTTTAATCTTCTATTTTTTTCTCCCACCCCCCTCCTTGTTTACCTGTATCTCATCTTTTTTGGTAAGGGGCGCTGGAAGCCGGCAGACCCGTCAGCGATCCTGTTCTGTCTCCCTGTAATGTTTGTCTAAACTTGAATGGGATTGTGCTGAAAATTTTAATTATCCTGATGGAATAAATAAAGTACTATCTATCCATTTATCTATTTACTCCTTCTGCCATGATTGCTCCTCCTTCTCCCCGTTTATACAGCAGGAGGAGATGCACAGATTGAGAGCAGGTGTGTGTATTACGCGCCTGGTTCTTCCGATCATCTTGAGTAAGACCACGGTTTGTCCTACCCCGCTGTCGGCCCGTCGGTTATATATAAATAAATAAAAAATATATATATATATATCCTCATATATGTAGATTTACAGTAGTCCCACAATGAATTCATAAAAGAAACAAACTTCATAATTTTTTTTCGGACCAACAAGTATGTGCTCCAATCACAAAAATAAAAAAAATAACAGTTGTAGAAATTACTGGAAACTCAAGACAGCCTTGACATTATGTTCTCTTACCTACCAAAACATGAATTAACTTTACTAAAACAAATTCTGGCAAGTGGCTGGAGAGAGGGAAGTCTGGGCTTCCCTGCTTAGGCTGCTGCCCCCGCCACCCGACCTCGGATAAGCGGAAGATGATGGATGGATGGATGGAAAACAAATTCTAGCTTACAGTGTGTGGTAAAGAGAGAGATGGCTCATAAAAACAACGACAGTGGAAGAGAGACGGGCACAGAGAACATGAGGTTTTGGGAGAATTTCAAACTCATCCATCCATCCATCATCTTCCGCTTATCCGAGGTCGGGTCGCGGGGGCAGCAGCCTAAGCAGGGAAGCCCAGACTTCCCTCTCCCCAGCCACTTCGTCTAGCTCTTCCCGGGGGATCCCGAGGCGTTCCCAGGCCAGCCGGGAGACATAGTCTTCCCAACGTGTCCTGGGTCTTCCCCGTGGCCTCCTACCGGTTGGACGTGCCCTAAACACCTCCCTAGTGAGGCGTTCGGGTGGCATCCTGACCAGATGCCCGAACCACCTCATCTGGCTCCTCTCCATGTGGAGAAGCAGCGGCTTTACTTTGAGTTCCTCCCGGATGGCAGAGCTTCTCACCCTATCTCTAAGGGAGAGACCCAAACTCATTTGGGCCGCTTGTACCCGTGATCTTATCCTTTCGGTCATGACCCAAAGCTCATGACCATAGGTGAGGATGGGAACGTAGATCGACCGGTAAATTGAGAGCTTTGCCTTCCGGCTCAGCTCCTTCTTCACCACAACGGATCGGTACAACGTCCGCATTACTAAAGACGCCGCACCGATCCGCCTGTCGATCTCACGATCCACTCTTCCCTCACTCGTGAACAAGACTCCTAGGTACTTGAACTCCTCCACTTGGGGCAGGGTCTCCTCCCCAACCCGGAGATGGCACTCCACCCTTTTCCGGGCGAGAACCAAGGACTCGGACTTGGAGGTGCTGATTCTCATTCCGGTCGCTTCACACCCGGCTGCGAACCGATCCAGTGAGAGCTGAAGATCCCGGCCAGATGAAGCCATCAGGACCACATCATCTGCAAAAAGCAGAGACCTAATCCTGCGGTCACCAAACTGGAACCCCTCAACGCCTTGACTGCGCCTAGAGATTCTGTCCATAAAAGTTATGAACAGAATCGGTGTTTTGGCACCAGGACACCCTAGGCCACAGTTCCATGATCGACTTTGTAGTTGTGTCATCGGATTTGCGGCCTCATGTTTTGGACACTCGGGTGAAGAGAGGGGCGGAGCTTTCTACCGATCACCACCTGGTGGTGAGTTGACTGCGATGGTGGGGGGAGGATGCCGGACAGACCTGGCAGGCCCAAACTCATTGTGAGGGTCTGCTGGGAACGTCTGGCAGAGTCTCCTGTCAGAGAGAGTTTCAACTCCCACCTCCGGGAGAACTTTGAACATGTCACGAGGGAGGTGCTGGACATCGAGTCCGAGTGGACCATGTTCCGAATTTCAAACTGAAAAAGACAAAAATTGTGAAGTTTTCGCAGTGTCAAAGAGAACTGTCATTTTACAACAGTACTCCATTATTTACAAGTGTATGTAAACCTTTGACCAAAACTGTTTATATTGATTTTGGAACATTCTAAATGTTTTTAGATGGAGGCTCCAACTTCCATCTATCGATGTTTTGTGTTCAAATGAAATGTTTTTCTTTATTTTCAGTCAGGGTGTTTTTGAAGGGTTTTGTTGTGTTCAACCCAACAAGACTCTGCGTGCGCTCTGTAATAAAAAAAACAAACTAATATTTCCCCGTAACAAAACCTTCTCCTTGGCGGCAACGTCCCCCCCCCCCCCCCCCGAGCAGAATTCCCAAATAGACCCGACTCTTCTGTTCCGTCCCAAATCACCCCCCCCCCCCCCCCCCCCTCATTACGATTGAACTTATTCCAGCTGAGGTATAACCTTACCTTTTTTTATTTGTTTTAATGAAGTCTTTGCATGTCTAATTCCGTCCACTTTGATCTTGCCGAGATAAAACGCCGTGCAGGGGAAAAAAGAAAGAACAAAAAAAGGAAGCAAACAATGGGAGCCGGCATGAAAGGAGAAGTTTGGACCGGGTTGAAGACGTCGAACGGATGACGGGGCTCAACTTTTAGACTCGTCTCTCATGCTAAGTCCTCCCCTTTGCTTGACCCGATGAAATATGGAAGACGGTCCAGGTTTGATTCCCAGTTCGCCCCGGAACTTTGTTCTGAAATGAATCCAGACTTCTTTTTCCCTTGGCAAAGCAAGAAATCATGAAACTTTCAAGAGATCTGTTCAAAAATGCTTACTGCCGGGAGCCATACCACTCGTTGTTTTTCCTACAGTATCGTCATTTTTTTCCTCGACTTACACAAACTCACAATTTAATGTATTATTGTTTGATAACCAGTTAGCGGTTGGGAGCTACCACCCTATCCTAGTAAGGGACTTTGCGGTTGTAAATGAATCCAAGAGCTATGTTGCCCAGGTCCCGTAAGACCATGGGAAGGGAGCAGACACTATGATTCCCCAACCTGGATGCGGGTCAATAGGCTTACCCCTGGAGCGAAGTCTGGAGATTGGGCTAGATGGCAAGAGGCTTGTGGACGGCAGGGCAGAGCCCCAAGAGGCAATACGGGTCCACCCCCAAGAGGTCGGGTGTATTGTGACTTGGACGACAGCCGAAAGCAGGGACCTTGGCAATCCGAGCCACGGTTGCAGAGTTAGCTCTTTGGATGTGGAATGTGACCTCTCTTGATGCAGAGTATGTGCTCTGGAACCAGTCCAAGAAGGGTTAGACTCTCTCCTATGGCGTTGCAAGGTGTTAGAGGTGGCGGTCAGGGGTGGCAATACATGTTGCACCTCTGGCTGAGATTTGTTTTTTTTCTAAAATATCCAAATTTTTTCCTCGAGTTACACAAACTCACAATTTAATGTACTATTGTTTGATAACAAATTAGTGGTCGGCCTGTTCCTCTCTGAGCTACCACCCTATCGTGGTAAGGGACATTGTGGTTGTCAATGAATCCAAGAGCTATGTTGTCCAGGTCCCGTTAGACCAACAAATCCTCTGTGAGGGAGCAGACAAGGGACAAGACACAAGCTTGGTCACTAGGATTCCTCAACCTGGATGCGGGTCACTAGGGTCCCCCCTGGAGCAAGGTGGCCGGCGGGGCACAGCCCAAAGAGGCAATATGGGTCCACCCCTAAGAGGTCGGGTGTATTGTGACTTGGACGACTGCCGAAAGCAGGGACCTTGGCAATCTGAGCCACGGTTCCAGAGTTAGCTCTTTGGATGTGGAATGTGACCTCTCTTGACGCAGAGTATGTGCTCTGGAACCAGTCCAAGAGGGTTTAGACTCTCTCCTTAGGCGTTGCAAGGTGTTAGAGGTGGTGGTCAGGGGTGGAAATACATGTAGGGTCTCCCCTGGAGCAAGGTCCATGGGGCGACCGCCTGTTGGCCGGCGGGACAGAGCCCAAAGAGGCAATACGCGTCCTCCCCAAGGGGGTCGGGTGAATTGTGAGTTGGACGACAGCCGAAAGCAGGGACCTTGGCAATCCGGGCCACGGTTGCAGAGTTGGCTCTTTGGATGTGGAATGTGACCCCTCTTGGGAGGGAAGGAGCCGGACTCAAATTGACGCAGAGTATGTGCTCTGGAACCAGTCCAAGAGGGGTTAGACTCTCTCCTATGGCGTTGCAAGGTGTTAGAGGTGATGGTCAGGGGTGGAAATACATGTTGCACCTCTGGCTGATATTAGTTTTTTTTCTAAAGTATCCTAATTTTTTCCTCGAGTTACACAAACTCACAATTTAATGTATTATTGTTTGATAACAAATTAGTGGTCGGCCTGTTCCTCTCTGAGCTACCACCCTATCGTGGTAAGGGACATTGTGGTTGTCAATGAATCCAAGAGATATGTTGTCCAGGTCCCGTTAGACCAACGGATCCTCTGTGAGGGAGCAGACAAGGGACAAGACACAAGCTTGGTCACTAGGATTCCCCAACCTGGATGCGGGTCACTACGGTACCCCCTGGAGAGAGGTCAATGGGGCGAACGCCTGGTGGCCGGCGGGGCAGAGCCCAAAGAGGTAGTACGGGTCCTCCCCAAGGGGGTCGGCTGAATAGTGAGTTGGACGACAGCCGAAAGCAGGGACCTTGGCAATCCGGGCCACGGTTGCAGAGTTAGCTCTTTGGATGTGGAATGTGACCTCTCTTGATGCAGAGTATGTGCTCTGGAACCAGTCCAAGAAGGGTTAGACTCTCTCCTATGGCGTTGCAAGGTGTTAGAGGTGGTGGTTAGGGGTGGCAATACATGTTGCACCTCTGGCTGAGATTCGTTTTTTTTCTAAAGTATCCTAAATTTTTCCTTGAGTTACACAATCTCACAATTTAATGTATTATTGTTTGATAACAAATTAGTGGTTGGCCTGTTCCTCTCTGAGCTACCACCCTATCGTGGTAAGGGACATTGTGGTTGTCAATGAATCCAAGAGCTATGTTGTCCAGGTCCCGTTAGACCAACGAATCCTCTGTGAGGGAGCAGACAAGGGACAAGACACAAGCTTGGTCACTAGGATTCCTCAACCTGGATGCGGGTCACTAGGGTCTCACCTGGAGCGAGGTCCATGGGGCGAGCGCCTGGTGCCCGGCGGGGCACAGCCCAAAGAGGCAATAAGGGTCCTCCCCAAGGGGGTCGGGTGAATTGTGAGTTGGACGACAGCCGAAAGCAGGGACCTTGGCAATCCGGGCCACTTTTTCCATAGGAAAGGCAGACAATATGCAATATTTTCCCTAAGGAACATTTGAAATTGGAATATTTGATTTATTTTGTATTTTTTTTGGGGGGGGGATTAATAATTTACAACATTGATTCATTATTATTTTAGTTCAATGAAGCTTAAAAAAAAAAAAAAAAAAAACGGCCCACATAGCAACTTTGTGTTATTAATATCAACATTGCGACATTTTCTTGTTATATTTCACCATTTTTTTATTCCATTTTTTTTTTTTTTTTAATAATTTTTATAAGGTATCGCGAGCTGTTAAACCTTCCACATGTGGAATAAATGTGTGAAAAACCTTTTTCTTTGCTTTATTAGATCTGTAAATATGTAAAATACTGGTATCGGCCAAAACTCAAGACCCCACTCATAAAATAGTTCAAAATAAGTCATAAATTATTATTATTATTTTTTTTTTTACTTCAAACACCTAAATCACGGTATCAATTTCATATTCATACATTTTTTAAAATCTTTCATGTTATTTTTATTTTATTTTTTTGGCTGGTTTTATGCCCTTTTTGTCATAGTAAACTTTTTTATAGGAAAGGCAGACAATATGCAATATGTTCCCTAAGGAACATTTGAAAGTGGAATATTATTACTTCATTTTTTTTGGGGGGGGTTCAATAATTCACGACATTGATTTTATTCATTATTATTTTTGATCAATGAGACTTTAAAATAATAATTAGAAAAACAGCCCGCTTAGCAATGTTGTGTTATTAGTATCAACATTGCAATTTTTTTTTCGTTATATTTAACCATTTTTATGTATTTATTTATTTTTTTCAAAGTATTTTTTAGAATGTATCGCGAGCCGTTAAACCTTCCACATGTGGAAGAAAAGTGTTAAAACGTTTTTCCTTTGATTCATTTGATCTGTAAGTATATAAAATAATTTTGCATCGGCCAAAACTCAAGGCCGCACTCATAAAATAGTTCAAAATAAATTCTTATTTGTTTTTACTTCAAACACCTAAATCTCGGGATCAACTTCAGATCTTTTTGTGAAATATAAGTTTTTTTTTATTTTTCATGTTATTTTTGTTTGCTTTTTATGCCTTTTTTGTCATAGTAAACTTTTTCGATAGGAAAGGCAGACAATATGCAATATGTTCCCTAAGGAACATTTGAAATTGGAATATTATTACTTCATTTTTTTTGGGGGGGGGGGGGGTTCAATAATTCACAACATTGATTTAATTCATTATTATTTTTGATCAATGAGACTTTAAAATAATCTAAAAAAAACAGCCCGCTTAGCAACTTTGTGTTATTAGTATCAACATTGCACATTTTTTCTCGTTATATTTCACCATTTTCATGTATTTATTTATTTTTTTAAAGTATTTTTAGAATTTATCGCGAGCTGTTAAACCTTCCACATGTGGAAGAAAAGTGTTAAAACGTTTTTCTTTTCATTCATTTGATCTGTAAGTATGTAAAATATTTTTGCATCGGCCAAAACTCAAGGCCGCACTCATAAAATAGTTCAAAATACGTCACAAATTATTATTTGTTTTTACCTCAAACACCTAAATCTCGGGATCAACTTCAGATCTTTTTGTCAAATATAAGTTTTTTATAATTTTTCATGTTATTTTTGTTTTTGTTTGCTTTTTTCATGCCTTTTTTGTCATAGTAAACTTTTTCCATAGGAAAGGCAGACAATATGCAATATGTTCCCTAAGGAACATTTGAAATTGGAATATTTTATTTTATTTATTTTTTATTTTTTTGGGGGGGTGGGGATCAATAATTTACAACATTGATTCATTATTATTTTTATTCAAAGACGCTTAAAAAAAAAAAAAAAAAATGGCCCGCATACAAACTTTGTGTTATTAATATCAACATTGCGACTTTTTCTCGTTATATTTCACCAATTTTTTTTTCCTTTTTTTTTTTTTTTTAATAATTTTTAGAAGGTATCGCGAGCCGTTAAACCTTCCACATGTGGAATAAACATGTTAAAAAGCTTTTTCTTTGCTTTATTAGATCCGTAAATATGTCAAATACTGGTATCGGCCAAAACTCAAGACCCCACTCATAAAATAGTTCAAAATAAAACATTTTTTTTTTTTTTTTTTTACTTCAAACACCTAAATCCCGGTATCAATTTCATATTTATACATTTTTTATAATTTTTTCATGTTATTTGTTCTTTTTTTGTTGTTGCTGGTTTTATGTCCTGATGTGTGTGTCACATGTGGTGAGTTTTGAAGCATGTTAAGGGGGTCAAATTACAGCTCAAAGAGGCGGCGGTATAATAATAACAATAAAACCTTAGAAATACAATAGGGTCCTCAGTCCCAAAGGGAGATTCGGTCCCTAAATACACAACAATATTGATGGTTTACTCATTTTACAGCACACAGACTTAAAAGTGGCCACTAGATGGCAGTAAAAACTGTCGCCGCTCGACCAGGAAACAGTTTTTAAATAACCTCAAAGCCCCGTCGTCCATCCGTAACGTAACTACGAGATCCTCTTCGAGGCGTTGATGCAACTTTCGCTTTTTCGCCGCGCCGTGGGGGGGGGGGGCTCCGGGGCGAGCGAGGAGAGTGCATGAATATTGCTGATTTAAGGGGCAGGAAGAAGAAAAAAAGGTAAAAGATGAGTCGGCCCGCAGGAAGCTGATTGCATCTTACCTCTGATCTCTGAATAAAAGATGACTAAAGATCCTCCGCGCCGCCAGAGCGCTCACTCCCTCATATATCGTCTTGCCTGATAAATGTCTGCTGCTTTGCATTGGGTTTTTTTATATGTGGCTTCAGGAGGGAAAAGATTCATACAGGTAAAGAAGTTGGAAGTTATTCATTCTGCAATGCAGTCTGCTGAAAATGACGGAAAGTGCCACTCTACATAGCGACATTGGAATTTTCACCAAACACATTTTTAGATTTGTCACGTCTCATGTGTCAGGAAAACCGTGAGTGTTGTATGTGTAGTATTAATGTGTCTTTTTCAATAAGGTCCAAAATATTTTGACCTTTTGTTTTATTCACGCATTATAGCCCACGCTGGCTCCCAAACTTTAATCTATTTGTGGTGTCCCCAGATATTTATTCATCTTAAAAAATAAAATAATTCTTTAAATATAAGTATAATTATTTTAGCCTGAAAAAAAAAAAAGTAAATGACAATTTAAATCATTTATTTGTGCCCTTGAATAAATTTGAGCCAACAAAAAAAATAAATTGTGGCGAATTTAAAAAAAAAAATAAAAAAGTTTGTATACATTTTCTTTTAAATACAATTTTTTTTTTTTTTTTTTAGCCTTTCAAAAAAAAAAGTGTATGTAAATCAAATAATTTATTTGTGGCAGCCCGCCCTTGAATAAAAAACAAATTGTGGCAAAAAAAAAAAAAAAAAAAATGTTTGTATACATTTTTACGGAGCCCCTAAAGGGACATGGGGATTTTTTTTTTTTTAGACATGTATCTCGTGCGCACGAGAAATTATCTCGTGGCCACGAGAAAGTTTCTCATGGCCACGAGAAACGTTTTATTTAAAAAAAAAAAAAAAAAAAAAGTTTTTAAATAAAAACTATCTCGTGGCCACGAGAAAGTTTCTCGTGCGCACGAGAAAGCATTGGATGCGTGCACGTGGTTTGAGGTGTGTTTTAAAATGGCAGTTTAGGAGTTTATGCGGCTCTATTTCCAACAAAGACGTTGATATTGAATTTATAATAATCTCCCGTCGCTCAGCAGTTTTGATACCTGTTATTAAACAAAGATGGCTGCAGTAGATGTATTCATGTTCCTTCAAATGCGGAATATACCTGAAAGTGTCATCAACAAACTAAAAGAAGACAAGGTGAGGATACTTATTAACTTTTATATAAAGTAAGAAATAGCCTACTTTTAATGTTGCTATTTTACTGTAGGAAATACCATTTAGCAAACGTTTTGCTTTTTACAGATCGACACCAATGTCATAGGCATTATGACAGATAAGGAGTTAAGCAAGTATATGGAAAGATATGGGGATCGACTTGCGCTCAGAGCATTTTGCCGTCAAAGAACTGTGACAAACGAAGAGCCGAGACAGTGAAGTCCTCCCTCATGCAGAAATTAAGAGACAGGTTAAGAACTCCTAATACTGTACAAGACACCGCTACTGGCCCAAAAAATGCAGCCAAAATCACCCGGCGGGTTGAAATGGGATGGCTCCACTTTGAGAGTGGAATGTATCACCCGGTTAGAACGAGAAAAGGAGGAGGAACACGGAATCTGTCGGTCCAGAAATCAGTGACTATGGCTGAACTGTTGGAGACAGGCAAATGCTTGTTTTTTGCAAATGGGCATTCATCAAAAGGACTGATAGAAGACTTCGAGTTTGACATTTGTGATTACAGTCCCAGTCCTGTGCCCCGTGAAGTCACGGTGGGCCAGCTGTACGAACAGACTAAACTAAAAATGCTACGCGTCTACACAGCCACCAAGTCTAACAACATTCTACTTCTCTCTGATGAATCATCGGACATGGAGCCAACACAGAAAACGCCGCTGAAGGTAATTATCCTCTGCCACATTTGTGATATCAATACATAGATTACTGTAGGTATTCTATTTATATTGATTGCATGCGTCGCCAGGCTCTGCTTTTTATCCACAGACTTATCAGATTTAATGTTTTATTATCTCTAGCAAGGGTGTCAAAAGTGTGCCCCGGAGGCCATTTGCGGCCCACAGCTGATGTTTTAAAGGCCCACGTCACATTCTAAAAATACTAATAAAATAAACAAAAAATAACAAAAGTGGAATGAAAAAGTTTAGAGGTGAAATGTAATTTAGAAAAAGGTGCACTGTTGACTAATAAAACAAAGCTGTTTTTTCTTTAAAACTGTCATTGCTCAAAACATAATATTGAATGAAAATGTATGTTTTTATGAATTATTGACCTATCCTAGGCAGCTGAGATAGGCTCCAGCACCCCCTGTGATCCGGAAAGGGACAAGCAGTAGAAAATGGATGGATGGATGGATGTTTGTTTGCCACAAAAAAACATAGTTTTGTTTGACAAAAAGGGTATAAAACAAACAAACGAAAATGTATGTATGCCCTGGCACACCATTATCATCATTTCATGACCCAAGCAAAAAAGTGTTTACACTTTTATACTGAAATAAATACACCTACCACTTATTAAATAATAATACAGAAACAAATTAAGTTAGAATCCATGAAGGAAAGAAGAATGTGAATGAATGTTTATAACTGAAGACATTTACATATGCATTAAAATGTGTTTTCTTTTGTATTATTTGTTTAATGGATTAAGTAACGTCGATAACAACCTTTTTCCAAAACACAATACAGAATGTGAGATATAACAGGATAATGCATACATTTATCATTTGTTTTAAAAAGCTTACAAAAAAGTGGAACCCCCAAAATTTAGTGTGGGGCCCCATTTTGAAAATTCCTAGCGCCAATACTGATTATGGTTGTGTACCACACCTGTCTCATATGACGGATATGATGTTGATATTCACGTTTGCTTTCTTACCTGTGGTCTTATTCAATGTGATCTGTACTTTCACAGATGTCTTTTTTTTTTTTTGGATAAATCTAGTGTCTTATTTCTATGTCAAGTCTGTATAAGCTCACAATGTGCTGCTCACAATTTGCTGCTCACCGTTTTATAGGCTAGGTCTAGAACAATGAAGACACGATCCTTGAGGAACAAGACCAGGAGACTCAATGAAGTGGATCATCCAGAGAGCTCCTCTGATTTAGATCTATCTCCAAGTGGCTCAATGCAGCAAAACCATGAACAAGTAAGCACTCGTATTGCATTTTTATGGAACCAGTCTTTGCTAAACAGTACTGAACTTGTGTTGTCTGAAGATTTTATTGTACCAAAATGTTCGGTATTCATTAAAATTCAAACATATTTTTATAGTTATAGTTTCCTGTAGTGTCATTTAAATTAAATCTGCATGACACAGGAGCTATGTTTATTATAAATTGCAGGTGAAATATATGAGGGCACAGAAATGGCCTTTAAGAAACCATAATTTATAGTTTTAGTTTTAAATCTGCAGTTAAGATGGAAGTCTGCGAATGCTTTAAATGTTATCCTACATTAAGTAAAAATGCATACACCAAATAATTTACTCAGGTGCAGAGTGTTATAGTCACATGAATATATATAGCAGCTTCCATCCATCCATCCATTTTCTACCGCTTGTCCCTTTTGGGATCGCGGGGGTTGCCGGTGCCTATCAGCTGCATTTGGGCGGAAGGTGGGGTACACCCTGGACAAGTTGCCACCTCATCACAGATAGACAGACAACATTCACATTCACACACTAGGGCCAATTTAGTGTTGCCAATCAACCTATCCCCAGGTGCATGTCTTTGGAAGTGAGAGGAAGCCGGAGTACCCGGCAGCTTGGATGAGATTATTCAAACTATAGATAATATGATAGGTTGATTGGCAACCCTAAATGGTCCTTAGTGTGTGAATGTGAGTGTGAATGTTGTCTGTCTATCTGTGTTGGCCCTGCCATGAGGTGGTGACTTATCCAGGGTGTACCCTGCCTTCCGCCCAATTGTAGCTGAGTAGGCACCAGCGCCCCCCGCCACCCTAAAGGGAATAAGCGGTAGAAAATGGATGGATGGATGGATAATACATTTGTTTGTTTTCTTGTTTTTTATATGAAATGATCAATAGAGAAGAGAGACAATCAGCCAGTCAAGATCAGCAACTCCTGAGATGGGTAACACAGAGCTCCTGCATACACAACCTACTGAGGATGTTGGCAGTCATACTCAGCAGTCAACAAGAAGGCATGGATCTGAAGATGACTGTTTAACGGCTGTGCCAAGTCAAGAAGCAGACCAGTTGTTAAGTGATGTCTCAGATTCCCCTCTTAATCCTGCCATTCAACAATCTCTTGAGGACTCTGAAGTGAAGTTTGGACCCATTGTTGGTGATGATAGTGATTCTCAAGACACCACACTTCCCTGGAATCCACATGACTTGAGCAGCATGCAGGTACAATGTAGCACTAACGTCTTACAGTCCTGTAAAATTGTTACATTTTACATTTTTAAAATGTACAAAAACTGTAACATTACCATCCGAAGATCTTTCATCCTAAGCATATGTTTTTAGATTCATGTTTCATCCAACCATTCCAAAACTCATTTGTAATTTAATGCATCGTTGTATGAAATAGAAAAGCGGCAAATCTAAAACCACAACATTATCACCATTTTTGCATGCTATTTGATACATTGATTGTCAAATTTTTGATTCTTTTCTGTTCACAAAAGGATTAATCAATCAATAATCACACCTAATTACCTTTTTAAAATATCTTGCAGCATTCCACATTCAATGATGGTCCTGTATCATCAAGCTGTCTTCCAGCATCACCAGATCCATTTGACAAAGAAATCCTTATTTTGAAATTAAGACGAGTAAACATAGTCGATGATGTCCTTAATGTCTTCATGGATCCAAAAGTACTGAATGCTCGTCTAAGAATGGAGTTTACAAATGAGAAAGCTATGGACAGTGATGGTGTGTCAAGAGAGGCGTACTCCGCATTCTGGGACCACTTCTTGGACCAGTGTGACGGGGAAGATGAACGAGTACCCAGGCTACGACCAGACTATTCTGAGAAGAAATTGCAAGCGCTCGGAAGAGTGTGGTTGAAAGGATACCTGGACCACAAAATCCTACCAATCAGACTGTCACCAGCCTTTGTTCTTGCCTGTCGTAAAGGAGTTAGCTCAGTGGATGAAGATCTATTAATGATGTCATTTGCCAGATTTCTTTCAGAAAATGAGCGTGTGTCGCTTGAAAAAGCACTACAGGGTACCATTGATGAAACTGTTGAGGAGGACTTACTTGATGTCTTCTCCAGAATGGGCTCACACTGCCTGCCCCCTAAAAACAATTTACGGGCTGCTATTTTAACAATGGCCCACAAAGCTCTTCTTCAAGAGCCAAAGTTTATAATTGACTGTTTCCACTCCAGTGTTCATAATGCTATGCCAACGCTCATAACCACAGACAACATAATGGAGATATATGAATCTAAGAGGCCAACTAACAAGAAAGTGGCCCAGATGATAAAATCATCACTTGAAAGCCTAAATCCACAAGAGCAGACTGCTCTTAACCACCTGCTACGGTATGTGAGAAGCATCGACCAAAGAAAATTGGAGATTTTCTTACGCTTCTGCACAGGATCTACTGTGCTGTGCAAAGACACAATTGAAGTAATTTTTAACACATTGTGTGGTTTAAGTCGCAGGCCTGTAGCACACACATGTGGAGCAGTTCTTGAGTTACCATGCACTTACATCACATACCCTGAGTTTCGCAAAGAATTTGATAATGTCTTGTCTGATGACTGCTTCACAATGGATATTGTGTAGTGAATGGAAAGCACATCTATCTTCTACACTGAGTTTTGCATTTGTCTGATGCAAAACTGTTTCTACAGATTTTCATTTATTGTTCTTATTAAAACAGAGACCGTTTACATTTTTAAAATTGTTTTATTTTCTTATTTTTTTCTGTAAATTGTTAGTACATTGAGATTCAGTTTTTTTTCCACAAGACAGTTTAATAATTTTGATAAGGCAGCAGGGTCTGTTCTCATAGGTAAATGTCCCTTTTTGTACAATTATTACATTTTCATGTGCATCTTTTATACAATTGTTATTCTGAATAATGTTCAGAATTTATGTCATCATTCAACAAACAAGTTCATGTTCAATGCAAGTACAATACATTTCTAATGGTTGTTCAGTTCTGTTCATTTCCTCTTTCATGTCCTGCCTTGTTTCTCTTTGCAGTCAGTGTGCATATAGTGACATATCAATCCTATTTGCACCTCAGTTTTGCTGCAAAATGTTCTTAATGTTTGTGGCATAGCACTGTTCAAGTGTAGTCAGTGTGGACATGTTGTAGCTCTGAATAATCTGAATAAAAATCCATCTCAAATTAGAGAGTTGTTATCTCATTCCTCAAGTGAAGGTACAAATCCAATGCCTGATAAGCATCAGCTGGAAGATGCAGCTGTGACTCTGCCATCAGAATGTTGCAGATGTTGTAGATGTCTGTGTCACATGGCACTGCTGGTCGGAATGTGCAGTTACTCTGACACAACTGTACATCAGCTCTGTCCACTGGGGAAATGCAATCACAAGTTGTGTAGAGTTCTGGGAACATGTACATGATTCGGGGGCGACCACTGGGCACCCTGTCATTCTTTGATGGTCTGATGACATGTGCATCCCACACATTGATGGTCTCGTCTAATTCATCCTGGAAAAACAGTACAGAGAGAAAGAAAAGTACATTAATATGCAATTTGTTATTCTCATCATGTGCTCTTTAATTTAGTTATGAGATTACTTCAAATAAATTATGTTAAATCTTGAGGTTTTTTATGACGTTAGGAGAAAATGAGTGGAAAAGGCCAAATATAAATATATAAATTAATAAACATAAATGAATAAAAACAGTTTGCTGCCCACTATGCTTGTACGGGGGGGTTATTAGGGCTACCAAACCCCCCGACACTGATGATGAATTAATAGGGTATTGTAGGACACCAATAACAGTAATTAAGAAGACACATAGACATGAGACACAAGTGCTAATATTCACACCCACTGTCTGCTCATGGAAGGATGTTAAAAGACAAAAACGAAAATGTAATTCAGTAGTTTTTCCATTAGATGGCACTGTTGTACTGTTGATTCATTCCATCTCTGCAGCCCGCTTGTAAAAAAGAGATGCACTTGCTATATTACATGTGTGTGCATGCCAGTCAATAAAAACATCAGAAAATAGATAAAACAATGCATTGTCGCTTACCTGAATGAAGCTCATAAAGCAGAACTGAATTAGACCTCGGTCCAAGTATGTACCACCGAACAAACCACGGTCCTTCAGGTCAGTGAACATAGAGATATAGAACTCCATTGATTCTCTTCTGAGGAAACCCCACCAACTCTCTATGCGCTGATTTGCTGTGCTTGCCCCTTCGATGTAGCTGTCAATACCAGAACCGTCATCAATGTTGCGACGGAGAAAACGCTGAAAGTCTCTGACTTTAACATTTTCAGTGCCCCGATCGCCTCTGACAATCCTCGGACAACCACCAAATTTCTTCACTGCCTCCATATAGTAGCCTCCAATGATTTTTGGGTCACTGCTGGTCGTAAATGCATTCATCCAGATAATTTTCCGGGAGAATCCGTCAATACAGCCGTTTATACAGATACCAAATGGTTTCAGTTTGTCATAAGAGTCAAAGTGCCAAATATAATTGGGCCCTTTTGCGAAATAGTTGCGACGATGGAGCCGTCTCCTTGCTCTCAGTTCAACACCCCTCGGGTCAAGTTCTTTAAGAATTAAGCGTACTTCTCCTTTCTTGACGTGTAATCCATCCTCCTTGCATTTAGTGTACATCCACCTATATCCACACAGCAGGCCACTTGTTTGTAACTGC
Organism: Nerophis ophidion; assembly: GCF_033978795.1. Lineage (NCBI taxonomy): Eukaryota > Metazoa > Chordata > Actinopteri > Syngnathiformes > Syngnathidae > Nerophis > Nerophis ophidion. Next base: position 82,081,485 of record NC_084612.1, on the reverse strand, counting down.
TGCTGAATGAAATCTACCACGCGATCCAAAGAGGTGTATCCTTTGCGCCGAAACAGACTACATGCCTTCATAATTCGTTTTAAATGTCTTTCAGACACAATATACCGATGACGACTTGCAAGCAAAGCAGCAATGTCCTTACAATGAAGTCCGAGTTGGAAATACAGCCGAATTAACTCCTGAACTGCCATTTTAACACACACCTCAAACCACACGCACGCATCCAATGCTTTCTCGTGCGCACGAGAAACTATCTCGTGCGCACGAGAAACTATCTCGTGGCCACGAGAAACTATCTCGTGGCCACGAGAAACTATTTCGTGGCCACGAGAAACTATCTCGTGCGCACGAGAAACTATCTCGTGGCCACGAGAAACTATCTCGTGCGCACGAAAAACTTTTTATTAAAAAAAAAAAAAAAAAAAAGTTTTTATTTTTTTTATAGAAAGTTTCTCGTAGTTTCTCGTGCGCACGAGATACATGTCTAAAAAAAAAAAAATCCCCATGTCCCTTTAGGGGCTCCGTACATTTTCTTTTAAATACATTTTTTTTTTTTTTAGCCTTTTAAAAAAAAAGTATATGTCAATTAAATCATTTATTTGTGGCAGCCCAGCCTTGAATACATTTGAGCCACCAAAAAAACAAATTCTGGCAATTAAAAAAAAAAAAAAAATGTTTGTATACATTTTTTTTTAAATAAAATTTATTTTTATTTTTATAGCTTTTAAAAAAAAAAAGTATATGTCAATAAATGTATTTATTTGTTGCAGCCTGTGCTTGAATAAATTTAAGCCACCAAAAGAACAAATTGTGGCAAATTAAAAAAAAAAAAAAAAAAGTTTGTATACATTTTCTTTTAAATACAATTTTTTTTTTTTTTTCAGTCTTTTAAAAAAAAAAGTATATGTAAATCAATTTATTTATTTATGGCAGCCTGTGCTTGAATAAATTTGAGCCACCAAAAAAACAAATTGTGGCAAATTTAAAAAAAAAAAAAAAATTGTATACATTTTTTTAATACAATTTTTGAAATTTTGTTTTAGCCTTTACAAAAAAATTAAGTATATGTTAATCAATTAATTTATTTGTGGCAGCCCGCCCTTTAATACATTGGAGCCGCCACAAATACAAATTGTGGCAAATAAAAAAAAAAAAACAATTGTATATATTTTCTTCAAATACAAATTTTAAATTTTTTTTTAGCCTTAAAAAAAAAAAAGTATATGTCAATCAATTAATTTATTTGTGGCAGCCTGCCCTTGAATAGATTGAAGCCGCCACGAATGCAAATTGTGGCAAAATAAAAAAAATAAAAAAAAAGTTTGTCTACATTTTTTTAAATAAAATGTTTGCAAATTTTTTTAGCCTTTTAAAAAAAAAGTATATGTTAATCAATTAATTTATTTGTGGCAGCCCACCCTCGAATAAATTTGAGCCGCCACAAATACAAAGTGGGGCAAATAAAATAAAAAAATGTTGTATACATTTTTTTTGATTCAATTTTTTAAATTTGTTTTAGCCTTTTTTTATTAAAAAAGTATATGTTAATCAATTAATTTATTTGTGGCAGCCCGCCATTGAATACATTTGAGCCTCCACAAATACAAATTGTGGCAGATTAAAAAAAAAATAAATGTTTGTATACATTTTTTAAATACAATTTTTGCAAATTTGTTTAGCCTTTTAAAAAAAAAAATATGTTAATCAATTAATTTATTTGTGGCAGCTTGCCCTTGAATACATTTGAGCCACCACGAATATGAATTGTGGCAAATTAAAAAATATATATATAAAATTATACATTTTTTTTAACAAACAATTTTTACATTTGTTTTAGCCTTTAAAAAAAAGTATATGTCAATCAATTCATTTATCCGTCGCAGCCCGCCCTTTGAATACATTTGAGCCGCCACAAATACCAATTGTGGCAAATTTAAAAAAATATATTTTTGTATAAATTAAATAAAATTGTATAAACTCGTTTCGCAAAATATTATTTTTATTATCGCATGTCTAGAATTTCCACCGGGTCAAACTCGTCACGTCACGAGTGACACTTCACCTGTCATCATTTTCAAAATGGAGGAGGCTAATTTCAATCATTTGAAATCGCATAAAGGGAAGAAAATTAAGAGCTATTCAGTAGGATTTAAGGTCCAAACTATTGAATATTCTAAAAAGAACAGTAAGCAGCTATGTTTTATTAATATACCGTAGCTGCGTGTGTCAAATATGAGTCATTAAATGACTCCCGCCTCCTGGTGATAGAGGGCGATAGTGATCCTTCTTGCGACTACTCGGCTGTCTTTATTTTTTCCTCTCGCTTGCACTTTTAACATGGAGGATTACATATAAAAAATAAAACTGTTTTCATAACTGGACTTTCAATCGAAGCAGGAGGTAATAAAGGAAGATCTCCATCGAGACTTTTAAAACTGAAGGAAGATAAGGAAGACTTCTATAAACAAGTTATCGATGCTTTTGATCAGAAGGAGCTGCGCATGGATTTTATTTATAAGTAAAGGTAAGACCATAATAACGTTTGTTTTATTAAATGTGCTTTTCATGATGGTATCCTTACATCACACTCAAATTTATTAACGCAGGCCTAAATTTACCGCATGCCTTTGGTAAGCGCCAGAGTGAGAAGAGGTTTTAAATTAATTAGCGAAATATGATATTTTTTGATTGCTCACATTTTCAGTAAAGCCATAATAAAAGAAGCAAACTTTATGATTGTTTTTTTTTGTGACCAACAAGTATGTGCTACAATGACTTTATCACAAAAAAAAAAAATAAGAGTTGTAGAAATAATTGTAAACTCAAGACAGCCATGACATTATGTCCTTTTCAAGTGTATGTAAACTTTTGATCGTGAATGTATTTTATTATTATTTTAAAATTTTTTTTTTTTTTTTTTTTTTTTTTTTTCAGCGTTTTGGAAGTGAAGCTAAAACCTTAAAAAAAAAAAGATACCCAACATCACGCGGAGCCACAATAATTTACATAGCCCCCCCGCCCGAAGAAAATCTCTCTTCATTACGGAAGTTCTTTGCTTAAATGGAGCGGCAGTTAAAAAAATAAAATAAAACCAAAACCTAAATGAACTCCCAAGCAGCGCCTGCACGCCGACGTTTGATTATGCGCGCTTTCAGGGAAGAGGAGCCACTTAAATATTAGTCAATTGTCTGGATGGTCTGCGGCGCGGCGAGAAAGGCAAAACGCGCGGAATTGAATTACGCACTGTAGCTTTTTGTCTTTATTTCCATAATGTGTCTCCCCCTTTAATGGAATTACTCCGCTAAGCGCCGCTCGCGTTTCCATTCATCATTTGAAATTCAGATGGGGGAAAGTTGCTGACGAAATTGGAGCGCGCGAAGCCAAAAGACCGCATTTAATTCGGCGAAGAGAGCCGGCGACCAGGCATCGGACGGCGGGGGGGGGGGGGTTGGGGGGTGGGGGTTGGGGGGGCGTGGCGGTGTTGACGGCGAGACACAGCTGGCAGGTGATTAGCATCCACAAGCGGTACCTGTCAATCTAATCGTGCGTTGTCTTTAACAGTAAGCGGCCGGGAGCAGGATGGGAGAGAGGATACGGACGTGACTGTGTGGTCGAAATGTCGGGGATTTAACCCGGGGCCTCATCCTGTTCGTGACGCCATTTTTACGTGGTAGAAATGCCGAATCTTAAACAGGAACAACAGAGAGTTTGTTACAACAGTTTTAATTACTCACAATCAGATAGTCATCTGCAAAAATGACTGCAAAGATGATGTGGTCCTGATGGCTTCATCCAGCTCTCACTGGATCGGTTCGCAGCCGAGTGTGAAGCGACCGGAATGAGAATCAGCACCACCAAGTCCGAGTCCATGGTTCTCGCCCGGGAAAAGGGTGGAGTGCCATCTCCGGGTTGGGGAGGAGACCCCTGCCCCAAGTGGAGGAGTTCAAGTACCTAGAAGTCTTGTTCACGAGTGAGGGAAGAGTGGATCGTGAGATCGACAGGCGGATCGGTGCGGCGTCTTCAGTAATGCGGACGTTGTACCGATCCGTTGTGGTGAAGAAGGAGCTGAGCCGGAAGGCAAAGCTCTCAATTTACCGGTCGATCTACGTTCCCATCCTCACCTATGGTCATGAGCTTTTGGGTCATGACCGAAAGGATAAGATCACGGGTACAAGCGGCCCAAATGAGTTTGGGTCTCTCCCTTAGAGATAGGGTGAGAAGCTCTGCCATCCGGGAGGAACTCAAAGTAAAGCCGCTGCTCCTTCACATGGAGAGGAGCCAGATGAGGTGGTTCGGGCATCTGGTCAGGATGCCACCCGAACGCCTCCCTAGGGAGGTGTTTAGGGCACGTCCAACTGGTAGGAGGCCACGGGGAAGACCCAGGACACGTTGGGAAGACTATGTCTCCCGGCTGGCCTGGGAACGCCTCGGGATCCCCCGGGAAGAGCTAGACGAAGTGGCTGGGGAGAGGGAAGTCTGGGTTTCCCTGCTTAGGCTGTTGCCCCCGCAACCCGACCTCGGATAAGCGGAAGAAGATGGATGGATGGATGGACAATCAGATAGTACAAAGTTGGGCTCCAGTACTCTGGAATGCCCTCCCGGTAACAGTTCGAGATGCTACCTCAGTAGAAGCATTTAAGTCTCACCTTAAAACTCATTTGTATACTCTAGCCTTTAAATAGACTCCCTTTTTAGACCAGTTGATCTGCCGTTTCTTTTCTTTTTCTTCTATGTCCCACTCTCCTTTGTGGAGGGAGTCCAGTCCGATCCGGTGGCCATGTACTGCTCGCCTGTGTATCGGCTGGGGACATCTCTGCGCTGCTGATCAGCCTCCGCTTGGGATGGTTTCATGCTGGCTCCGCTGTGAACGGGACTCTCGCGACTGTGTTGGATCCATCATGGATTGATCTTTCACAGTATCATGTTCTCATAGTCATCATTGTCCCCGACGTCCCACTGGGTGTGAGTTTTCCTTGCCCTTATGTGGGCCTACCGAGGATGTCGTAGTGGTTTGTGCAGCCCTTTGAGACACTAGTGATTTAGGGCTATATAAGTAAACATTGATTGATTGATTGATTGAATCAATATGTGTACAGAGGCGAAAGATGGTGCACCCTCATGAAAGGAATTAGAAAGAGCGCACCTCAGGCTTGGTCTTCACATCTTATATGTACAAAATTTGTATAAATATTACCTTGGGGCGGCATAGCTCGGTCGGTAAAGTGGCCGTGCCAGCAACTTGAGGGTTACAGGTTCGATTCCCGCTTTCGCCATCCTAGTCCCTGCCGTTGTGTCCTTGGGCAAGGAAGGCACTTTACCCACCTGCTCCCAGTGCCACCCACACTGGTTTAAACGGAACTTAGATATTGGGTTTCACTATGTAAAGCGCTTTGAGTCACTAGAGAAAAGCGCTATATAAATATAATTCACTTCACTTCTGTTTCGCCATCCTAGTCACTGCCGTTGTGTCCATGGGCAAGACACTTTACCCACCTGCTCTCAGTGCCACCCACACTGGTTTGAATGTAACTTAGATATTGGGTTTCACTATGTAAAGCGGTTTGAGTCAATAGAGAAAAGCGCTATATAAATATAATTCACTTCACTTCCGCCATCCTAGTCACTGCCGTTGTGTCCTTGGGCAAGGCACTTTACCCACCTGCTCCCAGTGCCACCCACACTGGTTTAAACGGAACTTAGATATTGGGTTTCACTATGTAAAGCGCTTTGAGTCTCTAGAGAAAAGCGCTATATAAATATAATTCACTTCACTTCCGCCATCCTAGTCACTGCCGTTGTGTCCTTGGGCAAGACACTTTACCCACCTGCTCCCAGTGCCACCCACACTGGTTTGAATGTCACTTAGATATTGGGTTTCACTATGTAAAGCGGTTTGAGTCACTAGAGAAAAGCGCTATATAAATATAATTCACTTCACTTCCGCCATCCTAGTCACTGCCGTTGTGTCCTTGAGCAAGACACTTTACCCACCTGCTCCCAGTGCCACCCACACTGGTTTAATTCTAACTTAGATATTGGGCTTCACTACATAAAGCGCTTTGAGTCACTAGAGAAAAGCGCTATATAAATATAATTCACTTCACTTCCGCCATCCTAGTCACTGCCGTTGTGTCCATGGGCAAGACACTTTACCCACCTGCTCTCAGTGCCACCCACACTGGTTTAATTCTAACTTAGATATTGGGCTTCACTATGTAAAGCGCTTTGAGTCACTAGAGAAAAGCGCTATATAAATATAATTCACTTCACTTCCGCCATCCTAGTCACTGCCGTTGTGTCCTTGGGCAAGGAAGGCACTCTACCCACCTGCTCCCAGTGCCACCCACACTGGTTTAAACGGAACTTAGATATTGGGTTTCACTATGTAAAGCGCTTTGAGTCACTAGAGAAAAGCGCTATATAAATATAATTAACTTCACTTCCGCCATCCTAGTCACTGTCGTTGTGTCCTTGGGCAAGACACTTTACCCACCTGCTCCCAGTGCCACCCACACTGGTTTGAATGTAACTTAGATATTGGGCTTCACTACGTAAAGCGCTTTGAGTCACTAGAGAAAAGCGCTATATAAATATAATTCACTTCACTTCCGCCATCCTAGTCACTGCCGTTGTGTCCTTGGGCAAGACACTTTACCCACCTGCTCCCAGTGCCACCCACACTGGTTTAATTCTAACTTAGATATTGGGCTTCACTATGTAAAGCGCTTTGAGTCACTAGAGAAAAGCGCTATATAAATATAATTCACTTCACTTCTGTTTCGCCATCCTAGTCACTGCCGTTGTGTCCTTGGGCAAGACACTTTACCCACCTGCTCCCAGTGCCACCCACACTGGTTTGAATCTAACTTAGATATTGGGTTTCACTATGTAAAGCGGTTTGAGTCACTAGAGAAAAGCGCTATATAAATATAATTCACTTCACTTCCGCCATCCTAGTCACTGCCGTTGTGTCCTTGGGCAAGGAAGGCACTTTACCCACCTGCTCCCAGTGCCACCCACACTGGTTTAAACGCAACTTAAATATTGGGTTTCACTATGTAAAGCGCTTTGAGTCACTAGAGAAAAGCGCTATATAAATATAATTCACTTCACTTCCGTTTCGCCATCCTAGTCACTGCCGTTGTGTCCTTGGGCAAGACACTTTACCCACCTGCTCCCAGTGCCACCCACACTGGTTTAAATCTAACTTAGATATTGGGCTTCACTACGTAAAGCGCTTTGAATCACTAGAGAAAAGCGCTATATAAATATAATTCACTTCACTTCCGCCATCCTAGTCACTGCCGTTGTGTCCATGGGCAAGACACTTTACCCACCTGCTCCCAGTGCCACCCACACTGGTTTAAACGTAACTTAGATATTGGGTTTCACTATGTAAAGCGGTTTGAGTCACTAGAGAAAAGCGCTATATAAATATAATTCACTTCACTTCCGCCATCCTAGTCACTGCCGTTGTGTCCTTGGGCAAGACACTTTACCCACCTGCTCCCAGTGCCACCCACACTGGTTTAAATCTAACTTAGATATTGGGCTTCACTACGTAAAGCGCTTTGAGTCACTAGAGAAAAGCGCTATATAAATATAATTCACTTCACTTCCGCCATCCTAGTCACTGTCGTTGTGTCCTTGGGCAAGACACTTTACCCACCTGCTCCCAGTGCCACCCACACTGGTTTGAATGTCACTTAGATATTGGGTTTCACTATGTAAAGCGCTTTGAGTCACTAGAGAAAAGCGCTATATAAATATAATTCACTTCACTTCCGCCATCCTAGTCACTGCCGTTGTGTCCATGGGCAAGACACTTTACCCACCTGCTCCCAGTGCCACCCACACTGGTTTAAATCTAACTTAGATATTGGGTTTCACTATGTAAAGCGCTTTGAGTCACTAGAGAAAAGCGCTATATAAATATAATTCACTTCACTTCTGTTTCGCCATCCTAGTCACTGCCGTTGTGTCCATGGGCAAGACACTTTACCCACCTGCTCCCAGTGCCACCCACACTGGTTTGAATGTAACTTAGATATTGGGTTTCACTATGTAAAGCGGTTTGAGTCACCAGAGAAAAGCGCTATATAAATATAATTCACTTCACTTCCGCCATCCTAGTCACTGCCGTTGTGTCCTTGGGCAAGGAAGGCACTTTACCCACCTGCTCCCAGTGCCACCCACACTGGTTTAAACGCAACTTAAATATTGGGTTTCACTATGTAAAGCGCTTTGAGTCACTAGAGAAAAGCGCTATATAAATATAATTCACTTCACTTCCGTTTCGCCATCCTAGTCACTGCCGTTGTGTCCTTGGGCAAGACACTTTACCCACCTGCTCCCAGTGCCACCCACACTGGTTTAAATGTAACTTAGATATTGGGTTTCACTATGTAAAGCGGTTTGAGTCACTAGAGAAAAGCGCTATATAAATATAATTCACTTCACTTCCGCCATCCTAGTCACTGCCGTTGTGTCCTTGGGCAAGGAACGCACTTCACCCACCTGCTCCCAGTGCCACCCACACTGGTTTAAACGGAACTTAGATATTGGGTTTCACTATGTAAAGCGGTTTGAGTCACTAGAGAAAAGCGCTATATAAATATAATTCACTTCACTTCCGCCATCCTAGTCACTGCCGTTGTGTCCTTGGGCAAGACACTTTACCCACCTGCTCCCAGTGCCACCTACACTGGTTTGAATGTAACTTAGATATTGGGTTTCACTATGTAAAGCGCTTTGAGTCACTAGAGAAAAGCGCTATATAAATATAATTCACTTCACTTCCGCCATCCTAGTCACTGCCGTTGTGTCCTTGGGCAAGACACTTTACCCACCTGCTCCCAGTGCCACCCACACTGGTTTAAATCTAACTTAGATATTGGGTTTCACTATGTAAAGCGCTTTGAGTCACTAGAGAAAAGCGCTATATAAATATAATTCACTTCACTTCCGCCATCCTAGTCACTGCCGTTGTGTCCTTGGGCAAGACACTTTACCCACCTGCTCCCAGTGCCACCCACACTGGTTTGAATGTAACTTAGATATTGGGTTTCACTATGTAAAGCGGTTTGAGTCACTAGAGAAAAGCGCTATATAAATATAATTCACTTCACTTCCGCCATCCTAGTCACTGCCGTTGTGTCCTTGGGCAAGGAAGGCACTTTACCCACCTGCTCCCAGTGCCACCCACACTGGTTTGAATGTAACTTAGATATTGGGCTTCACTACGTAAAGCGCTTTGAGTCACTAGAGAAAAGCGCTATATAAATATAATTCACTTCACTTCCGCCATCCTAGTCACTGCCGTTGTGTCCTTGGGCAAGGAAGGCACTTTACCCACCTGCTCCCAGTGCCACCCACACTGGTTTAATTCTAACTTAGATATTGGGCTTCACTACGCAAAGCGCTTTGAGTCACTAGAGAAAAGCGCTATATAAATATAATTCACTTCACTTCCGCCATCCTAGTCACTGCCGTTGTGTCCTTGGGCAAGACACTTTACCCACCTGCTCCCAGTGCCACCCACACTGGTTTGAATGTAACTTAGATATTGGGTTTCACTATGTAAAGCGGTTTGAGTCACTAGAGAAAAGCGCTATATAAATATAATTCACTTCACTTCCGCCATCCTAGTCACTGCCGTTGTGTCCTTGGGCAAGGAAGGCACTTTACCCACCTGCTCCCAGTGCCACCCACACTGGTTTGAATGTAACTTAGATATTGGGCTTCACTACGTAAAGCGCTTTGAGTCACTAGAGAAAAGCGCTATATAAATATAATTCACTTCACTTCCGCCATCCTAGTCACTGCCGTTGTGTCCTTGGGCAAGGAAGGCACTTTACCCACCTGCTCCCAGTGCCACCCACACTGGTTTAATTCTAACTTAGATATTGGGCTTCACTACGCAAAGCGCTTTGAGTCACTAGAGAAAAGCGCTATATAAATATAATTCACTTCACTTCCGCCATCCTAGTCACTGCCGTTGTGTCCATGGGCAAGACACTTTACCCACCTGCTCCCAGTGCCACCCACACTGGTTTAATTCTAGCTTAGATATTGGGCTTCACTACGTAAAGCGCTTTGAGTCACTAGAGAAAAGCGCTATATAAATATAATTCACTTCACTTCCGCCATCCTAGTCACTGCCGTTGTGTCCTTGGGCAAGACACTTTACCCACCTGCTCCCAGTGCCACCCACACTGGTTTAAATGTAACTTGGATATTGGGTTTCACAATGTAAAGCACTTTGAGTCACTAGAGAAAAGCGCTATATAAATATAATTCACTTCACTTCCGCCATCCTAGTCACTGCCGTTGTGTCCTTGGGCAAGACACTTTACCCACCTGCTCCCAGTGCCACCCACACTGGTTTGAACGCAACTTAAATATTGGGTTTCACTATGTAAAGCGGTTTGAGTCACTAGAGAAAAGCGCTATATAAATATAATTCACTTCACTTCTGTTTCGCCATCCTAGTCACTGCCGTTGTGTCCTTGGGCAAGACACTTTACCCACCTGCTCCCAGTGCCACCCACACTGGTTTAATTCTAACTTAGATATTGGGCTTCACTATGTAAAGCGCTTTGAGTCACTAGAGAAAAGCGCTATATAAATATAATTCACTTCACTTCCGCCATCCTAGTCACTGCCGTTGTGTCCTTGGGCAAGACACTTTACCCACCTGCTCCCAGTGCCACCCACACTGGTTTGAATGTAACTTAGATACTGGGCTTCACTACGTAAAGCGCTTTGAGTCACTAGAGAAAAGCGCTATATAAATATAATTCACTTCACTTCCGCCATCGTAGTCACTGCCGTTGTGTCCATGGGCAAGACACTTTACCCACCTGCTCCCAGTGCCACCCACACTGGTTTAAATCTAACTTAGATATTGGGTTTCACTACGTAAAGCGCTTTGAGTCACTAGAGAAAAGCGCTATATAAATATAATTCACTTCACTACACTCCATGATGGCCTGGTTTGTAGCATAACGACTTATATAACCGTCCAATGTTCAGGGTGACTTGACCTCTCATGTCGTTTACGTGGTCGAAATGTCCGGGATTTAACCCGGGGGTCTCATCCTGGTCGTGACACTAATTTTTCGTAGTAGAAATGCCGAATCTTAAACAGGAACAATAGAGAGTTTGTATCAACAGTTTTCATTACTCACAATCAGATAATACAAAGTTGGATTGAATCAATATGTTTACAGAGGCGAAAGGTGGTGCACCCTCATGAAGTCGTGTAAAAACTACAACATAATTTGTACAAACAAGACCAATAATGCAAGCATTTTAATGTCCATCCATCCATCCATCATCTTCCGCTTATCCGAGGTCGGGTCGCGGGGGCAGCAGCCTAAGCAGGGAAGCCCAGACTTCCCTCTCCCCAGCCACTTCGTCTAGCTCTTCCCAGGGAATCCCGAGGCGTTCCCAGGCCAGCCGGTAGACATTTTCATTAAGGTCCAAAATATTTTGTCCTTTTTTTTTTAATTCATGCATTATAGCCCATGCTGGCTCCCAAACTTTAATATATTTGTGGTGTCCCCAGATATTTATTCATCTTAAAAAATAAAATAATTATTCAAATATAAGTATAATTATTTTAGCCTAAAAAAAAAAAAAAAAAGGAAATGACAATTTAAATCATTTATTTGTGGCAGCCCGCCCTTGAATACATTTGAGCCAACAAAAAAACAAATTGTGGCAAATTTAAAAAAAAAAAAAAAAAAGTTTGTATACATTTTCTTTTAGATACAATTGTTTTTTTTGTTTTTTAGCCTTTTAAAAAAACTAAAGTTTATGTCAATCAAATAATTTATTTGTGGCAGCCCGCCCTTGAATGAAAAACAAATTGTGGCAAATTAAAAAAAAAAAAAAAATGTTTGTATACATTTTCTTTTAAATACAAATTTTTTTTTTTTTTAGCCTTTTAAAAAAAAAAGTATATGTCAATTAAATCATTTATTTGTGGCAGCCCGCCCTCGAATAAATTTGAGCCACCAAAAAAACAAATTGTGGCAATTAAAAAAAAAAAATTAAAAATGTTTGTATACATTTTTTTTTAAATAAAATTTATTTTTAGTTTTTTAGCCTTTAAAAAAAAAAAGTATATGTCAATACATGTATTTATTTGTTGCAGCCTGTGCTTGAATAAATTTAAGCCACCAAAAAAACAAATTGTGGCAAATTAAAAAAAAAAAAATGTTTGTATACATTTTTTTAATACAATTTTGGAAATGTTTTCCCAGCGTGTCCTGGGTCTTCCCCGTGGCCTCCTATCAGTTGGGATTTGCCCGAAACACCTCCCTAGGGAGGCGTTCGGGTGGCATCCTGAGCAGAAACCTGAACCACCTCATCTGGCTCCTCTCCATGTGGAGGAGCAGCGGCTTTACTTTGAGTTCCTCCCGGATGGCAGAGCTTCTCACCCTATCTCTAAGGGAAAGACCCGCCACCCGGCTGCTTGTACCCGTGATCTTATCCTTTCGGTCATAACCGAAAACTCATGACTATAGGTGAGGATGGGAACGTAGATCAACCGGTAAATTGAGAGCTTTGCCTTCCGGCTCAGCTCCTTCTTCACCACAACGGATCGATACAGCGTCCGCATTACTGAAGACGCCGCACCGATCCGCCTGTCGATCTCGCCGTCCGCTCTTCCCTCACTTGTGAACAAGACTCCGAGGTACTCGAACTCCTCCATTTGGGGCAGGGTCTCCTCCCCATTACGCAGATGGCACTCATATGGAAACGGGGTTTGTATGTGTGGCGTATATTTTTTTTTTGATGCATGTTTGTGCCTCTGTTCCGCGGCCTTGATCTTGTGTCGTCCAAAGTCAACAACAACAGGTGTGTGTCCACGAGAGACAAGAAGGGAGTTTGTTGTGTCTTCACCGCACTGTCCTTCAGGAGAGTCTCCAAGCCAGGGCAACAATCCAAGTTAGAAGGTTTTGTATGCGAGTGAAAATAAAATTTGATTTTGACTCTAAATCGCTGGTCCTCAAAAATCTTGCGGGGGAGACAGTCTGACAGATGTTGTGTGTGCAGTTGCGCATCGAGCTCCGAAAACCGTAGATGTTAAAAACGTGACTGGACCGGCACTGTTTATAAGGAGGTCAAAGCGGAAGTGACAACAGGCTGTCCTCACTCAGGTCCAGCTGGAAATCGGGAGAAATTCGGGAGAATGGTTGTTCCGGGAGATTTTCGGGAGAGGCACTGAAATTCGGGATGGTCGGCAAGTACGATATAAGTTGAATTTTCCGGGCGAGAACCTCGGACTCGGACTTGGAGGTGCCGATTCTCATCCCAGTCCCTTCCCACTCGGCTGCGAACCGATCCAGGGAGAGCTGAAAATCCCGGCCAGATGAAGCCATCAGGACCAAATCGTCTGCAAAAAGCAGAAACCTAATCCTGCAGCCACCAAACCGGATCCCCTCAACGCCTTGACTGCGCCTAGAAATTCTGTCCATAAAAGTTATGAACAAAATGGGCGACAAAGGACAGCCTTGACGGAGTCCAACCCTCACTGGAAACGTGTCCGACCTACGGACCAAGCTCTGGCACTGATCATACACGGACCGGATCGCCACATTCAGGCAGTCCGATACCCCATACTCTCTGAACACTCCCCACAGGACTTCCCGAGGGACACGGTCGAATGCCTTCTCCAAGTCCCCAAGGCACATGTAGACTGGTTGGGATTTTCTTTTTGCATACTTTGCAGGAGGCTACACTCGGATTTGGTCGACGTTTGTTACGTCTCGTCTCGATTACTGTAACGTATTATTTTCGGGTCTCCCCATGTCTAGCATTAAAAGATTACAGCTGGTACAAAATGCGGCTGCTAGACTTTTGACAAGAACAAGAAAGTTTGATCATATTACGCCTGTACTGTATATACCTTTATATACATATATACATACATATATACCTATACTGTATATACCTTTATATACATATATACATACATATATACCTATACTGTATATACCTTTATATACATATATACATACATATATACCTATACTGTATATACCTTTATATACATATATACATACATATATACCTATACTGGCTCACCTGCACTGGCTTCCTGTGCACTTAAGATGTGACTTTAAGGTTTTACTACTTACGTATAAAATACTACACGGTCTAGCTCCATCCTATCTTGCCGATTGTATTGTACCATATGTCCCGGCAAGAAATCTGCGTTCAAAGGACTCCGGCTTATTAGTGATTCCTAGAGCCCAAAAAAAGTCTGCGGGCTATAGAGCGTTTTCCGTTCGGGCTCCAGTACTCTGGAACGCCCTCCCGGTAACAGTTCGAGATGCTACCTCAGTAGAAGCATTTAAGTCTCACCTTAAAACTCATCTGTATACTCTAGCCTTTAAATAGACCTCCTTTTTAGACCAGTTGATCTGCCGCTTCTTTTCTTTCTCCTATGTCCCCCCCTCCCTTGTGGAGGGGGTCCGGTCCGATGACCATGGATGAAGTACTGGCTGTCCAGAGTCGAGACCCAGGATGGACCGCTCGTCGGGACCCAGGATGGACCGCTCGCCTGTATCGGTTGGGGATATCTCTACGCTGCTGATCCGCTTGAGATGGTTTCCTGTGGACGGGACTCTCGCTGCCGTCTTGGATCCGCTTTGAACTGAACTCTTGCGGCTGTGTTGGAGCCACTATGGATTGAACTTTCACAGTATCATGTTAGACCCGCTCGACATCCATTGCTTTCGGTCCCCTAGAGGGGGGGTTGCCCACATTTTAGGTCCTCTCCATAGGTTTGGTGATAATGTTCCCCTTTAAAACGTGACTGGACCGGCACTGTTTGTAAGGAGATCAAAGCGGAAGTGACAACAGGATGTCCTCACTCAGGTCCAGCTGGAAATCGGGAGGAATTCAGGAGAATGGTTGTTCCGGGAGATTTTCGGGAGAGGCACTGAAATTCGGGATGGTTGGCAAGTACGATATAAGTTGAAAAGGATTTGCAAATCACTCTATTCTGTTTTTATTGACCATTTACGCAAGGTGACGACTTCACTGCTTTTGGGTTTCGTAATCTGAAAAAGACAAATGAGAAGTGGAAAACATTCACATTAAGATGCAGAGGTAGTCCCAGCATGAATTGGGTGAGATAGAGTGCACCGTTTGGTCCTAATAATCACTCTTTTCTTCAACGGCGCCGCGGAATATTAATAACCGCCGTCGTCCGCCAAACGTCTCGTCAATCAATCAATCAATCAATCAATGTTTATTTATATAGCCCCAAATCACAAATGTCTCAAAGGACTGCACAAATCATTACGACTACAACATCCTCAGAAGAACCCAGAAAAGGGCAAGGAAAATTCACATCCAGTGGGACGCCAGTGACAATGCTGACTATGAGAAACCTTGGAGAGGACCTCAGATGTGGGCAACCCCCCCGCCCCTCTAGGGGACCGAAAGCAATGGATGTCGAGCGGGTCTAACATGATGCTGTGAAAGTTCAATCCATAGTGGCTCCAACACAGCCGTGAGAGTTCAGTTCAAGCGGATCCAAGACGGCAGCGAGAGTCCCGTCCACAGGAAACCATCTCAAGCGGAGGCGGATCAGCAGCGTAGAGATGTCCCCAACCGATACACAGGCGAGCGGTCCATCCTGGGTCTCGACTCTGGACAGCCAGTACTTCATCCATGGTCATCGGACCGGACCCCCTCCACAAGGGAGGGGGGGGGACATAGGAGAAAAAAGAAAAGAAGTGGCAGATCAACTGGTCCAAAAAGGAGGTCTATTTAAAGGCTAGAGTATACAGATGAGTTTTAAGGTGAGACTTAAAGGCTTCTAAATTAAACGCCTTTCTGTTTATCGGTCTTTTAGCGATGACGTCAGAGCGTGACGTCACCGAGGTAACACAGCCGCCATTTTCATTTACACATTACAAACACCGGGTCTCCGCTCTGTTATTTTCCGTTTTTTCGACTATTCTTTGGAACCTTGGAGACATCATGCCTCGTGGGAGTGTTGTCGGAGGGTGTAACAACACTAAAAAGGAGGGATTCAAGTTGCACCACTGGCAAGAAATCCTCCGCCAGACCCCCATTGAATGTGCCAGAGTGTCTTCACAATCTCTCGCCAGACCCCATTGAATGTGCCAGAGTGTCTTCACAATCTCCCGCCAGACCCCCATTGAATGTGCCAGAGTGTCTGCACAAACTTCCGCCAGACCCCCATTGAATGTGCCAGAGTGTCTTCACAATCTGCTGCCAGACCCCCATTGAATGTGCCAGAGTGTCTTCACAATCTCCCGCCAGACCCCCATTGAATGTGCCAGAGTGTCTTCACAATCTTCCGCCAGACCCCCATTGAATGTGCCAGATTGTCTTCACAATCTGCCGCCAGACCCCCATTGAATGTGCCAGAGTGTCTTCACAATCTTCCGCCAGACCCCCATTGAATGTGCCAGAGTGTCTTCACAATCTCCCGCCAGACCCCCATTGAATGTGCCAGAGTGTCTTCACAATCTCCCGCCAGACCCCCATTGAATGTGCC
This sequence comes from Nerophis ophidion, assembly GCF_033978795.1. Taxonomy (NCBI): domain Eukaryota; kingdom Metazoa; phylum Chordata; class Actinopteri; order Syngnathiformes; family Syngnathidae; genus Nerophis; species Nerophis ophidion. Next base: position 82,064,936 of record NC_084612.1, on the reverse strand, counting down.
AGATTGTCTTCACAATCTCCCGCCAGACCCCCATTGAATGTGCCAGATTGTCTTCACAATCTCCCGCCAGACCCCCATTGAATGTGCCAGAGTGTCTTCACAATCTTCCGCCAGACCCCCATTGAATGTGCCAGAGTGTCTTCACAATCTTCCGCCAGACCCCCATTGAATGTGCCAGAGTGTCTTCACAATCTCCCGCCAGACCCCCATTGAATGTACCAGAGTGTCTTCACATTTGACCGGCGATGCTAAGACAGACATGGCACAGAGATGTATGGATAACCTGCAGATGCATTTGCAACCATTAAGTCAACGAAATCACAAAGGTGAGTTTTGTTGATGTTGTTGACTTATGTGCTAATCGGACATATTTGATCGCAGCATAACTGCCAGCTAATCGATCCTAACATGCTACATTAAACAATGCTAACATGCTATTTACGCTAGCTGTATGTACATTTGAAACTAGATACCCACATTTAATGCGAAACAAACACTTACCAATCGACGGATTTAAGTTGCTCCAGTGTCACAAGATGCGAAAGTCCTGATCGTTTGGTCCGCACATTTTACCGGCGATGCTAATAAGGCAGCCATGCTAGGGGCCACCTCATTAGGTACACCCACGCTATGGCCGAATAGCGTCAATAGCTTCAATTTCATTTTCGCTATCTGCCTCCATACTCCGACCATCTGTTTCAATACATGCGTAATCTGTTGAATCGCTTAAACCGCTGAAATCCGAGTCTGAATCCGAGCTAATGTCGCTATATCGTTGTTTGTATCGGCAGCCCTGTATGACGTCACAGGGAAATGGACAGTCGCATCGCAAATAGCAAAAATCAAGGACTTCAAAGCTTTTTTTAGGGATATTCCGGGAGATGTAAAATTTTGAAAAAAACTTCGAAAAATAAAACAAGCCACTGGGAACTGATTTTTATTGTTTTTAACCCTTTTGAAATTGTGATAATGTTCCTCCTTAACATCTACGGCGTTTGGAGCTCACACAACAACTGTCGGACTGTCTGCCCCGCAAGATTTTTGAGGACCAGCGATTTCGAGTCAAAAGCGAATTTTATTTTCACTCGCATACAAAACCTTCTAACTTGGATTGTTTCCCTGGCTTGGAGACTCTCCTGAAGGACAGTGCAGCGAAGACACAACAAACTCCCTTCTTGTCTCTCGTGGACACACACTTGTTGTTGTTGACTTTGGACGACACAAGATCAAGGCCACGGAACAGAGGCTTACACACAAACATGCCTCAAAAAAAAATTTACGCCACACATACAAACCCCGTTTCCCTATGAGTTGGGAAATTGTGTTGGATGTAAATATAAACAGAATACAATGATTTGCAAATCCTTTTCAACCCATATTCAGTCGAATATGCTACAAAGACAACATATTTGATGCCAGCAACATGTGACAAAGAAGTCGGAAAAGGTGGCAATAAATACTGATAAAGTTGAGGAATGCTCATCAAACACTTATTGGAACATCCCACAGGCTAATTGGAAACAGGTGGGTGCCATGATTGGGTATAAAAGCAGCTTCCAAACAAGGACGGGGCGAGGGTCTCCACTTTGTCAACAAATGCGTGAGCAAATTGTCCAACAGTTTAAGAACAACATTTCTAAACCAGCTATTGCAAGGAATTCGGGGATTTCAACATCTACGGTCCGTAATATCATCAGAAGGTTCAGAGAATCTGGAGAAATCACTGCACGTAAGCAATGATATTAAGGAATCTAGGATCCCTCAAGTGGTACTGTGTCAAAAAGCGACATCAGTGTGTAAAGGATATCACCACAATGGCTCGAGAACACCTCGGAAAACCCCTGTCAGTAAGTACAGTTGGTCGCTACATCTGTAAGTGAAAGTTAAAACTCTACAATGCAAAACCCAAAGCTTTTTATCAACAACACCCAGAAACCTCGCCGGCTAAGATGGATTGATGCGATGTGGAAAAATGTTCTGTGGTCTGACGAGTCATAATTTGAAATCGTTTTTGGAAACTGTGGACGTTGTGTCCGTCGAACCAAAGAGGAAACGAACCATCCGGATTGTTATTGGCAAATCATCTGCTTTTATAAACGATTAACACAACTTTACTGTTTTTTTATTTAAAATTAATTCGTTTTAACTCCATTTTTTCTTTTTTTCCCACGTAAATGCTCCCAAAGTCGGTGTGTGGACCCACGAGCTCCGCAAGCGAGCTCTTTAATCAGCTAAACGGTAACTACACGGTGACGTTTTGGTGAATTTATGAGACTGGAATAATACAAAAAATTAAAAAGTATTTCTCATACACAGGTATGGTGTGCTTTCCAGCAATATATTTAAGAATTTTTAGTCCGGCGTGTGTCTCTGTTCGTGCTCTCTCTCTCTCTGTCTCCAACTCCCACAACGTGTCTTGGTCCGGCTGCTGCTAATAAGGGCGACAATCCCAGCTGGGCAATCCACTCATCTGCCGCTGGCTTCGAGGCCGGTCCTTACACATCTCGCTATGCGGCAGGCCCGCAGACCACACCCCCCTCCACATACTAACACCGACACTTGTAAACAAGTTCTTTACTTTCATGTTCATTCTGGGTGTGTCTTTCAGTAAAAAAATAAAAATAAAATTCCATTCTGTTTTTTCTAGGCAGTCCTCATAGTGTTTTTAGCGTTCAATCAGACATTATTGTGAGGTTTTGTATTACTGTTCCAAAAAATAGTCACGTTTTTTCTCAAAATTTGGCCTTCCGAGGCAAAATAATCGCCCAGGGGGGTGTCTTGTCCGATAAAAATGTTATTCATCTTCCTTACGATAAAAAAAACATTGCATTCCAAGCACTTCCTCGGAGCAAAGATGATCAATGGAGTTAAGGTGTGTGTTTGAACAAGAAGAAAGGTCACCCTCGGGGTTTTATCGGGATGTTTGGCTGCAGCCCCGGCGACCCGGACAGCGGTATGGATCGCCGCCCGAGGAGCGGTCCCGGCCACTCCTGCCTGGATCATTATTCCGATGGACGGAGCAAAAGTTATAAATAGTCTCATCGGTGGCGCTCTCTTTGCGTCCGGACCGTCCCCGTTTGTGGCATCGATCGCCACGCGTGCGTCCGGCGGGCTGCAACCAAGCGAAGGCACTTTTGCTCCCGTTGGAAAACACTTATTGACTCATCAGGGCCCTTGGGAGCATTTTTTTACATTTACAGCCTTGATGTAAAATCCATAATGAAGACACTTAAGTAAAAAAAGATACCGGCAAACCACAAATCTGTGGATTTTAGGGTCAAACTTTGGCAGCTGTGAAAATTATGGTTGTGTTTTACTCCAAATTACTGTTATTTGGTCCTAATGAGATCCCAATGTATTTATTTTTGGCCATGAACTATATGATTGTTGTTTTTACAGAGCATTAATGTAAATAGAAAGGCAGGAATATTTTGATTTTTATTGCATATTTCTGCCGACTGAACTGACCTGTTTTTTTGTTTTTGTTTTGTTTTTTACAATAAAATCTACGAGGGGGTTAAAAAAAAAAACATTTACATCCGAAATCGAACATTTTAAGTCTCGTCTTAAGACCCACTTTTATTCTTTGGCTTTTAACACTACGTGAGTTGTGTGGTCCTCTGTTCTCTGTTGTTTTTTATACACTTTGATTTCTATTTTACTGTTTTAATTGATCTTACCCTTTCAAATAGTTTTTAATCATATTTGTTTTTATATTGTTTTTATTGGTTTTATATTTATTTATTTTTTGTTTTATTCAGTCATTGGTGGAGCATAATATGTATATATATATATTTTTTTTTTTATTTTATTTTATTTTATTATTATTTTTTTACAATTGTTTTTAACATGGCTGTGCAGCATTTTGGAAACGTTATTGTTGTTTAAATGTGCTATATAAATAAAGTGGATTGGATTGGATTGGATTTTCATGTACCCCGATTAGATTTTTTTTCCCATAAGAATCAATTTTTCAAAAATATTTTTTAGGCCAGTTTAAGTCCTTTTTAAAAAAAAAAAGAAAAAATTTTGTTTATTTTATTATTTTAATTATTATTATTATTGCTGTTTTATTATTAATTTATTTTATTACCTGAAACCTCCTTTTGAAAAATGTTCATTACATTTTTTAAACCAAATAATGTCGAAATTACTGTTATTGCTACTAATGAGCTCCCAATTGTTTTGCCATAAACTATAAGATTGTTGTTTTTACAGAGCATTATTGTTAATAGAAAAGCAGTAATATTTATTTTTTTTAATTACATTTTACTGCCGAATGACCTTTTTTTTTTATTTATTTTTTTAACAATAAAATCTACAAGGTGGGCAAAAAAACAGAAAACAGTTCACATTCGAAAAACGCGATTTTCATTCATCCTGATTCTAGATTTGAAGCAATATATATATATATATATATATATATATATATATATATACATATATATATTATATATATATATTATTTTTATTTATTTATTTATGTATTTTTTATTTATTTATTTTTTTTAAATTTTATTTTATTTTATTTTTATTTTTTTTAAATTATTTTTATTTTTTTCCATGAGAATCAAATTTTCAAAAATATTTTTAGGCCGGTTTTACTCTTTTATATATATATATATATATATATATATATATATATATATATATATATATATATATATATATATATATATATAAGATATACAAATACTATTTTATAAGAATATCTATTATTTTTTAGAACTAGAAAATATCTTACATACTATGAAAACATATGGATACAATATACTAAAACATACTTAATAACATGTATATATATATATATATATATATATATATATATATATATATATATATATATATATATATATATATATATATATATATATATACATATATATATATATATATATATATATATATATATATATATATATATATGTATATATATATATGTATATATGTATATATATGTATAAATATATATATATATATATATATATATATATATATATATATATATTTATATATATATATATATATATATATATATATATATATATATATATATATATACATATATATATATATATATATATATATATATATATATATATATATATATATATATATATATATATATATATATATATACATATATATATATATATATATATATATATATATATATACATTTTTTTTTAAATGCAGCTGAGATAGGCTCCAGTACCCCCTGTGACTCTGAAAGGGACAAGCGGTAGAAACATGGATGGCCATACAACAATAAAAAGACCATGCCTATTAAAAACAAATATGGATACATAACAAATAGTATAAACCATTATTTAAATAATAATAATATTATTATTGTCATTTTTATCTCCAAGAAGTAGTTTGTTGTTTTTAAGTAACGTTCAAGGTCATTTGAGTCCATCGTTTCATGCCACTAGTCAGCTATCGAACATGCACTCTGATGGTGTGGCAGTAGTTTGGTGGCCTTCTTCTCCGCAGGAAGTGGAGATGTTGAGTATTTCTACCTGGCTGGACTACTTCCAGCGGCGCTGCAATTCAAATATGAAAATAAATACATAAGAAACCGGAATAAACCTGAAAAGGCGACCCTGTGTGTTTGTGTGTGTGTGTGTGTGTGTTTAGGCGCTCTGTCAGGGCCGAAAATCACAGATGTGCTCGACGGGGCTCCGCATTGTTACGCCGCAGTCAGCAAGTTTCCGAGCAGCGAGCATATTGGGAAGCTCAGCCTGGAACACATCCAGGCGGAAGACTTCCGGAAGCTTTGCTGACCCCGGACAAAACTATGCACCAATGTGTGTGTGTGTGTGTGTGTGTGTGTGTGTGTGTAGAGCGCGGGGGCAGGGGCGTCCATTTTGAGAGGATTAAAGTGCGGCAATAAAATTTAATGATTCCCGCGTCTATTGACAAAATGGCCACGTTGCTATCCACCACGTATCTACATGTCCACATACACACACACACACACACACACACACACACACACACACACACACTCACACACACACACACACACACACACACACACTTGTATTTCTGACCTTCATGAGACCTCTGAAAAATGTTAACCTCTTTAGGAGCAGCCTTTCTAGTTATATAAAGATGTGGATTTAAAACATTAATAATATATACATACTATTCTAATATATAAAAAAAGCTTGTTGTGAAAAATGAGTTGGAAAAAAGGTCACAATTTCACAAGAAAACTTTCACATTTCTGCAATATCATAATAATAATTGTAATTTTACTTGGCAAAAATTATGACAAAAGTCATCATTTTAGTCAGAAAAGTTCACTGTTTTACAACAACAAAAACAATGGGGATATTGTGATAAAAGTCCGAATTTTATACGACAAATGTCACCATTTTGCATTAAAAAGTAAACATTTTTACATAAAAACGTTGATTGTTTTACGAGAAAATATTGCAATGTTACAGAAAAAAGATACAAGAACACACACACACACACATACACAAACACACACACACACACATGTTTTTGTATTTCTGACCTTCTTGAGACCACCGAAAAAATTTAATATAAAAAACTAAAAAACTGTGAAAAATTAGAGGGGATTTCGAAAGAAAAAGGTCACATTTTCACGAGAAAAACTTGGAATTTTTGCAGTATTATAGTAAAAGTCTTCATTATACTCAACACAGGTCAACATTTTACAAGAAAAACGTAATATATGTGCTATAATTATGACAAAAATTGGAATTTTACTCGATAACAGTCGCAATTTTACAAGAAAAGATTAAAATGTTGGCAATTTTATGAAAAGAATAATTTCACAAGAAAAACTTTGAATTTTGGCAGTATTATAGTAAAAGTCGTCATTTTACTCAATAGTCAACATTTTACGAAAAAAACTGAACATTTGTTCAATATTATAACAAAAGTTGGAATTTTCCTCAGTAACAATCGCAATTTTTTCAAGAAAAGATTAAAAATTTGGCAATTTTATAAGAAAAACGTAATATATGTGCTATAATTATGACAAAAATTGGAATTTTACTCGATAACAGTCGCAATTTTACAAGAAAAGATTAAAATGTTGGCAATTTTATGAAAAGAATAATTTCACAAGAAAAACTTAGAATTTTGGCAGTATTATAGTAAAAGTCGTCATTTTACTCAATAGTCAACATTTTACAAGAAAAACTGAATATTTGTGCAATATTATGATAAAAGTTGGAATTTTCCTCAGTAATTTTACAAGAAAAGATCAAAAATGTTGGCAATTTTACAAAAATAATCGTAATTTTAGTACGCACAAGTCACAATTTTTAAGGAAAACTTTCATATTTTTGCAATATCATAATAATAATTGTAATTTTACTTGGCAAAATTATGACAAAAGTCATCATTTTAATCAAAAAAGTTCACTGTTTTACAACAACAAAAACAATGGCGAAATTGTGATAAAAGTCAGAATTTTATACGACAAATGTCACCATTTTGCATTAAAAAGTAAAAATGTTTACATAAAAACGTTAATTGTTTCACGAGAAAATATTGCAATATTACAGAAACAAGATACAAGAACATGCACACACACAAACACACACACACAAACACACACACACACACACACACATTTTTTTGTATTTCTGACCTTCTTGAGACCACCGAAAAAATGTAATATAAAAAAACTTGTTGTGAAAAATGAGCGAGAATTTTAAAAGAAAAAGGTCACATTTTCACGAGAAAAACTTGGAATTTTTGCAGTATTATAGTAAAAGTCGTCATTTTACTCAACACAGGTCAAAATTTTACAAGAAAAATGTAATATGTGCTATAATTATGACAAAAATTGGAATTTTACTCGATAACAGTCGCAATTTTACAAGAAAAGATTAAAATGTTGGCAATTTTATGAAAAGAATAATTTCACAAGAAAAACTTAGAATTTTGGCAGCATTATAGTAAAAGTCGTCATTTTACTCAATAGGCAACATTTTACAAGAAAAACTGAACATTTGTGCAATATTATGATAAAAGTTGGAATTTTCCTCAGTAATTTTACAAGAAAAGATCAAAAATGTTGGCAATTTTACAAAAATAATCGTAATTTTTGTCCGCACAAGTCACAATTTTACAAGAAAACTTTCAAATTTCTGCAATATCATAATAATAATTGTAATTTTACTTGGCAAAATTATGACAAAAGTCATCATTTTAGTCAGAAAAGTTCACTGTTTTACAACAACAAAAACAATGGGGATATTGTGATAAAAGTCCGAATTTTATACGACAAATGTCACCATTTTGCATTAAAAAGTAAACATTTTTACATAAAAACGTTAATTGTTTTACGAGAAAATATTGCAATATTACAGAAACAAGCCACACACACACACACACACACACACACACACACACACACACACACACACACACACACACTTTTTTGTATTTCTGACCTTCTTGAGACCACCGATAAAATGTAATATAAAAAAACTTGTTGTGAAAAATGAGCGGGAATTTTAAAAGAAAAAGGTCACATTTTCACGAGAAAAACTTGGAATTTTTGCAGTATTATAGTAAAAGTCTTCATTTTACTCAACACAGGTCAAAATTTTACAAGAAAAATGTAATATATGTGCTATAATTATGACAAAAATTGGAATTTTACTCGATAACAGTCGCAATTTTACAAGAAAAGATTCAAATGTTGGCAATTTTATGAAAAGAATAATTTCACAAGAAAAACTTAGAATTTTGGCAGCATTAAAGTAAAAGTCGTCATTTTACTCAATAGTCAACATTTTACAAGAAAAACTGAACATTTGTGCAATATTATGATAAAAGTTGGAATTTTCCTCAGTAATTTTACAAGGAAAGATCAAAAATGTTGGCAATTTTACAAAAATAATCTTAATTTTTGTCCGCACAAGTCACAATTTTACAAGAAAACTTTCAAATTTCTGCAATATCATAATAATAATTGTAATTTTACTTGGCAAAATTATGACAAAAGTCATCATTTTAGTCAGAAAAGTTCACTGTTTTACAACAAAAAAAACAATGGCGATATTGTGATAAAAGTCCGAATTTTATACGACAAATGTCACCATTTTGCATTAAAAAGTAAACATTTTTACATAAAAACGTTAATTGTTTTACGAGAAAATATTGCAATATTACAGAAACAAGTCACACACACACACACACACACTTTTTTGTATTTCTGACCTTCTTGAGACCACCGAAAAAATGTAATATAAAAAAACTTGTTGTGAAAAATGAGCGAGAATTTTAAAAGAAAAAGGTCACATTTTCATGAGAAAAACTTGGAATTTTTGCAGTATTATAGTAAAAGTCTTCATTTTACTCAACACAGGTCAAAATTTTACAAGAAAAATGTAATATATGTGCTATAATTATGACAAAAATTGGAATTTTACTCGATAACAATCGCAATTTTACAAGAAAAGATTAAAATGTTGGCAATTTATTGAAAATAATAATTTCACAAGAAAAACTTAGAATTTTGGCAGCATTATAGTAAAAGTCGTCATTTTACTCAATAGTCAACATTTTACAAGAAAAACTGAACATTTGTGCAATATTATGATAAAAGTTGGAATTTTCCTCAGTAATTTTACAAGAAAAGATCAAAAATGTTGGCAATTTTAGAAAAATAATCGTAATTTTTGTCCGCACAAGTCACAATTTTACAAGAAAACTTTCAAATTTCTGCAATATCATAATAATAATTGTAATTTTACTTGGTAAAATTATGACAAAAGTCATCATTTTAATCAAAAAAGTTCACTGTTTTACAACAACAAAAACAATGGGGATATTGTGATAAAAGTCCGAATTTTATACGACAAATGTCACCATTTTGCATTAAAAAGTAAACATTTTTACATAAAAAAGTTAATTGTTTTACGAGAAAATATTGCAATATTACAGAAACAAGATACAAGAACACACACACACACACACACACACACACAAACACACACTTTTTTGTATTTCTGACCTTCTTGAGACCACCGAAAAAATGTAATATAAAAAAACTTGTTGTGAAAAATGAGCGGGAATTTTAAAAGAAAAAGGTCACATTTTCACAAGAAAAACTTGGAATTTTTGCAGTATTTTAGTATAAGTCGTCATTTTACTCAACACAGGTCAAAATTTTACAAGAAAAACGTAATATATGTGCTATATTATGATAAAAGTTGGAATGTTACTCGATAACAGTTGCAATTTTACAAAAAAAAACTTAAAATTTTGGAAATTTTATGAAAAGAGCAGTAATTTTACTCCACAAAAGTCACAATTGTATAAGAAAACTTTCCAATTTTGGCAATATTATAATAATAATCAGAGTTTAAGATGACAAAATTATGACAAACGTCATCAAAAAAATGGCAATATCGTGATAAAAGTCAGAATTGCATATGTTACATTAATAATATATAAATACAATGCAATTATTAAAAAAAGTGTGTTACGAAAAATTAGTTGGAATTGCACAAGAAAAATGTCACAATTTCAAAAGAAAAACCTAGAATTTTGGCAGCATTATAGTAAAAGTCCTCATTTTACTCAATAGTCAACATTTTACAAGAAAAACTGAACATTTGTGCAATATTATGACAAAAGTTGGAATTTTCCTCAGTAACAATCGCAATTGTACAAGAAAACGATAACATTTTGGCAATTTTACAAAAACAATCGTAATTTTAGTCCGCACAAGTCACACTTTTAAAAGAAAACGTTATAATTTCTGCAATATCATAATAATAATTGTAATTTTACTTGGCAAAATTATGACAAAAGTCATCATTTTAATCAAAAAAGTTCACTGTTTTACAACAACAAAAACAATGGCGAAATTGTGATAAAAGTCAGAATTTTATACGACAAATGTCACCATTTTGCATTGAAAAGTAAAAATGTTTACATAAAAACGTTAATTGTTTCATGAGAAAATATTGCAATATTACAGAAACAGGATACAAGAACATGCACACACAAAAACACACACACACATACACACACACACACACACACACATTTTTTTGTATTTCTGACCTTCTTGAGACCACCGAAAAAATGTAATATAAAAAAACTTGTGAAAAATGAGCGGGAATTTTAAAAGAAAAAGGTCACATTTTCACGAGAAAAACTTGGAATTTTTGCAGTATTATAGTAAAAGTCTTCATTTTACTCAACACAGGTCAAAATTTTACAAGAAAATCGTAATATATGTGCTATGTTATGAAAAAAAAATGGAATTTTACTCGATAACAGTCATAATTTTACAAGAAAAGACTAAAATGTTGGCAATTTTATGAAAAGAATAATTTCACAACAAAAACTTAGAATTTTGGCAGCATTATAGTAAAAGTCGTCATTTTACTCAATAGGCAACATTTTACAAGAAAAACTGAACATTTGTGCAATATTATGATAAAAGTTGGAATTTTCCTCATTAATTTTACAAGAAAAGATCAAAAATGTTGGCAATTTTACAAAAATAATCGTAATTTGAGTCCGCACAAGTCATAATTTTACAACAAAACTTTCAATTTTTTGCAATATCATAATAATAATTGTAATTTTACTTGGCAAAATTATGACAAAAGTCATCATTTTAGTCAAAAAAGTTCACGGTTTTACAACAACAAAAACAATGGGGATATTGTGATAAAAGTCCGAATTTTATACGACAAATGTCACCATTTTGCATTAAAAAGTAAACATTTTTACATAAAAAAGTTAATTGTTTTACGAGAAAATATTGCAATATTACAGAAACAAGATACAAGAACACACACACACACACACACACACACACACACACACACACACACACACACACACACACACACACACACACACAAACACACACACACTTTTTTGTATTTCTGACCTTCTTGAGACCACCGAAAAAATGTAATATAAAAAAACTTGTTGTGAAAAATGAGCGGGAATTTTAAAAGAAAAAGGTCACATTTTCACGAGAAAAACTTGGAATTTTTGCAGTATTTTAGTATAAGTCGTCATTTTACTCAACACAGGTCAAAATTTTACAAGAAAAACGTAATATATGTGCTATGTTATGATAAAAGTTGGAATGTTACTCGATAACAGTTGCAATTTTACAAAAAAAGATTAAAATTTTGGAAATTTTATGAAAAGAGTCCTAATTTTACTCCACAAAAGTCACAATTGTATAAGAAAACTTTCCAATTTTGGCAATATTCTAATAATAATCAGAGTTTAACTTGACAAAATTATGACAAAAGTCATCAAAAGAATGGCAATATCGTGATAAAAGTCAGAATTGTGTATGTTACATTAATAATAAATAAATACAATGCAATTATTAAAAAAAGTGTGTTACGAAAAATGAGTTGGAATTGCACAAGAAAAATGTCACAATTTCACAAGAAAAACTTAGAATTTTGGCAGTATTATAGTAAATGTCGTCATTTTACTCAATAGTCAACATTTTACAAGAAAAACTGAACATTTGTGCAATATTATGATAAAAGTTGGAATTTTCCTCAGTAACAATCCCAATTTTACAAGAAAATATTAAAATATTGGCAATTTTACAAAAATAAATGTAATTTTAGTCCGCACAAGTCACAATTTTACAAGAAAACTTTCATATTTCTGCAATATCATAATAATAATACTAATTTTACATGGCAAAATTATGACAAAAGTCATCATTTTAATCAAAAAAGTTCACTGTTTTACAACAACAAAAACAATGGCGAAATTGTGATAAAAGTCAGAATTTTATACGACAAATGTCACCATTTTGCATTAAAAAGTAAAAATGTTTACATAAAAACGTTAATTGTTTCACGAGAAAATATTGCAATATTACAGAAACAGGATACAAGAACACACACACACACACACACACACACACACACACACAAACACACACACACTTTTTTGTATTTCTGACCTTCTTGAGACCACCGAAAAAATGTAATATAAAAAAACTTGTTGTGAAAAATGAGCGGGAATTTTAAAAGAAAAAGGTCACATTTTCACAAGAAAAACTTGGAATTTTTGCAGTATTTTAGTATAAGTCGTCATTTTACTCAACGCAGGTCAAAATTTTACAAGAAAAACGTAATATATGTGCTATATTATGATAAAAGTTGGAATGTTACTCGATAACAGTTGCAATTTTACAAAAAAAAGCTTAAAATTTTGGAAATTTTATGAAAAGAGTCGTAATTTTACTCCACAAAAGTCACAATTGTATAAGAAAACTTTCCAATTTTGGCAATATTATAATAATAATCAGAGTTTAACTTGACAAAATTATGCCAAAAGTCATCAAAAAAATGGCAATATCGTGATAAAAGTCCGAATTGTGTATGTTACATTAATAATATATAAATACAATGCAATTATTTAAAAAAGTGTGTTGCGAAAAATGAGTTGGAATTGCACAAGAAAAATGTCACAATTTCACAAGAAAACTTAAAATTTTGGCAGTATTCTAGTAAAAGTCGTCATTTTACTCAATAGTCAACATTTTACAAGAAAAACTGAACATTTGTGCAATATTATGAAAAAAGTTGGAATTTTCCTCAGTAACAATCCCAATTTTACAAGAAAATATTAAAATATTGGCAATTTTACAAAAATAAATGTAATTTTAGTCCGCACAAGTCACAATTTTACAAGAAAACTTTCATATTTCTGCAATATCATAATAATAATACTAATTTTACATGGCAAAATTATGACAAAAGTCATCATTTTAATCAAAAAAGTTCACTGTTTTACAACAACAAAAACAATGGCAATATTGTGATAAAAGTCCGAATTTTATACGACAAATGTCACCATTTTGCATTAAAAAGTAAACATTTTTACATAAAAACGTTAATTGTTTTACGAGAAAATATTGCAATATTACATAAACAAGATACAAGAACACAAACAGACACACACACACAAACACACACACACTTTTTGTATTTCTGACCTTCTTGAGACCACCGAAAAAATGTAATATAAAAAAACTTGTTGTGAAAAATGAGCGGGAATTTTAAAAGAAAAAGGTCACATTTTCGCAAGAAAAACTTGGAATTTTTGCAGTATTTTAGTATAAGTCGTCATTTTACTCAACACAGGTCAAAATTTTACAAGAAAAACGTAATATATGTGCTATATTATGATAAAAGTTGGAATGTTACTCGATAACAGTTGCAATTTTACAAAAAAAGATTAAAATTTTGGAAATTTTATGAAAAGAGTCCTAATTTTACTCCACAAAAGTCACAATTGTATAAGAAAACTTTCCAATTTTGGCAATATTCTAATAATAATCAGAGTTTAAGATGACAAAATTATGACAAACATCATCAAAAAAATGGCAATATCGTGATAAAAGTCAGAATTGCATATGTTACATTAATAATATATAAATACAATGCAATTATTTAAAAAAGTGTGTTGCGAAAAATGAGTTGGAATTGCACAAGAAAAATGTCACAATTTCACAAGAAAACTTAAAATTTTGGCAGTATTCTAGTAAAAGTCGTCATTTTACTCAATAGTCAACATTTTACAAGAAAAACTGAACATTTGTGCAATATTATGACAAAAGTTGGAATTTTCCTCAGTAACAATCGCAATTTTACAAGAAAATATTAAAATTTTGGCAATTTTACAAAAACAATCGTAATTTTAGTCCGCACAAGTCACAATTTTACAAGAAAACTTTCAAATTTCTGCAATATCATAATAATAATTGTGATTTTACTTGGCAAAATTATGACAAAAGTCATCATTTTAGTCAGAAAAGTTCACTGTTTTACAACAAAAAAAGCAATGGGGATATTGTGATAAAAGTCCGAATTTTATACGACAAATGTCACCATTTTGCATTAAAAAGTAAACATTTTTACATAAAAACGTTAATTGTTTTACGAGAAAATATTGCAATATTACAGAAACAAGCCACACACACACACACACACACACACACACACACACACACACACACACTTTTTTGTATTTCTGACCTTCTTGAGACCACTGAAAAAATGTAATATAAAAAAACTTGTTGTGAAAAATGAGCGGGAATTTTAAAAGAAAAAGGTCACATTTTCACAAGAAAAACTTGGAATTTTTGCAGTATTATAGTAAAAGTCTTCATTTTACTCAACACAGGTCAAAATTTTACAAGAAAATCGTAATATATGTGCTATGTTATGATAAAAAAATGGAATTTTACTCGATAACAGTCATAATTTTACAAGAAAAGACTAAAATGTTGGCAATTTTATGAAAAGAATAATTTCACAAGAAAAACTTAGAATTTTGGCAGTATTATAGTAAAAGTCGTCATTTTACTCAATAGGCAACATTTTACAAGAAAAACTGAACATTTGTGCAATATTATGATAAAAGTTGGAATTTTCCTCATTAATTTTACAAGAAAAGATCAAAAATTTTGGCAATTTTACAAAAATAATCGTAATTTGAGTCCGCACAAGTCATAATTTTACAACAAAACTTTCAATTTTTTGCAATATCATAATAATAATTGTAATTTTACTTGGCAAAATTATGACAAAAGTCATCATTTTAGTCAAAAAAGTTCACTGTTTTACAACAACAAAAACAATGGGGATATTGTGATAAAAGTCCGAATTTTATACGACAAGAGTCTCCATTTTGCATTAAAAAGTAAAAATTTTTACTCAAAAACGTTAATTAATTTACGAGAAAATATTGCAATATTACAGAAACAAGATACAAGAACACACACACACACACACACAAACGCACACACACACACACACACACACATTCAAGAGCAATATGAACGGGTCTGTTGACTTAGACTTAGACTTAGACTTAATAAATCTTGAGGGCAGCCCGTTTAGGCAGCAAACTCTGGCCCTGGGTTTGCGAGGTATGGAACACAACATTGGGTCTGATAACATCTGGGGAAAAAAAGCTTGGTTTCAAACACAACACACTGTAAAAGGGTTGGTGGACTGAGATGGCAGCCCGTTTAGGCAGAAAACTACAACTTCCTATTGTGGTCCTGGTATTGTAGGGTATGGGACACACTACAGTGAGTCTGTTGACGTCAGGGATAAAAGCTTGCTTTTAAGCACATTACACAGTAAAAGGGGCTGTTGACTGAGAAGGCAGCCCGTTTAGGCAGGAAACTATGACTTCACAATGCAGGATGTGGAACATAGAACAATGAGCCTAAATAAACCTGAAAAAAGCTGGCATTTAAGGGCAGTGTGAAAGGGGACTTTTGATACTGATGCCAACCCGTCTAGGCGGCAAACCACATCTTAATCTTGTGGTCCTGGTAATGTAGGGTATGGGACACATTACAGTGAGTCTGTTGACATTTGGGAATAAAGGTTTCTTTGAAGCACAGCACACTGTAAACGGGGGATGTCGACTGAGATGGCAGCCCGTTTAGGCAGGAAACTATGACTTCACATTGCGGGATGTGGCACACGAAACAGTGACTCTAATAAAACCTGAAAACAAGCTGGCATTCAAGAGCAATGTGAACTGGTCTGTTGACTTAGACTTAGACTTATAAAATCTTGAAGGCAGCCTGTTTAGGCAGCAAACTGTGTCCCTGGGTTTGCGAGGTATGGAACACAACATTGGGTCTGATAACATCCGGGGGAAAAAAGTTTGCTTTTAAACACAACACACTGTAAAAGGGTTTGTCGACTGAGATGGCAGCCTGTTTAGGCAGAAAACTACGACTTCACATTGCGGGATTTGACCCTAATAAAACCCGGCCAAAGCAGGCTTTTAAGGGGAGTGTGGAAAGTGCTTTTAATACTGATGGCAGCCCGTTTAGGCAGCAAACCCATCCATCATCCATCATCTTCCGCTTATCCGAGGTCGGGTCGCGGGGGCAGCAGCCTAAGCAGGGAAACCCAGACTTCCCTCTCCCCAGCCACTTCGTCTAGCTCTTCCCGGGGGATCCCGAGGCGTTCCCAGGCCAGCCGGGAGACATAGTCTTCCCAACGTGTCCTGGGTCTTCCCCGTGGCCTCCTACCGGTTGGACGTGCCCTAAACACCTCCCTAGGGAGGCGTTCGGGTGGCATCCTGACCAGATGCCCGAACCACCTCATCTGGCTCCTCTCGATGTGGAGGAGCAGCGGCTTTACTTTGAGTTCCTCCCGGATGGCAGAGCTTCTCACCCTATCTGTAAGGGAGAGCCCCGCCACACGGCGGAGGAAACTCATTTCGTCCGCTTGTACCCGTGATCTTATCCTTTCGGTCATGACCCAAAGCTCATGACCATAGGTGAGGATGGGAACGTAGATCGACCGGTAAATTGAGAGCTTTGCCTTCCGGCTCAGCTCCTTCTTCACCACAACGGATCGGTACAACGTCCGCATTACTGAAGACGCCGCACCGATCCGCCTGTCGATCTCACGATCCACTCTTCCCTCACTCGTGAACAAGACTCCTAGGTACTTGAACTCCTCCACTTGGGGCAGGGTCTCCTCCCCAACCCGGAGATGGCACTCCACCCTTTTCCGGGCGAGAACCATGGACTAGGACTTGGAGGTGCTGATTCTCATTCCGGTCGCTTCACACTCGGCTGCGAACAGATCCAGCGAGAGCTGAAGATCCCGGTCAGATGAAGCCATCAGGACCACATCATCTGCAAAAAGCAGAGACCTAATCCTGTGGTTACCAAACCGGAACCCCTCAACGCCTTGACTGCGCCTAGAAATTCTGTCCATAAAAGTTATGAACAGAATGGGTGACAAAGGACAGCCTTGGCGGAGTCCAACCCTCACTGGAAATGTGTTCGACTTACTGCCGGCAATGCGGACCAAGCTCTGGCACTGATCGTACAGGGAGTGGACCGCCACAATAAGACAGTCCGATACCCCATACTCTCTGAGCACTCCCCACAGGACTTCCCGAGGGACACGGTCCAATGCATTCTCCAAGTCCACAAAGCACATGTAGACTGGTTGGGCAAACTCCCATGCACCCTCAAGAACCCTGCCGAGAGTATAGAGCTGGTCCACAGTTCCACGACCAGGACGAAAACCACACTGTTCCTCCTGAATCCGAGGTTCGACTATCCGACGTAGCCTCCTCTCCAGTACACCTGAATAAACCTTACCGGGAAGGCTGAGGAGTGTGATCCCACGATAGTTGGAACACACCCTCCGGTCCCCCTTCTTAAAGAGAGGAACCACCACCCCGGTCTGCCAATCCAGAGGTACCGCCCCCGATGTCCACGCGATGCTGCAAAGTCTTGTCAACCAAGACAGCCCCACAGCATCCAGAGCCTTAAGGAACTCCGGGCGGATCTCGTCCACCCCTGGGGCCTTGCTACCGAGGAGCTTTTTAACTACCTCAGCGAGCTCAGCCCCAGAAATAGGAGAGTCCACCACAGATTCCCCAGGCACTGCTTCCTCATAGGAAGACGTGTTGGTGGGATTGAGGAGGTCTTCGAAGTATTCCTTCCACCTATCCACAACATCCGCAGTCGAGGTCAGCAGAACACCATCCGCACCATACACGGTGTTGATAGTGCACTGCTTCCCCTTCCTGAGGCGGCGGACGGTGGTCCAGAATCGCTTCGAAGCCGTCCGGAAGTCGTTTTCCATGGCTTCCCCGAACTCTTCCCATGTCCGAGTTTTTGCCTCCGCGACCGCTGAAGCTGCACACCGCTTGGCCTGTCGGTACCTGTCCACTGCCTCCGGAGTCCTATGAGCCAAAAGGACCCGATAGGACTCCTTCTTCAGCTTGACGGCATCCCTCACCGCTGGTGTCCACCAAGGGGTTTTAGGATTGCCGCCCCGACAGGCAGCAAACCACAACTTCCTATTGTGGTCCTAGTATTGTAGGGTATGGGACACACTAGAGTGAATCTGTTGACGTCAGGGATAAAAAACTTGCTTTTAAGCACAGTACTCATGAAAGGGGCTATCGACTATGAAGGCAGCCCGTTTAGGCAGAAAACTATGACTTCACATAGCAGGATATAGAACACAGAACAATGAGCCTAAATAAACCTGAAAAAAGCTGGCATTTAAGGGCAATGTGAACGGGTCTGTTGACTTAGACTTAGACTTGGACTTATAAAATCTTGATGGCAGCCTGTTTAGGCAGCAAACTGTGTACCTGGGTTTGCGAGGAATGGGTCTGACAACATCCGGGGGAAAAAAGCTTGCTTTTAAGCACAGTACTCAGTAAAAGGGGCTGTCGACCGAGATGGCAGCCCGTTTAGGAAGAAAACCAAGTCTTCACATAGTAGGATGTGGCACACGGAACAGTGACTAATAAAACCTGAAAACAAGCTGGCATTTAAGGGCAATGTGATCGGGTCTGTTGACTTAGACTTAGACTTGGACTTATAAAATCTTGATGGCAGCCTGTTTAGGCAGCAAACTGTGTACCTAGGTTTGTGAGGTATGGAACACAACATTGGGTCTGATAACATTGCGGGATGTGACCCTAATATAACCCGGCCAAAGCAGGCTTTTAAGGGGAGTGTGGAAAGCGCTTTTAATACTGATGGCAGCCCGTTTAGGCGGCAAACCACATCTTAAACTTGTGGTCCTGGTAATGTAGGGTATGGGACACACATCGGTGAGTCTGATGACATCCGGGAAAAAAGCTTTATTTTAAGCACAACACACTGTAAACGAGGCTGTCGACTGACATGGCAACCCGTTTAGGCAGGAAACTATGACTTCACATTACGGGATGTGGCATACGGAACAGTGACTCTAATAAAACCTGAAAACAAGCTGGCATTTAAGGGCAGTGTGATCAGGTCTGTTGACTTAGACTTAGACTTGGACTTATAAAATCTTGATGGCAGCCTGTTTAGGCAGCAAACTGTGTACCTGGGTTTGCGAGGTATGGAACACAACATTGGGTATGACAACATCCGGGGAAAAAGCTTGCTTTTAAACACAACACACTGTAAAAGGGTTTGTGTGGACTGAGATGGCAGCCCGTTTAGGCAGAAAACTATGACTTCACATCGTGGGATGTGACCCTAATAAAACCCGGCCAAAGCAGGCTTTTAAGGGGAGTGCTTTTAATACTGATGGCAGCCCGTTTAGGCAGCAAACCACAACTTCCTATTGTGGTCCTAGTATTGTAGGGTATGGGACACACAACAGTGAGTCCGTTGACGTCAGGGATAAAAACTTGCTTTTAAGCACAGTACACACTAAAAGGGGCTATCGACTAAGAAGGCAGCCCGTTTAGGCAGGAAACTATGACTTCACATTACGGGATGTGGCAAACAGAACAGTGACTCTAATAAAACCTGAAAACAATCTGGCATTTAAGGGCAATATGAACGGGTCTGTTGACTTAGACTTAGACTTAGACTTAGACTTAATAAATCTTGATGGCAGCCCGTTTAGGCAGCAAACAGTGTCCCTGGGTTTGCGAGGTATGGAACACAACATTGGGTCTGATAACATCCGGGGAAAAAAAGCTTGGTTTCAAACACAACACACTATAAAAGGGTTTGTCGACTGAAATGGCAGCCCGTTTAGGCAGCAAACCATAACTTCCTATTGTGGTCCTAGTATTGTAGGGTTTTGGACACACTACAGTGAGTCCGTTGACGTCAGGGATAAAAACTTGCTTTTAAGCACAGTACACATGAAAGGGGCTATCGACTAAGAAGGCAGCCCGTTTAGGCAGGAAACTATGACTTCACATTACGGGATGTGGCATACGGAACAGTGACTCTAATAAAACCTGAAAACAAGCTGGCATTTAAGGGCAATGTGATCGGGTCTGTTGACTTACACTTAGACTTATAAAATCTTGATGGTAGCCTGTTTAGGCAGCAAACTGTGTACCTAGGTTTGCGAGGAATGGAACACAACATTGGGTCTGATAACATTGCGGAATGTGACCCTAATATAACCCGGCCAAAGCAGGCTTTTAAGGGGAGTGTGGAAAGCGCTTTTAATACTGATGGCAGCCCGTTTAGGCGGCAAACCACATCTTAATCTTGTGGTCCTGGTAATGTAGGGTATGGGACACACATCGGTGAGTCTGATGACAAAAAAGCTTTATTTTAAGCACAACACACTGTAAACGGGGCTGTCGACTGACATGGCAACCCGTTTAGGCAGGCAACTATGACTTCACATTGTGGGGTGAGGCACACGGAACAGCGTGTCACACAAAACCTGAAAAAAGCCGGCATTTAAGGTCAGCGCGAAAGGCTCTGTCGACTGCGATGGCAGCCCGTTTAGGCAGCAAACTGTGTACCTGGGTTTGCGAGGTATGGAACACAACATTGGGTCTGACAACATCCGGGGAAAAAAGCTTGCTTTTAAACACAACGCACTGTAAAAGGGTTTGTCGACCTAGATGGCAGCCCGTTTAGGCAGAAAACTACGACTTCACATTGCGGGATTTGACCCTAATAAAACCCGGCCAAAGCAGGCTTTTAAGGGGAGTGTGGAAAGCACTTTTAATACTGATGGCAGCCCGTTTAGGCAGCAAACCACAACTTCCTATTGTGGTCCTGGTATTGTAGGGTATGGGACACACTACAGTGAGTCCGTTGACGTCAGGGATAAAAACTTGCTTTTAAGCACAGTACACACTAAAAGGGGCTATCGACTATGAAGGCAGCCCGTTTAGGCAGGAAACTATGATTTCACATTACGGGATGTGGCATACGGAACAGTGACTCTAATAAAACCTGAAAACAAGCTGGCATTTAAGAGCAATGTGAACGGGTCTGTTGACTTAGACTTAGACTCAGACTTAATAAATCTTGATGGCAGCCTGTTTAGGCACCAAACTGTGTACCTAGGTTTGCGAGGTATGGAACACAACATTGGGTATGACAACATCCGGGGAAAAAAAGCTTGCTTTTAAACACAACACACTGTAAAAGGGTTTGTCGACCGAGATGGCAGCCTGTTTAGGCAGAAAACTACGACTTCACATTGCGGGATGTGACCCTAATATAACCCGGCCAAAGCAGGCTTTTAAGGGGAGTGCTTTTAATACTGATGGCAGCCCGTTTAGGCAGCAAACCACAACTTCCTATTGTGGTCCTGGTATTATAGGGTATGGGACACACAACAGTGAGTCCGTTGACGTCAGGGATAAAAACTTGCTTTTAAGCACAGTACTCACTAAAAGGGGCTATTGACTAAGAAGGCAGCCCGTTTAGGCAGGAAACTATGACTTCACATTACGGGATGTGGCATACGGAACAGTGACTCTAATAAAACCTGAAAACAAGCTGGCATTTAAGGGCAATGTGATTGGGTCTGTTGACTTAGACTTAGACTCAGACTTAATAAATCTTGATGGCAGCCCATTTAGGCAGCAAACTGTGTACCTGGGTTTGCGAGGTATGGAACACAACATTGGGTCTGATAACATTGCGGGATGTGACCCTAATATAACCCGGCCAAAGCAGGCTTTTAATACTGATGGCAGCCCGTTTAGGCGGCAAACCACATCTTAATCTTATGGTCCTGGTATTGTAGGGTATGGGACACACATCGGTGAGTCTGATGACATCCGGGAAAAAAGCTTTATTTCAAGCACAACACACTGTAAACGGGGCTGTCGACTGACATGGCAACCCGTTTAGGCAGGCAACTATGACTTCACATTGTGGGGTGAGGCACACGGAACAGCGTGTCACATAAAACCTGAAAAAAGCCGGCATTTAAGGTCAGCGCGAAAGGCTCTGTCGACTGCGATGGCAGCCCGTTTAGGCAGCAAACTGTGTACCTGGGTTTGCGAGGTATGGAACACAACATTGGGTCTGACAACATCCGGGGAAAAAAGCTTGCTTTTAAACACAACGCACTGTAAAGGGTTTGTCGACTGAGATGGCAGCCCGTTTAGGCAGCAAACCACAACTTCATATTGTGGTCCTAGTATTATAGGGTATGGGACACACAAACATGAGTCTGATTACATCTAGGAAAAAAGCTTCCTTTTAAGTAGTCATGAAAGGGGCTGTCGAATGAGATGGCAGCCCGTTTAGGCAGAAAACTACGACTTCACAATGCAGGATGTGGAACAGAGAACAATGAGCCGAAATAAACCTGAAAAAAACTGGCATTTAAGGGCAGTGTGAAATGGGACTTTTGATACTGATGCCAGCCCGTCTAGGCGGCAAACCACATCTTAATCTTGTGGTCCTGGTATTGTAGGGTATGGGACACACTACAGTGAGTCTGTTGACATTTGGGAATAAAGGTTTCTTTGAAGCACAGCACACTGTAAACGGGGGATGTCGACTGAGATGGCAGCCCGTTTAGGCAGAAAACTATGACTTCACAGTACGGGATGTGGCAAACAGAACAGTGACTCTAATAAAACCTGAAAACAAGCTGGCATTTAAGGGCAATGTGAACGGGTCTGTTGACTTAGACTTAGATTTATAAAATCTTGATGGCAGCCTGTTTAGGCAGCAAACTGTGTACCTAGGTTTGCGAGGAATGGAACACAACATTGGGTCTGATAACATTGCGGGATGTGACCCTACTATAACCCGGCCATAGCAGGCTTTTAAGGGGAGTGTGGAAAGCGCTTTTAATACTGATGGCAGCCCGTTTAGGTGGCAAACCACATCTTAATCTTGTGGTCCTGGTATTGTAGGGTATGGGACACACATCGGTGAGTCTGATGACATCCGGGAAAAAAGCTTTATTTTAAGCACAACACACTGTAAACGGGGCTGTCGACTGACATGGCAACCCGTTTAGGCAGGCAACTATGACTTCACATTTAAGGTCAGCGCGAAAGGCTCTGTCGACTGCGATGGCAGCCCGTTTAGGCAGCAAACTGTTTACCTGGGTTTGCGAGGTATGGAAGACAACATTGGGTATGACAACATCCGGGGGGAAAAAAAGCTTGCTTTTAAACACAACACACTGTAAAAGGGTTTGTGTGGACTGCGATGGCTGCCCGTTTAGGCAGCAAAGTGAAAGGCGAGGCGAGCGTCGATCAACAAAGCGAGGTGGAAAAGGATCAATAAGCGATCGATGAACACTTTGTGCTGCATCAACATGCGGCGAGCGCCCTCTTTTTCCCTGCTCAAACCCCCCACCCCCCCGTCTATGCCTCCACCCCCCGACCGTGCACGCACATGAATCAGCACGTCCCCCGCAGCGGTCCTGCGCTCCTATTTACATTTCAATGCACTCGCCGCGGCGGCAGAGAGAAACTCCCGCTGACCTTTCAGGCAGCAAAGCCCGTCATGTCGTTTAACCTCAAGACTGTACACGCCCGCACCCTCATTACCCGCCGAGCGCTCACTCTTTAACCCCCGGCGGAGGAGCAGCAGCTCGCCGTTGCCACGGATACGCGTTTCATCTGTTGGGCGGCGAGTGTGAGGGCCGCCACCCGACGCTTCGTGGCACCCGTCTTGGACCTTTAAGAGGACTGTAAGGCGGCCTGGACAACACAAGGATATATTCTCCATTGGTGCTTTAAGACAGCGTGCTCCTGTCTTATAGATGATCTTTGACTCCTGTCTTATAGATGATCTCTGACTCCTGTCTTATAGATGATCTCTGACTCCTGTCTTATAGATGATCTCTGACTCCTGTCTTATAGATGATCTCTGACTCCTGTCTTATAGATGATCTCTGACTCCTGTCCTATAGATGATCTCTGACTCCTGTCTTGTAGATGATCTCTGACTCCTGTCTTATAGATGATCTCTGACTCCTGTCTTATAGATGATCTCTGACTCCTGTCCTATAGATGATCTCTGACTCCTGTCCTATAGATGATCTCTGACTCCTGTCTTATAGATGATCTCTGACTCCTGTCTTATAGATGATCTCTGACTCCTGTCTTATAGATGATCTCTGACCCCTGTCTTATAGATGATCTCTGACTCCTGTCTTATAGATGATCTCTGACTCCTGTCTTATAGATGATCTCTGACTCCTGTCTTGTAGATGATCTCTGACTCCTGTCTTGTAGATGATCTCTGACTCCTGTCTTATAGATGATCTCTGACTCCTGTCTTATAGATGATCTCTGACTCCTGTCTTGTAGATGATCTCTGACTCCTGTCTTATAGATGATCTCTGACTCCTGTCTTGTAGATGATCTCTGACTCCTGTCTTGTAGATGATCTCTGACTCCTGTCTTATAGATGATCTCTGACTCCTGTCTTATAGATGATCTCTGACACCTGTCTTATAGATGATCTCTGACTCCTGTCTTATAGATGATCTCTGACACCTGTCTTATAGATGATCTCTGACTGCTGTCTTGTAGATGATCTTTGACTCCTGTCTTATAGATGATCTCTGACTCCTGTCTTATAGATGATCTCTGACACCTGTCTTATAGATGATCTCTGACTGCTGTCTTGTAGATGATCTTTGACTCCTGTCTTATAGATGATCTCTGACTCCTGTCTTATAGATGATCTCTGACTCCTGTCTTTTGGAGGATCTCTGACTCCTGTCTTATAGATGATCTCTGACTCCTGTCTTATAGATGATCTCTGACTCCTGTCTTATAGATGATCTCTGACTCCTGTCTTGTAGATGATCTCTGACTCCTGTCTTATAGATGATCTCTGACTCCTGTCTTGTAGATGATCTCTGACTCCTGTCTTATAGATGATCTCTGACACCTGTCTTATAGATTATCTCTGACTGCTGTCTTGTAGATGATCTTTGATTCCTGTCTTATAGATGATCTCTGATTCCTGTCTTATAGATGATCTCTGACTCCTGTCTTATAGATGATCTCTGACACCTGTCTTATAGATGATCTCTGACACCTGTCTTATAGATTATCTCTGACTGCTGTCTTGTAGATGATCTTTGATTCCTGTCTTATAGAGGATCTCTGATTCCTGTCTTATAGATGATCTCTGACTCCTGTCTTATAGATGATCTCTGACTCCTGTCTTATAGATGATCTCTGACACCTGTCTTATAGATTATCTCTGACTGCTGTCTTGTAGATGATCTTTGATTCCTGTCTTATAGAGGATCTCTGATTCCTGTCTTATAGATGATCTCTGACTCCTGTCTTATAGATGATCTCTGACTCCTGTCTTATAGATGATCTCTGACACCTGTCTTATAGATTATCTCTGACTGCTGTCTTGTAGATGATCTTTGATTCCTGTCTTATAGAT
This sequence comes from Nerophis ophidion, assembly GCF_033978795.1. Classification (NCBI taxonomy): domain Eukaryota; kingdom Metazoa; phylum Chordata; class Actinopteri; order Syngnathiformes; family Syngnathidae; genus Nerophis; species Nerophis ophidion. The sequence continues at coordinate 82,038,769 of NC_084612.1, read as the reverse complement.
GATCTCTGATTCCTGTCTTATAGATGATCTCTGACTCCTGTCTTATAGATGATCTCTGACTCCTGTCTTATAGATGATCTCTGACACCTGTCTTATAGATGATCTCTGACTGCTGTCTTGTAGATGATCTCTGATTCCTGTCTTATAGATGATCTCTGACTCCTGTCTCATAGATGATCTCTGACTCCTGTCTTATAGATGATCTCTGACTCCTGTCTTGTAGATGATCTCTGACTCCTGTCTTATAGATGATCTCTGACTCCTGTCTTATAGATGATCTTTGATTCCTGTCTTGTAGATGATCTCTGACTCCTGTCTTATAGATGATCTCCGACTCCTGTTTTATAGATGATCTCCGACTCCTGTCTTATATATGATCTCTGATTCCTGTCTTGTAGATTATCTCTGACTCCTGTCTTGTAGATGATCTCTGACTCCTGTCTTATAGATGATCTCTGACTCCTGTCTTGTAGATGATCTCTGACTCCTGTCTTATAGATGATCTCTGACTCCTGTCTTGTAGATGATCTCTGACTCCTGTCTTTTGGTGGTCTCTGACACCTGTCTTATAGATGATCTCTGACTGCTGTCTTGTAGATGATCTCTGATTCCTGTCTTATAGATGATCTCTGACTCCTGTCTTATAGATGATCTCTGACTCCTGTCTTATAGATGATCTCTGACTCCTGTCTTATAGATGATCTCTGACTCCTGTCTTGTAGATGATCTCTGACTCCTGTCTTATAGATGATCTCTGACTCCTGTCTTATAGATGATCTCTGACTCCTGTCTTATAGATGATCTCTGACTCCTGTCCTATAGATGATCTCTGACTCCTGTCCTATAGATGATCTCTGACTCCTGTCTTATAGATGATCTCTGACTCCTGTCTTATAGATGATCTCTGACCCCTGTCTTATAGATGATCTCTGACTCCTGTCTTATAGATGATCTCTGACTCCTGTCTTATAGATGATCTCTGACTCCTGTCTTGTAGATGATCTCTGACTCCTGTCTTGTAGATGATCTCTAACTCCTGTCTTATAGATGATCTCTGACTCCTGTCTTGTAGATGATCTCTGACTCCTGTCTTATAGATGATCTCTGACTCCTGTCTTATAGATGATCTCTGACTCCTGTCTTGTAGATGATCTCTGACTCCTGTCTTATAGATGATCTCTGACTCCTGTCTTGTAGATGATCTCTGACTCCTGTCTTGTAGATGATCTCTGACTCCTGTCTTATAGATGATCTCTGACTCCTGTCTTATAGATGATCTCTGACACCTGTCTTATAGATGATCTCTGACTCCTGTCTTATAGATGATCTCTGACACCTGTCTTATAGATGATCTCTGACTGCTGTCTTGTAGATGATCTTTGACTCCTGTCTTATAGATGATCTCTGACTCCTGTCTTATAGATGATCTCTGACACCTGTCTTATAGATGATCTCTGACTGCTGTCTTGTAGATGATCTTTGACTCCTGTCTTATAGATGATCTCTGACTCCTGTCTTATAGATGATCTCTGACTCCTGTCTTTTGGAGGATCTCTGACTCCTGTCTTATAGATGATCTCTGACTCCTGTCTTATAGATGATCTCTGACTCCTGTCTTATAGATGATCTCTGACTCCTGTCTTGTAGATGATCTCTGACTCCTGTCTTATAGATGATCTCTGACTCCTGTCTTGTAGATGATCCCTGACTCCTGTCTTATAGATGATCTCTGACACCTGTCTTATAGATTATCTCTGACTGCTGTCTTGTAGATGATCTTTGATTCCTGTCTTATAGATGATCTCTGATTCCTGTCTTATAGATGATCTCTGACTCCTGTCTTATAGATGATCTCTGACACCTGTCTTATAGATGATCTCTGACACCTGTCTTATAGATTATCTCTGACTGCTGTCTTGTAGATGATCTTTGATTCCTGTCTTATAGAGGATCTCTGATTCCTGTCTTATAGATGATCTCTGACTCCTGTCTTATAGATGATCTCTGACTCCTGTCTTATAGATGATCTCTGACACCTGTCTTATAGATTATCTCTGACTGCTGTCTTGTAGATGATCTTTGATTCCTGTCTTATAGAGGATCTCTGATTCCTGTCTTATAGATGATCTCTGACTCCTGTCTTATAGATGATCTCTGACTCCTGTCTTATAGATGATCTCTGACACCTGTTTTATAGATTATCTCTGACTGCTGTCTTGTAGATGATCTTTGATTCCTGTCTTATAGATGATCTCTGATTCCTGTCTTATAGATGATCTCTGACTCCTGTCTTATAGATGATCTCTGACTCCTGTCTTATAGATGATCTCTGACACCTGTCTTATAGATGATCTCTGACTCCTGTCTTGTAGATGATCTCTGACTCCTGTCTTATAGATGATCTCTGACTCCTGTCTTATAGATGATCTTTGATTCCTGTCTTGTAGATGATCTCTGACTCCTGTCTTATAGATGATCTCCGACTCCTGTTTTATAGATGATCTCCGACTCCTGTCTTATATATGATCTCTGATTCCTGTCTTGTAGATTATCTCTGACTCCTGTCTTGTAGATGATCTCTGACTCCTGTCTTATAGATGATCTCTGACTCCTGTCTTGTAGATGATCTCTGACTCCTGTCTTATAGATGATCTCTGACTCCTGTCTTGTAGATGATCTCTGACTCCTGTCTTTTGGTGGTCTCTGACACCTGTCTTATAGATGATCTCTGACTGCTGTCTTGTAGATGATCTCTGATTCCTGTCTTATAGATGATCTCTGACTCCTGTCTTATAGATGATCTCTGACTCCTGTCTTATAGATGATCTCTGACTCCTGTCTTATAGATGATCTCTGACTCCTGTCTTGTAGATGATCTCTGACTCCTGTCTTGTAGATGATCTCTGACTCCTGTCTTATAGATGATCTCTGACCCCTGTCCTATAGATGATCTCTGACTCCTGTCTTGTAGATGATCTCTGACTCCTGTCTTATAGATGATCTCTGACTCCTGTCTTATAGATGATCTCTGACTCCTGTCTTATAGATGATCTCTGACTCCTGTCTTATAGATGATCTCTGACTACTGTCTTGTAGATGATCTCTGACTCCTGTCTTATAGATGATCTCTGACTCCTGTCTTATAGATGATCTCTGACTCCTTTCTTGTAGATGATCTCTGACTCCTGTCTTGTAGATGATCTCTGACTCCTGTCTTATAGATGATCTCTGACTCCTGTCCTGTAGATGATCTCTGACTCCTGTCTTATAGATGATCTCTGACTCCTGTCTTATAGATGATCTCTGACTCCTGTCTTATAGATGATCTCTGACTCCTTTCTTGTAGATGATCTCTGACTCCTGTCTTGTAGATGATCTCTGACTCCTGTCTTGTAGATGATCTCTGACTCCTGTTTTATAGATGATCTCTGACTCCTGTCTTGTAGATGATCTCTGACTCCTGTCTTATAGATGATCTCTGACTCCTGTCTTATAGGTGCGGATATAGAGGATCTTTGATTGGCACACTTGCAATAGGGCAGTAAAAAGATGACGTTGCACATGTCACACAGAAGATGTTTTTCTACATAATAAAAAAAATTAAAAAATGCAAAACTTGAGCTAAAAAAAACCTAGGATGCTAACTGGGCTATGCTAAGAATAGCATTAATGAAATATCATAACGTAAACTGCCAAATACGTGTTGGATTATCTAAAAATAAAGTAGATTGTTAAAATGCTACCTAACTTGTCAAGAACCAAAATATGACAAAGGTGTATCATTACAGTCTGTGGAACGCTGTCCCTGACCACCTGAAGGCACCACAGACTAAGAAGGCTTTTTCAAAAAGGCTTAAAAACCCTTCGTTTTAAAAAGAAGGCTTTATAATTCTATATATATATATATATATATATATATTTATTTATATATATATATATATATATATATATATATATATATATATATTTATTTATATATATATATATATATACACAGTATATATATATAAATATATGTATGCATATATCTATATATATATATATATATATATATATATATATATATTTACACAGTACACAGTAATAGTATTATGTAATTGTAATACTTTACAAACACAACTATATATATATATATATATATATATATATATATATATATATATATATATATATATATACATATATATATACATATATATATACATATATATATATATATATATATATATATATATATATATATATATATATATATATATATATATATATATATATATATATATATATATATATATATATATATATATATATATATATATATATATATATATACATATACATATATATATATATATATATATATATATATATATATATACATATATATATATATATATATATATATATATATGTGGGTGTGTGTGGCTATATAGGTGGGTGTGTGTGTGGGTGTTGGTGTGGGTGTGGGTATGTGGGTGTGTGTGGGTGTTGGTTTGGGTGTGTGGGTGTTGGTGTGGGTATGTGGGTGTGTGTGGGTGTGGGTGTGGGTATGGGGTGGGTGTGTTTGTGGGTGTGGGTGTGCGTGTTGGTGTGTGTGTGGTGTGTGGGTGTTGGTGTGGGTGTGGGTATGAGTGTGTGTCTTGGTGTGTGTGTGTGTGTGTGTGTGTGTGTGTGTGTGTGTGTGTGTGGGTGTTGGTTTGGGTGTGGGTTTTTGTATGAGGGTGTGTGTGGGTGTTTGTGTGGGTGTGGGTGTGTGTGGGTGTTGGTGTGGGTATGGGGTGGGTGTGTTTGTGGGTGTGGGTGTGCGTGAATGTGTGTGTGTGGTGTGTGGGTGTTGGTGTGGGTGTGGGTATGGGTGTGTGTCTTGGTGTGTGTGTGTGTGTGTGTGTGGGTGTGGGTGTGTGTGTGTGTGTGTGTGGGTGTTGGTTTGGGTGTGGGTTTTTGTATGAGGGTGTGTGTGTATTTGTGGGTGTTTGTGTGGGTGTGGGTGTGTGTGGGTGTTGCTGTGGGTATAGGGTGGGTGTGTTTGTGGGTGTGGGTGTGTTTGTTGGTGTGTGTGTGGTGTGTGGGTGTTGGTGTGGGTGTGGGTATGGGTGTGTGTCTTGGTGTGTGTGTGTGTGGGTGTTGGTTTGGGTGTGGGTTTTTGTATGAGGGTGTGTGTGGGTGTGGGTGTGTGTGGCTATGTAGGTAGGTGTGGGTGTGTGTGTGGGTGTTGGTGTGGGTATGTGGGTGTGTGTGTGGGTGTTGGTGTGGGTATGTGGGTGTGTGTGTGGGTGTTGGTGTGGGTATGTGGGTGTGTGTGTGGGTGTTGGTGTGGGTATGTGGGTGTGTGTGGGTGTTGGTGTGGGTGTGTGGGTGTTGGTGTGGCTATGTGGGTTTGTGTGGGTGTGGGTGTATTTGTGGGTGTTCGTGTGGGTGTGGGTGTGTGTCTTGGTGTGTGTGTGTGTGGGTGTTGGTATGGGTGTGGGTGTTTGTATGTGGGTTTGTGTGGGTGTGGGTGTATTTGTGGGTGTTCGTGTGGGTGTGGGTGTGTGTCTTGGTGTGTGTGTGTGTGGGTGTTGGTATGGGTGTGGGTGTTTGTATGTGGGTGTGTGTGGTCGTGTGTGGGTGTTGGTGTGGGTATGTGGGTGGGTGTGTGTGTGTGTTGGTATGGGTGTGGGTGTTTGTATGTGGGTGTGTGTGGCTGTGTGTGGGTGTTGGTGTGGGCATGTGGGTGTGTGTGTGTTTGTGTGCGTGTGTTGATGTGGGTGTGGGTGTGTGTGTGTGGGTGTGTGTGGCTGTGTGTGGGTGTTGGTGTGGGCATGTGGGTGTGTGTGTGTTTGTGTGTGTGTGTTGATGTGGGTGTGGGTGTGTGTGTGTGTGTGGGTGTGTGTGTGTGTGTGTGGGTGTTGGTGTGGGTGTGGGTATGGGTGTGTGTCTTGGTGTGTGTGTGTGTGTGTGTGTGGGTGTTGGTTTGGGTGTGGGTTTTTGTATGAGGGTGTGTGTGGGTGTGGGTGTGTGTGGCTATGTAGGTAGGTGTGGGTGTGTGTGTTGGTGTGGGTATGTGGGTGTGTGTGGGTGTTGGTGTGGGTATGTGGGTGTGTGTGTGGGTGTTGGTGTGGGTATGTGGGTGTGTGTGTGGGTGTTGGTGTGGGTATGTGGGTGTGTGTGGGTGTTGGTGTGGGTGTGTGGGTGTTGGTGTGGCTATGTGGGTTTGTGTGGGTGTGGGTGTATTTGTGGGTGTTCGTTTGGGTGTGGGTGTGTGTCTTGGTGTGTGTGTGTGTGGGTGTTGGTATGGGTGTGGGTGTTTGTATGTGGGTGTGTGTGGTCGTGTGTGGGTGTTGGTGTGGGTATGTGGGTGGGTGTGTGTGTGTGTTGGTATGGGTGTGGGTGTTTGTATGTGGGTGTGTGTGGCTGTGTGTGGGTGTTGGTGTGGGCATGTGGGTGTGTGTGTGTTTGTGTGCGTGTGTTGATGTGGGTGTGGGTGTGTGTGTGGGCATGTGGGTGTGTGTGTGTTTGTGTGTGTGTGTTGATGTGGGTCTGGGTGTGTGTTGATGTGGGTGTGGGTGTGTGTGTGTGTGTGGGTGTGGGTATGAGTGTGTGTGTTGGTGTGTGTGTGTATGTGTGCGTGTGTGTGTGTGTGTGTGTGTGTTTGTGTGTACGTGTGTACAAAGTCTTTGTGGAGTCAGGAGTGTGAGAAGAGATAAAAGTTGCGTCCAAGGTGACAAAGTATTGGATTGTGCGCTGTCAGGTACTGATGAGCCTCCCGGGTGTTGCTAAATCAAGGCCGTGGTCCGCAGGGAGCAGCTCGTCCATCAGCTCTGGCATCCACTCGGCCTCTCCGCTCGCTCACGTTGTGCAAATTGATCGCACGGAGCGGCGGCTATTTCCGGAAGCTCTGGCACACGAGGAACACGTGCCAAGGTAAACACAGAAAGGCCCGCACGCTCCTGATGGAACAATCAGCAGCGTGCGGACGTGCTAACCTTTACCGCCGCCGTGGTGGCGCACGTCGGCGTGTGTGTTGATGCCGACCAGGACCTCCGCCCCCCCCCACCCCCCCATGCCCCCGCTACCCCCGGCCAGTGTTTAATGCGGCGAAACAGGTGCAGCCAGTCAGAAAGGCCACGGCGGCCTCTTCGTCACACGCCGACCTCTCGCTCGGCCCGGCGGCGCCGTGGGCGGGGTCGCACAATTTGCTCTTCGCCTCTCGATGTCTCTTCTTGTCTGCCCGGCGACATCATTTCTCTCACCGGTCCGCCTTCCACTATCTGTGTTAATCAATCAATTAATCAATCAATCAATGTTTACTTATATAGCCCTAAATCACGGGTGTCTCAAAGGGCTGCACAAACCACAACTCAGATTCCACATCAGGGCAAGGAAAAACTCAACCCAATGGGATGACAATGAGAAACCTTGGAGGGGACCACAGATGTGGGTAATAGTGAGAGTCCAGTTCATAGTGGATCTATCACAATAGTGAGAGTCCAGTCCATAGTGGATCTAACATAATAGTGAGAGTCCAGTCCATAGTGGATCTAACATAATAGTTTGAGAGTCCAGTCCATAGTGGATCTAACATAATAGTGAGAGTCCAGTTCATAGTGGATCTAACACAATAGTGAGAGTCCAGTCCATAGTGGATCAAACATAATAGTGAGAGTCCAGTTCATAGTGGATCTATCACAATAGTGAGAGTCCAGTCCATAGTGGATCTAACATAATAGTGAGAGTCCAGTCCATAGTGGATCTAACATAATAGTGAGAGTCCAGTCTATAGTGGATCAAACATAATAGTGAGAGTCCAGTTCATAGTGGATCTATCACAATAGTGAGAGTCCAGTCCATAGTGGATCTAACATAATAGTGAGAGTCCAGTCCATAGTGGATCTAACATAATAGTGAGAGTCCAGTCTATAGTGGATCCAACATAATACTGAGAGTCCAGTCCATAGTGGATCTAACATAATAGTGAGAGTCCAGTCCATAGTGGATCTAACATCATAGAGAGAGTCCAGTCCATAGTGGATCTAACATAATAGTGTGAGTCCAGTCCATAGTGGATCTAACATAGTAGTGTGAGAGTCCAGTCCATAGTGGATCTAACATAATAGTGAGAGTCCAGTCCGTAGTGGATCTAACATAATAGTGAGAGTCCAGTCCATAGTGGATCTAAAGTAATAGTGTGAGTTCAGTCCATAGTGGATCTAACATAATAGTGAGAGTCCAGTCCATAGTGGATCTAACATAATAGTGAGAGTCCAGTCCATAGTGGATCCAACATAATAGTGAGAGTCCAGTCCATAGTGGATCCAACATAATAGTGGGAGTCCAGTCCATAGTGGATCCAACATAATAGTGAGAGTCCAGTCCATAGTGGATCTAAGATAATAGTGGGAGTCCAGTCCATAGTGGATCTAACATAATAGTGAGAGTCCAGTCCATAGTGGATCTAACATAATAGTCCATAGTGGATCCAACATAATAGTGAGAGTCCAGTCCATAGTGGATCCAACATAACAGTGAGAGTCCAGTCCATAATGGATCTAACATAATAGTGAGAGTCCAGTCCATAGTGAATGTAACATAATAGTGAGAGTCCAGTCCATAGTGGATCTAACATAATATTGAGATTCTAGTCCGTAGTGGATCCAACATAATAGTGGGAGTCCAGTCCATAGTGGATCTAACATAATAGTGAGAGTCCAGTCCATAGTGGATCTAACATAATAGTGAGAGTCCAGTCCATAGTGGATCTAACATAATAGTGTGAGTCCAGTCCACAGTGGATCCAACATAATAGTGAGACTCCAGTCCATAGTGGATCTAAGATAATAGTGGGAGTCCAGTCCATAGTGGATCTAACATAATAGTGAGAGTCCAGTCCATAGTGGATCTAACATAATAGTCCATAGTGGATCCAACATAATAGTGAGAGTCCAGTCCATAGTGGATTTAACATAATAGTTAGTCCAGTCCATAGTGGATCCAACATAATAGTGAGAGTCCAGTCCATAGTGGATCCAACATAACAGTGAGAGACCAGTTCACAGTGAATTTAACATAATAGTGGAAGTCCAGTCCATAGTGGATCTAACATAATAGTGAGAGTCCAGTCCATAATGGATCTAACATAATAGTGAGAGTCCAGTCCATAGTGAATGTAACATAATAGTGAGAGTCCAGTCCATAGTGGATCTAACATAATATTAAGATTCTAGTCCGTAGTGGATCCAACATAATAGTGGGAGTCCAGTCCATAGTGGATCTAACATAATAGTGAGAGTCCAGTCCATAGTGGATCTAACATAATAGTGAGAGTCCAGTCCATAGTGGATCTAACATAATAGTGTGAGTCCAGTCCATAGTGGATCTTACATAATAATGAGAGTACAGTCCATAGTGGTTCTAACATAATAGTGAGAGTCCAGTCCATAGTGGATCCAACATAATAGTGAGAGTCCAGTCCATAGTGGATCCAACATAATAGTGAGAGTCCAGTCCATAGTGGATCCAACATAATAGTGAGAGTCCAGTTCATAGTGACTTTAACATAATAGTGAAAGTCCAGTCCATAATGGCTCTAACATAACATTGAGAGTCCATTCTATAGTGGATCTAACATAATAGTGAGAGTCCAGTCCGTAGTGGATCTAACATAATAGTGAGAGTCCAGTCCATAGTGGATCTAAAGTAATAGTGTGAGTTCAGTCCATAGTGGATCTAACATAATAGTGAGAGTCCAGTCCATAGTGGATCTAACATAATAGTGAGAGTCCAGTCCATAGTGGATCCAACATAATAGTGAGAGTCCAGTCCATAGTGGATCCAACATAATAGTGGGAGTCCAGTCCATAGTGGATCCAACATAATAGTGAGAGTCCAGTCCATAGTGGATCTAAGATAATAGTGGGAGTCCAGTCCATAGTGGATCTAACATAATAGTGAGAGTCCAGTCCATAGTGGATCTAACATAATAGTCCATAGTGGATCCAACATAATAGTGAGAGTCCAGTCCATAGTGGATCCAACATAACAGTGAGAGTCCAGTCCATAATGGATCTAACATAATAGTGAGAGTCCAGTCCATAGTGAATGTAACATAATAGTGAGAGTCCAGTCCATAGTGGATCTAACATAATATTGAGATTCTAGTCCGTAGTGGATCCA
>NC_084612.1:81990358-82028597 GCF_033978795.1 Nerophis ophidion | reverse complement strand
GTTCACCACTGTGTTACATCACCTTTTCTTTTAACAACACTCAATGAATGTTTGGGAACTGAGGAAACTAATTGATGAAGCTTTGAAAGTGGAATTCTTTCCCGTTCTTGTTTTATAATAATAATAATATAGCTCGGTTGGTAGAGTGGCCGTACCAGCAACTTGAGGGTTGCAGGTTCGATTCCCGTTTCCGTTTTGTGTCCTTGGGCAAGACACTTTACCCCACCTGCTCCCAGTGCCACCCGCACTGGTTTGAACGTAACTTAGATATTGGGTTTCACTATGTAAAGCGCTTTGAGTCACTAGAGAAAAAGCGCTATATAAATATAATTCACTTCACTTCCATGGCTGCAACATATGCCATGGTAGTTGGGAAAGGGTATGTTCACCACTGTGTTACATCACCTTTTCTTTAAACAAAACTCAATAAATGTTTGGGAACTGAGGAAACTAATTTATAAAGCTTTGAAAGTGGAATTCTTGCTTATGTTTTTATAATAATAATAATAATGGATTAGATTTATATCGCGCTTTTCTATTGTTAGATACTCAAAGCGCTCACAGAGAAGTGGGAACCCATCATTCATTCACACCTGGTGGTGGTAAGCTACATCTGACGGACGGAAACGTGGCTTCCAGTTTGCGCCTACAGACCCTCCGACTACCACCAATCATTCATTCATCATTCATTCTACCGTCAACAGTTTTCATCCGATGCAAACCGTTCCAACTTCAAACTGTTCAGCCTCTTCGATAATCTAGGCCGACTGCACAAGATCAAGGCGGCGGAACAGAGACGCAATGCAGGCTTACACACAAACGTGCATCCATAAAGAATATACGCCACACATACAACCCCGAGTCCAACACCCTCGATGCAAATCCCATAGTGGTGATGGAAGGATGGTCAGCGCCTGAGAGCTGCGGCCGACCACCATAACCCCGCACTCCCTCCCCTCTGTTGCTAGATAATCCCGAGATATACATTGTAATACGTATATGTGCTTGCCATGGAGCGTTTTCCCCACTCCAGACTGGGCGCCCCTAGGAGTGCAGTCTTGATTGCAATTTTTTACTCAGCCTTCCCCAGCGTTTTACCTTTTTAACCATCTTTTACGGGGCACCTTGTGGCGACGCATCAGCGTTCCTGTTCTTTATATACATATATATAAAATACCAAGAAGCGCATATGCCGAATCTTCAAAGAGAACGGCCTACGGATCACGATTGAAGCCAACAAGCAAACCGTCAACTTCCTCGACGCCACTTTCAACCTGAGAAACAACAGCTACCAACCATTCACGAAACCCAACACGGATACAACTTCACCCTCACCTATGAACCAACGCCAGGAAACCAACCAAAAAAGAGCAGAAAATGAAACAACATCATCTGGTACAATCCGCCATTCAGCAAAAACGTCTCAACCAATATCGGCCACAAGTTCCTCACTCTGATCGACAAACACTTCCCCAAAGGCAACACCCTAAGAAAAATATTCAACAAGAACAACATTAAATTGAGCTACAGCTGTATGAATAACATGCAACAAATCATTTCAAACCACAACAAAGCAATTGCAAAAGGACTGCCTACCCCCAGACTAAACGACTCTGAAACCAATAAGGAATGTAACTGTCGCAAGAAACCTGATTGCCCTCTCAACGGGGGGTGCTTACAAACATCAGTCGTTTACCAAGCAAAGGTAACACGCAAGGATATTAACACATCCGACACGTACGTAGGATTAACCGAAGGAGCGTTCAAAACAAGATGGAATAATCACAACGCCTCCTTTAGAAACCAGACTTTGCGGAATTCTACAGAACTCAGCAAACACAAACCTCAAAGACAATAATGTTGAATATTCAATAACATGGCAAATTCTTGCATCCAGCATACCTTACAACAGTGGTAATAAAAGATGCAACCTATGCTTGAAAGAGAAACTGTTTATTACATATAATCCAGACCTGTCATCCCTCAACAAGCGCAATGAAATCATTTCAACATTCCGCCACAGACGGAAACACCTCCTAGGTAACACATGAGCCAATCACCACACCCTACGCCTACTTGTACCCACCCACTCTGTGCCCTATATAAACCATTGTATGTGAATGCTTCCATTAACATCTCCTGATGATTGAGGGAACCCCTCATGAAACAGTTCTGTAGAGACGAAGTAGTCTTGTGATTTTTCCCACACCTACATATATATATATATATATATATATATATATATATATATATATATATATATATATATATATATATATATATATATGTTGATTGGCAACACTAAATTGGCCCTAGTGTTTGAATGTGAGAGTGAATGTTGTCTGTCTATCTATGTTGGCCCTGCGATAAGGTGTCGACTTGTCCAGGGTGTACACCGCCTTCCGCCCGATTGTAGCTGAGATAGGCGCCAGCGCCCCCCGCGACCCCAAAAGGGAATAAGCGGTAGAAAATGGATGGATGGATGGATATATATATATATATATATATGTGTGTGTGTGTGTATATATGTGTATATATATATGTGTGTGTGTATATATATATATATATATATATATATATATATACGTATTAATACACACACACATATATATGTATGTATATATATATGTGTGTATGTGTGTATATATATATATATGTGTGTATATATATATATATACGTATTAATACACACACACACATATATATGTATATATATATGTGTGTGTGTGTGTGTGTGTATATGAATATATATATGTGTGTATACATATATATATATATATATATATATATATACGTATTAATATACACACACACACATATATATATATATATATATACATATATACATATATATATATGAATATACATTTTATATATATATATATATATATATATATATATATATATATATATATATATATATATATATATATATATATATATATATATATATAAATATATATATCCAATTCAACAATAAGTTAGCTTTCAATATTCATTTGAACTCAATGTGTTATTTAAAGAGTTGCATTAAAAGTAGAAACATCTCTAAACAAAAAAAAAATGGCCACCTTCAGTCCCAGTGAACGTCCTCCCTATTGGACCTCGGCCCCCACAAAGCAAAAGTGCCGGTCTAATTAACAAGGCGATGAAGCGAAAGCTTTCAATCCCGCAGTAAACACGCGGCGCATCCCTCAGACGGCAGCCCGGCGACGGCTGACTGCCTTCCTGACGAGTCGGAAGCCAACGTGAAGCAGCTGCATCCAAAGTGACAGCTCTCCAAAGAGCCACTTCCCCTGACTGACAGCCCGGTTCAGGCGGGTTAGCGTGCACGCCGCCGTAACGCGCGGCCCCTCCGAGGCAATAAGAGCAGACAACGCTGTCAGCCGTCCCGCGGCGGAGCGCAGCAACACACAAAAACAGCAGAACCACGCCGAGATTGAGACGTGGCGGAGATGTTTTAAAAGATACGGCCTGACAACCTCGCGGGTTCCGCTGTTTTAGCAACGGAAGGAACGCTCGCCTGGCCGACTCTGTTCGTTTATCTCCCATCATGTGTGGGCTCTGGAGCAGAGCTGGGCGGGAGATTTATGGACTCTGCAGAACAACAACCAGCTCTGTTTATTGTGCTAAAACATCCAGACCAGTCAGAGCCCGGGAACACGGCATGGAGCCGCTGACTTCTAACCCGAATCAACTTCCACGTCCCTCAGGGATCAATTATCAATCAATCATAGTCCTTAATTACAAAAGTCTCAAAGAGGTGCAGAAACCACAACGACATCCTCGGCTCAGATCCCACATTAGGGCAAGAAAAAACTCCACCCAATGGGAACAAAGAGAAACCTTAGAACGGTGGTTCTTAACCTGGGTTCGATCGAACCCTAGGGGTTCAGTGAGTCGGCCTCAGGGGTTCGGCGGAGCCTCCTCTGCGGAGGTCAAGACACACCCAACTCATCGTGTAAATAGAAACTTCTCCCAATCGGCGTATTATGGATATACAGTCCAGTCTATAGTGGATCAACTTCCTCGTGTCTCATGGATCAATCATTAATCAATCATAGTCCTTAATTACAAATGTCTCAAAGCGGTGCAGAAACCACAACGACATACTTGGCTCAGATCCCACATTAGGGCAAGAAAAAACTCCACCCAATGGGAACAAAGAGAAACCTTAGAACGGTGGTTCTTAACCTGGGTTCGATCGAACCCTAGGGGTTCAGTGAGTCGGCCTCAGGGGTTCGGCGGAGCCTCCTCTGCGGAGGTCAAGACACACCCAACTCATCGTGTAAATAGAAACTTCTCCCAATCGGCGTATTATGGATATATAGTCCAATCTATAGTGGATCAACTTCCTCGTGTCTCATGGATCAATCATTAATCAATCATAGTCCTTAATTACAAATGTCTCAAAGCGGTGCAGAAACCACAACGACATACTTGGCTCAGATCCCACATTAGGGCAAGAAAAAACTCCACCCAATGGGAACAAAGAGAAACCTTAGAACGGTGGTTCTTAACCTGGGTTCGATCGAACCCTAGGGGTTCGGTGAGTCGGCCTCAGGGGTTCGGCGGAGCCTCCTCTGCGGAGGTCAAGACGCACCCAACTCATTGTGTAAATAGAAACTTCTCCCAATCGGCGTATTATGGATATATAGTCCAGTCTATAGCGGATCAACTTCCACGTCCCTCAGGGATCAATCATCAATCAATCATAGTCCTTAATTACAAAAGTCTCAAATAGGTGCAGAAACCACAACGACATTCTCGGCTCAGATCCCACATTAGGGCAAGAAAAAACTTCACCCAATGGGAACAAAGAGAAACCTTAGAACAGTGGTTCTTAACCTGGGTTCGATCGAACTTTAGGGGTTCGGTGAGTCGGCCTTAGGGGTTTGGTGGAGCCTCCTCTGCGGAGGTCAAGAAACACCCAACTCATCGTGTAAATAGAAACTTCTCCCAATCGGCGAATTATGGATATATAGTCCAGTCTATAGTGGATCAACTTCCACGTGTCTCAGGGATCAATCATCAATCAATCATAGTCCTTAATTACAAAAGTCTCAAAGAGGTGCAGAAACCACAATGACATCTTCGGCTCAGATCCCACATTAGGGCAAGAAAAAACCCCACCCAATGGGAACAAAGAGAAACCTTAGAACGGTGGTTCTTAACCTGGGTTCGATCGAACCCTAGGGGTTCGGTGAGTCGGCCTCAGGGGTTGGGCGGAGCCTCCCCTGCGGAGGTCAAGACACACCCAACTCATCGTGTAAATAGAAACTTCTCCCAATCGGCGAATTATGGATATATAGTCCAGTCAATAGTGGATCAACTTCCTCGTGTCTCATGGATCAATCATTAATCAATCATAGTCCTTAATTACAAATGTCTCAAATAGGTGCAGAAACCACAACGACATCCTCGGCTCAGATCCCACATTAGGGCAAGAAAAAACCCCACCCAATGGGAACAAAGAGAAACCTTAGAACGGTGGTTCTTAACCTGGGTTCGATCGAACCCTAGGGGTTCGGTGAGTCGGCCTCAGGGGTTCGGCGGAGCCTCCTCTGCGGAGGTCAAGACACACCCAACTCATCGTGTAAATAGAAACTTCTCCCAATCGGCGTATTATGGATATATAGTCCAGTCTATAGTGGATCAACTTCCTCGTGTCTCATGGATCAATCATTAATCAATCATAGTCCTTAATTACAAATGTCTCAAAGCGGTGCAGAAACCACAACGACATACTTGGCTCAGATCCCACATTAGGGCAAGAAAAAACTCCACCCAATGGGAACAAAGAGAAACCTTAGAACGGTGGTTCTTAACCTGGGTTCGATCGAACCCTAGGGGTTCGGTGAGTCGGCCTCAGGGGTTCGGCGGAGCCTCCTCTGCGGAGGTCAAGACGCACCCAACTCATTGTGTAAATAGAAACTTCTCCCAATCGGCGTATTATGGATATATAGTCCAGTCTATAGCGGATCAACTTCCACGTCCCTCAGGGATCAATCATCAATCAATCATAGTCCTTAATTACAAAAGTCTCAAATAGGTGCAGAAACCACAACGACATTCTCGGCTCAGATCCCACATTAGGGCAAGAAAAAACTTCACCCAATGGGAACAAAGAGAAACCTTAGAACAGTGGTTCTTAACCTGGGTTCGATCGAACTTTAGGGGTTCGGTGAGTCGGCCTTAGGGGTTTGGTGGAGCCTCCTCTGCGGAGGTCAAGAAACACCCAACTCATCGTGTAAATAGAAACTTCTCCCAATCGGCGAATTATGGATATATAGTCCAGTCTATAGTGGATCAACTTCCACGTGTCTCAGGGATCAATCATCAATCAATCATAGTCCTTAATTACAAAAGTCTCAAAGAGGTGCAGAAACCACAATGACATCTTCGGCTCAGATCCCACATTAGGGCAAGAAAAAACTCCACCCAATGGGAGCAAAGAGAAACCTTAGAACGGTGGTTCTTAACCTGGGTTCGATCGAACCCTAGGGGTTCGGTGAGTCGGCCTCAGGGGTTCGGCGGAGCCTCCTCTGCGGAGGTCAAGACACACCCAACTCATCGTGTAAATAGAAACTTCTCCCAATCGGCGAATTACTGATTCCCCCAAACAATGTTCCCTTTAATTTTCCAACTGATTTGAAGGTATGTAATTTGTTGTAGTTCATGCACAGTTCATGTTGTGCAACATTGTCTTGAATTTGAAAAAATAATGGTATTTTTTCACTAAAGAAGGGTTCGGTGAATGCTCATATGAAGCTGCCGGGGTTCCATACCTCTAACCAGATTAAGAACCACTGCCTTAGAAGGAACCGCAGATGTAGGGAAGTTCCCCCCCAGGGTGCCGAGTAGATACGATTAATCGTGTGGGAGTCCAGTCCATAGTGGGACCAGCAGGGGATCCCCTTGCGTGTAGACAAGTCAAGGCGCAGAGACGTCACCGACTGATGCATAAGTAGTGGTCCATCGTTAATTCCGAGTTCATGTGAAAGTCCAGTCCATTGGGAGACCAGCAGGGGATCGGGATGCAGAAAAAGTCACTAACTGATGGTAAACCCGGGTCCCGACTTCATCTGAAAGTCCAGTCCATTGGGAGACTAGCTTGGGATCATTTTGAATGGACACAAGTAAGGGCGTAGAGATGTCACCGACTGATGCATAAGGAGTGGTCCCCCCGGGTCCAGACTTCATGTGAAAGTCCAGTCCATTGGGAGAGCAGCAAGGGATCGGGATGCAGAGACGTCACCGACTGATGGTCACCCCGGGTCCTGACTTCATCTGAAAGTCCAGTCCATTGGGAGACTAGCTTGGGATCATTTTGAATGGACACAAGTAGGGGCGCAGAGACGTCACCGACTGATGCATAAGGAGTGGCCCTCCCGGGTCCGGACTTCATGTGAAAGTCCAGTCAATTGGGAGACCAGCAAGGGATCGGGATGCAGAGACATCACTGACTGATGGTCATTCCGGGTCCCGACTTCATCTTAAAGTCCAGTCCATTGGGAGACTAGCTTGGGATCATTTTGAATGGACACAAGTTGGGGCGCAGAGACGTCACCATCTGATGCATAAGGAGTGGTCCCCCCGGGTCCTGACTTCATCTGAAAGTCCAGTCCATTGGGAGACTAGCTTGGGATCATTTTGAATGGACACAAGAAGGGGCGCAGAGACGTCACCAACTTATGCAAAAGGAGTGGTCCCCCCGGGTCCAGTCTTCATGTGAAAGTCCAGTCCATTGGGAGACCAGCAGGGGATAAGGATGCAGAAAAAGTCACTAACTGATGGTCAACCCGGGTCCCGACTTCTTCTGAAAGTCCAGTCCATTGGGAGACTAGCTTGGGATCATTTTGAATGGACACAAGTAGGGGCGCAGAGACGTCACCGACTGATGCATGAGGAGTGGTCCCCCCGGGTTCAGACTTCATGTGAAAGTCCATTCAATTGGGAGACCTGCGGGGGATCGGGATAAAGAAAAAGTCACTGACTGATGGTCACCCCGGGTCCCGACTTCATCTGAAAGTCCAGTCCATTGGGAGACTAGCTTGGGATCATTTTGAATGGACACAAGTTGGGGCGCGGGGACGTCACCGACTGATGCATAAGGAGTGGTCCCCCCGGGTCCAAACTTCATGTGAAAGTCCAGTCCATTGGGAGACCAGCAAGGGATCAGGATGCAGAGACATCACTGACTGATGGTCATTCCGGATCCCGACTTCATCTTAAAGTCCAGTCCATTGGGAGACTAGCTTGGGATCATTTTGAATGGACACAAGTTGGGGCGCAGAGACGTCACCAACTGATGCATAAGGAGTGGTCCCCCCGGGTCCAGACTTCATGTGAAAGTCCAGTCCATTGGGAGACCAGCAAGGGATCGGGATGCAGAGACGTCACCGACTGATGCTCACCCCGGGTCATGACTTCATCTGAAAGTCCAGTCCATTGGGAGACTAGCTTGGGATCATTTTGAATGGACACAAGTCACCGACTGATGCAAAAGGAGTGGTCCCCCGGGTCCAGACTTCATGTGAAAGTCCAGTCCATTGGGAGACCAGCAGTGGATCGAGGTAAAGAAAAAGTCACTGACTGATGGTCACCCCGGGTCCCGACTTCATCTGAAAGTCCAGTCCATTGGGAGACCAGCTGGGGATCATTTTGAATGGAGACAAGTCGGGGCGCAGAGACGTCACCGACTGATGCATAAGGATTGGTCCCCCCCGGGTCCAGACTTCATGTGAAAGTCCAGTCCATTGGGAGACCAACAAGGGATCGGGATGCAGAGACGTCACCGACTGATGGTCACCCCGGGTCCCGACTTCATCTGAAAGTCCAGTCCATTGGGAGACTAGCTTGGGATCATTTTGAATGGACACAAGTAGGGGCGCAGAGACGTCACCGACTGATGCATAAGGAGTGGTCCCCCCGGGTCCAGACTTCATGTGAAAGTCCAGTCCATTGGGAGACCAACAAGGGATCGGGATGCAGAGACGTCACCGACTGATGGTCACCCCGGGTCCTGACTTCATCTGAAAGTCCAGTCCATTGGGAGACTAGCTTGGGATCATTTTGAATGCACACAAGTTGGGGCGCAGAGACGTCACCGACCGATGCATAAGTAGTGGTCCATCGTCATTTCCGAGTTCATGTGAAAGTCCAGTCCATTGGTAGACCAGCAAGGGATCGGGATGCAGAGACGTCACCGACTGATGGTCACCCCGGGTCCTGACTTCATCTGAAAGTCCAGTCCATTGGGAGACTAGCTTGGGATCATTTTGAATGGACACAAGTTGGGGCGCAGAGACGTCACCGACTGATGCATAAGGAGTGGTCCCCCCGGGTCCAAACTTCATGTGAAACTCCAGTCCATTGGGAGACCAGCAGGGGATCAGGATGCAGAGACATCACTGACTGATGGTCATTCCGGGTCCCGACTTCATCTGAAAGTCCAGTCCATTGGGAGACTAGCTTGGGATCATTTTGAATGGACACAAGTTGGGGCGCAGAGACGTCACCGACTGATGCAAAAGGAGTGGTCCCCCCGGGTTCAGACTTCATGTGAAAGTCCAGTCCATTGGGAGACCAGCAGGGGATCGGGTTGCAGAAAAAGTCACTGACTGATGGTCACCCCGGGTCCCGACTTCATCTGAAAGTCCAGTCCAATGGGAGACTAGCTTGGGATCATTTTCTATATCACTCAAAATGAAACAAGTTTTGTTAAATAAACATTTAATCAAGTCAAACACAAATAAGGCAACAAGAGAAGTACGCAAAACTTTTCTTTTCTAAAGTGCAGCAGATATGGGCATCTACCCTTTACATCCAAAGTCTGGAAAAAAAAAAAAAATCATGTAAAAAGTTGAAAATTCATTTATGGATCCAACATAATAGTGAGAGTCCACTTTATAGAGGAAAAACATTCCTCTATAAAGTGTAAAAAAGAACAGCTCTGGTACATTTCTATATCACTCAAAATGAAACAAGTTTTGTTAAATAATCATTTAATCAAGTCAAACACAAATAAGGCAACAAGAGAAGTACGCAAAACTTCTCTTTTCTAAAGTGCAGCAGATATGGGCATCTACCCTCTACATCCAAAATATGGAAAAATAAAAAATCATGTAAAAAGTTTAAAAATTCATTTATGGATCTAACATAATAGTGAGAGTCCACTTTATAGAGGAACTACTTTCCTCTATAAAGTGTAAAAAATACCCAGCTCCGATACATTTCTATATCACTCAAAATGAAACAAGTTTTGTTAAATAAACATTTCATCAAGTCGAACACAAATAAGGCAACAAGAGAAGTACGCAACACTTCTCTTTTCCAAAGTGCAGCAGATATGGGCATCTACCCTCTATATCCAAAATATGGAAAAAAAAATCATGTAAAAAGTTTAAAAAATCATTTATGAATCTAACATCATAGTGAGAGTCCGCTTTATAGAGGAACTACATTCCTCTATAAAGAATTACATTCCTCTATAAAGTGTAGAGGAACTACATTCCTCTATAAAGTGTAAAAAAGAACAGCTCTGGTACATTTCTATATCACT
Source organism: Nerophis ophidion (assembly GCF_033978795.1). Taxonomy (NCBI): domain Eukaryota; kingdom Metazoa; phylum Chordata; class Actinopteri; order Syngnathiformes; family Syngnathidae; genus Nerophis; species Nerophis ophidion. The sequence goes on along the minus strand of NC_084612.1, from coordinate 82,018,033 downwards.
CAAAATAAAACCTTTTTTTTTTTAATAAACATTTAATCAAGTCAAACACAAATAAGGCAACAAGAGAAGTACGCAAATCTTCTCTTTTCTAAAGTACAGCAGATATGGGCATCTACCCTCTACATCCAAAATATGGAAAAAAATAAGTTTAAAAATTCATTTATTTATTTGGTTTGTTTGTTTTTTGTTGCTTTTTTGAGGGGGGGGGGGTGGTACGATGGGGATATAAAAAATACTTCTGACATTTAGGACAGACAATTGCTAGATGATGCATGTAAATATGATGTAATGGATAGAAATGTCTGGTGCTGGATGTCAATAAAAATAAAATGGAAAAAGAAAAAAAAATGTTTGTTTTTTTGGGTTATTTTAATTGATTTTGAATTGTTAAAAATAAGACTTGTGGTTAATTTGAAATATAAGATACAAATGGTGGCACTCATCATGCATATAAGTAAACCCAAGCCTGCAACAAAAACCCTTTCTAAAAAAGCTGTCGCAAATTCAGACGTTTCACAGAAAAAAATAAAAAATCAAACTGCAGCGATACTGTTGAATCGATACCATACCTCGTCCATCAGAACCGAGCACTATCTTCCCCCCGAGCAGAGTTCCGCTATTTGCATGTGTGCCACTCAGATAATTACGGGAGAGAACACTGCAGCAATTTGGAGCGTCAACAACATCCACCAGGACCACCGGCCCGGTTGTTTGTCTTTCCGGGACGACGTGTGACTGCCAGAACACCGCCGACGTGTCAAACATTATTCCCTTTTTTAAACGCTGAGAAAAAACATAAACAACAACAAAAAAAAAGTGGGTTCCCCGCGGGCGTTGGACGGGGGACTGAAAGAGAGCGTTGGCGAGCTAATGCATCAAACACCGGAGTCATTCATGACAATTAGCGGCGGACGGCAATCTAATCAAAGACACGTCTTCGGGGGGGACAGTCCTGAGAGAGATGGACAAGAAAGCTAAATCTCATTAGAGGCAAAGGGGGCGGGGCTTAGAAAACGCCTTGTTTGGACTATGTGGACGTCTGCTGTGACTGGGAGTTAAAAATCAATTAATCAATGTTGACTTGTATAGGCCTCAATCACCAGTGTCTCTAAGGGCTGCACAAGCCATAACTCGGATGCCACGTCAGGGCAAGGAAAAACTCAACCCAATGCGATGACGATGAGAAACCTTGGAGGGGACCGCAGATGTGGATCCAGCATGATAGTGAGAGTCCAGTTCGTAGTGGATTTAACATAATAGTGACAGTCCAGTCCATAATGGATCTATCATAATAGTGAGAGTCCGGTCCATAGTGGATCTAACATAATAGTGAGAGTCCAGTCCATAGTGGATCTAAAATAATAGTGAGAAAATCCAGTCCATAGTGTTTTTTGCATAATATTGCAAGAGTCCAGTCCAAAGTGGATCTACAATAATTGTGAGAGTCCAGTCCATAGTGGATCTAACATAATAGTGAGAGTCCAGTCCATAGTGGATCTAACATAATAGTGAGAGTCCAGTCCATAGTGGATCCAACATAATAGTGAGAGTCCACTCCGTAGTGGATCCAACATAATATTGAGAGTCCAGTCCATAGTGGATCTAACATAATAGTGAGAGTCCATCCCATAGTGGATCTAACATAATAGTGAGAGTCCAGTCCGTAGCGGCTCTAACATAATAGTGAGAGTCCAGTCCATAGTGGATCTAACATAATATTGCGAGATCAGTCCATAATTGATCTAACATAATAGTGAGAGTCCAGTTCGTAGTGGATCTAACATAATAGTGAGAGTCCAGTCCATAGTGGATCTAACATAATAGTGTGTGAGTCCAGTCCATAGTGGATCCAACATAATAGTGAGAGTCCAGTCCATAGTGGATCTAACATAATAGTGTGAGTTCAGTCCATCGTGGATCTAACATAATAGTGTGAGTCCAGTCCATAGTGGATCTAACATAATAGTGAGAGTCCAGTCCATAGTGGATCTAACATAATAGTGTGAGTTCAGTCCATCGTGGATCTAACATAACAGTGAGAGTCCAGTCCATAGTGGATCTAACACAATAGTGAGAGTCCAGTCCATAGTTGATCTAACATAATAGTGTGAGTTCAGTCCATCGTGGATCTAACATAATAGTGAGAGTCCAGTCCATAGAGGATCTAACACAATAGTGAGAGTCCAGTCCATAGTTGATCTAACATAATAGTGAGAGTCCAGTCCATAGTGGATCTAACATAATAGTGAGAGTCCAGTCCATAGTGGATCTAACACAATAGTGAGAATCCAGTCCATAGTTGATCTAACATAATAGTGAGAGTCCAGTCCATAGTGGATCTAACATAATAGTGAGAGTCCAGTCCATAGTGGATCTAACATAATAGTGTGAGTTCAGTCCATAGTGGATCTAACATAATAGTGAGAGTCCAGTCCGTAGTGGATCTAACATAATAGTGAGAGTCCAGTCCATAGTGGATCTAACAAAATAGTGTGGGAATCCAGTCCATAGTGGATCTAACATAATAGTGAGAGTCCAGTCCATAGTGGATCTAACATAATAGTGTGAGTTCAGTCCATAGTGGATCTAACATAATAGTGAGAGTCCAGTTCGTAGTGGATCTAACATAATAGTGAGAGTCCAGTCCATAGTGGATCTAACAAAATAGTGTGGGAATCCAGTCCTGCCACATATAATCATGTGGCAGGCCATATAAATCATGTGGCTGGCCAATTTTAATTATGTGCAGGCCACTTTAAGTTAAATGGCTGGCTATAATATCGCGGTCCACATGGTTGTCCAGCTTAAATGATGTGACGGTGCCACTTGAAATGCCGTGGCAGGCCACCTTAGAGGAAGTAGCAGGCCATATTCAGTTTGTTCAGTTTAAATGATGTGGTGGGCCACTTTAAATGAAAAAATAGGCGAATTTAACTTAAGTGGCAGGCCAGTCAAATAAAGTAGCAGGCCACATTAATTAATCCGGCAGTCCACTTTATATGAACTGGCAGGCCAATTTAATATATGTGGCAGGCCAAATTAAATCAAGTGGCAGGCCAAGTAAAATTATGTGACTGGCCAAATAAATTATGTGTCAGGCCACCTTAAGTGAAGTGGCTGCCTATAAGTTGCGGTACACAAATTATATGGATGTCCATCTTAAATAATGTGGCGGGCCACATAAAATGAAGTGTCTGGCCACATTAGATGAAGTAGCGGGCCATGTAAATTAATGTGGCTGGCCAAATTAAATGATGTGGCAGGCCACTTTAAGTAAAATGTCTGGCTATGATTTGCCAGGCCACATAAATGATATAGTTGTCCATCTTAAATGATGTGGCGGGCCACATAAATGATTTGGCAGGCCAACTAAGATGAATTGGTGGGCCATTTAAATGATGCGGTTGGCCACCATAAATGATATGAAGGGCCGCAGTAGGTTAAATTGCTGGCTATAATGGGGCAGGTCACTTAAATTATATAGTTTTCCACTTTAAATGAAGTGGCAAACTATTAAACGAAGTGGTGGGCCACTTTAAATGATGTGAAGGGCCACAATAAGTTAAATTGCTGGCTATAATGGGTCAGGTCACCTAAATGATATGGTTTTCCACTTTAAATGAACTGGCAAACTATTAAATTAAGTGGTAGGCCACGATAAATGATGTGGCAGGCCTTTTTAAAATCAAGTGGCAGGCTACATTAAAATCAAGTGGCAGGCTATGGCGTGGCGGGCAAAATAAAATGATATAGTTGGTCAGTTTAAATAAAGTGGCTGGCAATTTAATTGATTTGGCAAACTATTATATAAATTCGTAGGCACTTTAAATGAATGTGGCAGGCTACGTTAAAATCAAGTGGCAGGCAATAATGTGGGGTGGGGCAAGTAAAATGATGTGGTGGTCCAGTTTCAATGACGTGGCAGGCCACAATAAATGAGGTGGAGGGCCACAATAAGTTAAATTGCTGGCTATAATGGGGCGGGTCACTTAAATTATATAGTTTTCCACTTTAAATGAAGTGGCACACTACTAAACGAAGTGGTGGGCCACTTTAAATGATGTGAAGGGCCACAATAAGTTAACTTGATGGCTATAATGGGTCAGGTCACCTAAATGATATGGTTTTCCACTTTAAATGATGTGGCAAACTATTAAATTAAGTGGTTGGCCACAATAAATGATGTGGAGGGCCACAATAAGTTAAATTGCTGGCTATAATGGGGCAGGTCACTTAAATTATCTTGTTTTCCACTTTAAATGAAGTGACAAACTATTAAATGAAGTGGTAGGCCACTTTCAATGATGTGGAGGGCCACAATAAGTTAAATTGCTGGCTATAATGGGGCAGGTCACTTAAATGATCTTGTTTTCCACTTTAAATGAAGTGACAAACTATTAAATGAAGTGGTAGGCCACTTTCAATGATGTGGAGGGCCACATAGGTCACATAAATTATATGGTTTTCCACTTTAAATGAAGTGGCAAACTACTAAATTAAGTGGTAGGCCACATTTAATGATGAGGCAGGCCTTTTTAAAATCATGTGGCAGGCTACATTAAAATCATGTGGCAGGCTATGGGGTGGCGGGCCAAATAAAATTATATAGTTGGTCAGATTAAATAAACTGGCTGGCAATTAAATTGAATTGGCAAACTATTAAATAAATTGGTAGGCCACTTCAAATGAAGTTGCAGGCTATGTTAAAATCAAGTGGCAGGCGATAATGTGGGGTGGGGCAAGTAAAATGACGTGGTGGTCCAGTTTCAATGAGGTGGCAGGCCACATTAAATGAGGTGGAGGGCCACCTTGAAAAACTGTCCTAGAAGGTTGATGTTTATTCCAGGAGGAAGTTGACCAGCGTGAAAAGACTGAAGGTTAAACAAGACTCTTCCTGGCTATTTTATACACCCCGCTAGCAGCAAACCATCCCCCCCCCCCGCCCCCGCGTGGGTATGGTGGGCGGGGTTGGAGGCGCGGGGGTGTAAAATACATTCAGGATTTGTCACGGATACAAAGGTTTCTGGGTATTTGTTGTGTTGTGTTTATGTTGTGTTACTGTGAGGATGTTCTCCCTAAATGTGTTTGTCATTCTTGTTTGGTGTGGGTTCACAGCTCAGTGCACCCGCGTGTCAGCACTCAGGCACTCGTTTTTTTTTTTTTTTTCCTCGCCATCTGTTGGCCATCCCAAGACGATGGCGGGGAAAGATCTGAGTCAGGCGTGGGCGCGCGCCATTAACCACAAAGATGTGGCCAAGTTCTGGACGCCAATTAGGAGGTGGTGCTAATTGAGATCATTTATTGCCGTGATACAAAACGTGCTGACGGTGCAGGGAGATTTTCACAATAAAGGACATGTGCAGCGGCGCCCCCCTGTGGGCGGCACCGGTGACAGATGGCGGCCGCAGCTGTTCGCAGGTAGGAGATTTTCCGGCGTCCCCCCCCCGGGATCCCGCCCGTCTCCGTGGGACTTCCCAGCCGCCAGGACGCCACGGAAGGATCCCCGCGTCGGCCGCACGTTTTTACCCCGTGGTTTGAACCCCAGGCGAGCCGCCGCCCAACTTCGGGCGTGGCCGACATTAAATCAGATATGGATTTCATGAGGATTATTCACATTCTGTTCACATTAAGTGGAATATATCCTGCAGCAGCGGAATGATAACAATAATAATTAAAGCTGCAAGCAGCGTTGGTCGGGCCCGCCTTTGGCTGCTGCCCCCGCGACCCAAATTAAAATATAGGTCTAAGTGAGACCTACATAGAAGTTTTTGTTTCATGTCTCTCCAACATTCCTACCGGAAGTTACAAGCAGTTTTGTTTGTGTTTTCTTCCTAGGAGCAGTTTTTCCTGTGTTTTATTCAAAAATTGCGTTAGAGCGCAATTTTGAGTTTTGGTTTTTTTTTTTTTTTACTAGATCGCAGTTTTTGCCAGTCCTGATGTGTGTGTCAAGTTTGGTGAGCATTTTAAGAGGGTCAAAATACAGCAAAAAGAGGCAAAAATAGCATTTTTTTTAGGCAAATCTTGCTTTGATGGGGTTTTTGCTAATTTTTTGGGGGATTTTTGCCGTATAAAGTAAAATTATGAAATATAGGTCTAAGTCAGTCCTACATAGAGGTTTTGGTTTCATGTCTCTACGACATTGCTAACGGAAGTTACAAGCAGTCTGTTTTTTTTATTTTGGGCGTAGAAATTTTTAAAAACAGTACACAACTTAGTGTTATTCATTCTTGCACCAATCCCCATTGAGTCATACCTCATATTAAAGCTCCTGATCCTGGCTTTTTAGAGGTATCAATATTTTTTTAAATTTGTTCTTAAATGTCCATGCAATGTTAAAAAAATGTGTTTTTTTGATTAGTACACAACTTAGTGCTATTCATCCTTGCACCGAGCTCCATTGAGTCATACCTCATATTAAAGCTCCTGATCGTGGCTTTTTAGAAAGATCAATATTTTTACGTTCTTAAATGTTCATGCAATGTTAAAGAAATGTGTTTTTTTTGCGTAAAAATGTAAAAAAATCAGTACACAACTTAGTGTTTTTCGTCCTAGCGTATTAAACCATGTGTTTATTAACTGTCAGGCTTGTCCTTGACAGTTTGGTTTTGTTTTAGATTTTCCTCTGTGTATGTCTCTGTTTCCTGTCAGCGCTTTTATTTTGTCCTTTTCCTGTGTCCCCTCAGCTGCGGCCGATTGGCACCTGACCACACCTGGTGTCAATCAGCCCGCCCCTATTTAGACCTGTTTTCTCCTCCAGTCTGTGCTGGATTATTCTGTCCCAGTTTGTTGTTGACGAACCCCAGGATGCAGAGATGGTGGCAGGAAAACATAGTTTTAATGTTAGAAAATAAGAAAAGGAAAACACTAACCAGAAACCAGGAAGCAGGAACAGGAGTCAGGATCCAGGGAATAGTTTATAGCCTACAGCAGACAACAAAACGACATGACAATAATCCAGCACTGACTGGAGGACAAAGCAGGTTTAAATAAGATTGGGCTGATTGACACCAGGTGTGGCCAGGTGCCAATCAGCCGCAGCTGAGGGGAGAAAAGCAGGAAATGTCCAAAATAAAAGCGCTGACAGGAAAGATACGTACACAGAGGAAAAAGTACAAATAAAACATAACCAAACCGTCAGGGACAAGCCTGCCAATAATGTAGTTTCCATTTTAATAGGATCACATTCCCAAGGCTTCTCTACAGGCAGTAAAACAGCAAAAAGAAAAAAAAAAAAAGGCACATCTTCAGTGTCATCAACGTCAAACACCAGAATGTCACTTTTTTTTTTTTTTGTGCCGCCTCAATATTACAGCGCCGGAGAGTTCCGCTCCAACAAAACACTCGACTTAATATTTACTGGCGTGGTTTTGTGACACAATAATTATCCGGCAACATGTTTGGAATTATTTCGAAGAACGTGATTACGCTCCTTGTTTCCCGCCACTCTGATTTAAGGGTCCCATCCCCCCCTCCGTCCCCCCCGCAGCAAAACAACAACAGCAACAAAATACATCATCATAAATTTGATGTGGCGTCGCCGTCTTTTGAGGGTAGTGGGGCATCAAATTGGAAGAGCGTTGCATGATGGCGCTGGCAGGGAAATCAATTAATTGCTGCAACTGTAATAACTATCCATGCTCGCAAGGTTCAATGCCCCCCCTTTTTTTTGTGTTTTTTCCCCCCCTTTTTTGGCTGTCAAGTTGTGTGAAGGCAGCGACTAAGAAGAAGCAGAGACATGATGCAACACCGGTTGGACAAAATGGCCCACTCACCTGCTTCCGGAGCACTAATCAGAGGCAGTATTAAAGCTTGTCTTTGCCAGTCAGTCGCCCTGTGCTGACTTGTTTCATGCCATGCCATAGTTTTTGTGCTTCATGCCATGCCAAGTAAGTTCTGTTTGATTTATGTTGAGAGTCTGTTTACGTGTTAGCTTTCTTCTTAGCCCAAGTTGTTGTGGCTCCACTGTGAGCGATTTTTGTTTGTATCTTTTTTTTAGTTTAAATTAAGTCATGTTTTTACCTAAACGCCATGTCCCGAATAGTCCGTCTGCCTTCCTGGGAGGACGACCCCGCAGCAAGCTGACATAAAATACTTCTTACAAGGTCCATTCTATTCGTCATACTTGATCATTTCGCCATATTGCCATATTTTTGCTGACAGGATTTAGTAGAGAACATCGATGATAAAGATCGCAACTTTCGGTCGCCAATAAAAAAGCCTTGCCTGTACCGGAAGTAGCAGGCGATGTGAGCGTGACATCACGGGTTGTGGAGCTCCTCACATCTGAACATTGTTTACAATCATGGCCACCAGCAGCAAGAGCGATTCGGAACGAGAAAGCGACAATTTCCCCATTAATTTGAGCGAGGATGAAAGATATGTGGATTGATTAACGTGGACCCCGACTTAAACAAGTTGAAAAACTTATCCGGGTGTTACCATTGGATTTAGTAGAGAACATCGACGATAAAGTTCGCAACTTTTGGTCGCTAATAAAAAAAGCCTTGCCTGTACCGGAAGTAGCAGACGATGTGAGCGTGACGTCACGGGTTGTGGAGCTCCTCACATCCGAACATTGTTTACAATCATGGCCACCAGCAGCAAGAGCGATTCGGACCGAGAAAGCGACAATTTCCCCATTAATTTGAGCGAAGATGACGGATTCGTGGATGAGGAAAGTGAGAGGGAAGGACTAGGAAAAACAAAAAAAAGACGAAGGCAGAGGGAGCGATTCAGATGTTATTAGACACATTTACTAGGATAATTCTGTAAAATCTTTTTATTGTGTTACCAGTGTTTTAGTGAGATTATATAGTCGTGCTTGAAAGTCGGAGGGGTGTGGTGACCGCCAGTGTCTCTGAGGGGAGCCACGGAGGAGCAAAGAAAGTCGCAACTGCCTCTTTGACAGCTATAATAATAATAATAATAATGGATTATATTTATATCGCGCTGTTCTATTATTATATACTCAAAGCGCTCACAGAGAAGTGGGAACCCATCATTCATTCACACCTGGTGGTGGTAAGCTACATCTGACGGACGGAAGCGTGGCTGCCAGTTTGCACCTACGGCCCCTTCGACCACCACCAATCATTCATTCATCGGTGTGAGCGGCACCGGGGTCAAGGGTGAAGTGTCCTGCCCAAGGACACAACGGCAGCCATTTGGATGTCAATAGGTGGGAAGCGAACCTGCAAGCCTCAGGTTTCTGGCACGGTCGCTCTACCCACTAATCGATTAGTGCCACCATCACATTGACTTCACTAGTTAATGATTGGTTTTTGGGTAGTGCCACCATCACATCAACTCCACAAGTTAAACAATATCTATTGGGTAGTGCCACCATCACATTGACTCCACTAGTTAATGATTGATTATTGGGTAGTGCCACCATCACATTGAATCCACTAGTTAATGACTGATTATTGGGTAGTGCCACCATCACATTGACTCCACTAGTTAATGATTGATTATTGGGTAGTGCCACCATCACATTGAATCCACTAGTTAATGATTGATTATTGGGTAGTGCCACCATCACATTGAATCCACTAGTTAATGACTGATTATTGGGTAGTGCCACCATCACATTGACTCCACTAGTTAATGATTGATTATTGGGTAGTGCCACCATCACATTGAATCCACTAGTTAATGATTGATTATTGGGTAGTGCCACCATCACATTGACTCCACTAGTTAATGATTGATTATTGGGTAGTGCCACCATCACATTGACTCCACTAGTTAATGATTGATTATTGGGTAGTGCCACCATCACATTGACTCCACTAGTTAATGATTGGATATTGGGTAGTGCCACCATCACATTGACTCCAGTAGTTAAAGATTGAATATTGGGTAGTGCCACCATCACATTGACTTCACTAGTTAATGATTGGTTTTTGGGTAGTGCTGCCATCACATCGACTCCAGTAGTTAAAGATTGGATATTGGGTAGTGCCACCATCACATTGACGCTGCTAGTTAATGATTGTTTATTGATTAGTGCCACCATCACATTGACTTTACTAGTTAATGATTGGTTTTTGGGTAGTGCCACCATCACATCGACTCCAGTAGTTAAAGATTGGATATTGGGTAGTGCCATCATCACATTGACGCTACTAGTTAATGATTGGATATTGGGTAGTGCCACCATCACATTGACGCTACTAGTTAATGATTGGATATTGGGTAGTGCCACCATCACATTGACTCCACTAGTTAATGATTGATTATTGGGTAGTGCCACCATCACATTGACTCCACTAGTTAATGATTGATTATTGGGTAGTGCCACCATCACATTGACTCCACTAGTTAATGATTGGATATTGGGTAGTGCTGCCATCACATTGACTCCAGTAGGTAATGATTGGATATTGGGTAGTGCCACCATCACATTGACTCCAGTAGTTAAAGATTGGATATTGGGTAGTGCCACCATCACATTGACTCCAGTAGTTAAAGATTGGATATTGGGTAGTGCCACCATCACATTGACTCCAGTAGTTAAAGATTGGATATTGGGTAGTGCCACCATCACATTGACTTCACTAGTTAATGATTGGTTTTTGGGTAGTGCTGCCATCACATCGACTCCAGTAGTTAAAGATTGGATATTGGGTAGTGCCACCATCACATTGACTTCACTAGTTAATGATTGGTTTTTGGGTAGTGCTGCCATCACATCGACTCCAGTAGTTAAAGATTGGATATTGGGTAGTGCCACCATCACATTGACGCTACTAGTTAATGATTGTTTATTGACTAGTGCCACCATCACATTGATGCTACTAGTTAATTATTGATTATTGATTAGTGCCACCATCACATTGATGCTACTAGTTAATTATTGGTTATTGATTAGTGCCACCATTACATTGATGGTATTAGTTTATTATTGGTTATTGATTAGTGCCACCAGCACATTGACTTCACTAGTTAGTGATTGGTTTTTGGGTAGTGCTGCCATCACATCAACTCCACAAGTTAAACAATATTTATTGGGTAGTGCCACCATCACATTGACGCTACTAGTTAATGATTGTTTATTGACTAGTGCCACCATCACATTGATGCTACTAATTAATTATTGATTATTGATTAGTGCCACCATCACATTGATGCTACTAGTTAATTATTGGTTATTGATTAGTGCCACCATTACATTGATGCTACTAGTTTATTATTGGTTATTGATTAGTGCCACCAGCCCATCGACGCTACTAGTTAATTATTGGTTATTGATTAGTGCCACCATTACACTGATGCTACTAGTTAATGATTGATTATTGGGTAGTGCCACCATCACATTGATGCCACTAGTTAATGATTGTTTATTGGGTAGTGCCACCATCACATTGATGCTACTAGTTAATTATTGATTATTGATTAGTGCCACCATCACATTGATGCTACTAGTTTATTATTGGTTATTGATTAGTGCCACCAGCACATCGACGCTACTAGTTAATTATTGATTATTGATTAGTGCCACCATTACACTGATGCTACTAGTTAATGATTGATTATTGGGTAGTGCCACCATCACATTGATGCTACTAGTTAATTATTGGTTATTGATTAGTGCCACCAATACATTGACGCTACTGGTTAATTATTGGTTATTGATTAGTGCCACCATTATATTGACTTCACAAATTTAATGATTGGTTATTGGGTAGTGCCACCATCACATTGACGCTACTAATTAATGATTGGATATTGGGTAGTGACACCATCACATTGATGCTACTAGTTAATTATTGATTATTGATTAGTGCCACCATCACATTGACTTCACTAGTTAATGATTGGTTTTTGGGTAGTGCTGCCATCACATCAACTCCACAAGTTAAACAATATTTATTGGGTAGTGCCACCATCACATTGACTCCACGAGTTAATGATTGATTATTGGGTAGTGCCACCATCACATTGACGCTACTAGTTAATGATTGTTTATTGACTAGTGCCACCATCACATTGATGCTACTAGTTAATTATTGATTATTGATTAGTGCCACCATCGCATTGATGCTACTAGTTAATTATTGGTTATCGATTAGTGCCACCATTACATTGATGCTACTAGTTTATTATTGGCTATTGATTAGTGCCACCAGCACATCGACGCTACTAGTTAATTATTGGTTATGGATTAGTGCCACCATTACACTGATGCTACTAGTTAATGATTGATTATTGGGAAGGGCCACCATCACATTGATGCTACTAGTTAATTATTGGTTATTGATTAGTGCCACCATCACATTGACGCTACTAGTAAATTATTGGTTATTTATTAGTGCCACCATTATATTGACTTCACTAGTTAATGATTGGTTATTGGGTAGTGCCACCATCACATTGACGCTACTAATTAATGATTGGATATTGGGTAGTGCCACCATCACATTGACGCTACTAGTTAATGATTGGTTTTTGGGTAGTGCCACCATCACATTGACTCCAGTAGGTAATGATTGGATATTGGGTAGTGCCACCATCACATTGACTTCACTAGTTAATGATTGGTTTTTGGGTAGTGCTGCCATCACATTGACTCCAGTAGGTAATGATTGGATATTGGGTAGTGCCACCATCACATCGACTCCAGTAGTTAAATATTGAATATTGGGTAGTGCCACCATCACATTGACGCTGCTAGTTAATGATTGTTTATTGATTAGTGCCACCATCACATTGACTTTACTAGTTAATGATTGTTTTTTGGGTAGTGCCACCATCACATTGACTTCACTAGTTAATGATTGTTTTTTGGGTAGTGCTGCCATTACATCGACTTTAGTAGTTAATGATTGGATATTGGGTAGTGCCACCATCACATTGACGCTACTAGTTATTGATTGTTTATTGATTAGTGCCACCATCACATTGACGCTACTAGTTAATGATTGTTTTTTGGGTAATGCTGCCATCACATCGACTCCAGTAGTTAAAGATTGGATATTGGGTAGTGCCATCATCACATTGACGCTACTAGTTAATGATTGTTTATTGATTAGTGCCACCATCACATTGACTTTACTAGTTAATGATTGGTTTTGGGTAGTGCCACTATCAGATTGACTCCACTAGTTAATGATTGGATATTGGGTAGTGCCACCATCACATTGACTTTACTAGTTAATTATTGGTTTTTTGGTAGTGCCACCATCACATTGACTTTACTAGTTAATGATTGGTTTTTGGGTAGTGCTGCCATCACATCGACTCCAGTAATTAATGATTGGATATTGGGTAGTGCCACCATCACATTGACGCTACTAGTTAATGATTGGATATTGGGTAGTGCCACCATCACATTGATGCTACTAGTTAATGATTGGATATTGGGTAGTGCCACCATCGCATTGACTTTACTAGTTAATTATTGGTTATTGGGTAGTGCCACCATCACATTGACTCCACTAGTTACTGATTGGATATTGGGTAGTGCCACCATCACATTGACTTTACTAGTTAATTATTGGTTTTTGGGTAGTGCCACCATCGCATTGACTCCACTAGTTAATGATTGGTTATTGGGTAGACTGCCATCACTTTGACTCCACTAGTTAATGTTTGGTTATTGGGTAGTGCCACCATCACATTGACACTACTAGTTAATGATTGGTTATTGATTAGTGCCACCATCACATTGACGCTACTAGTTATTGGTTATTGATTAGTGCCACCATCACATTGACTCCACTACTTAAAAAGTTGTTATTGGGTAGTGCCACCATCACATCAACTCCACAAGTTAAACAATATTCATTGGGTAGTGCCACCATCACATTGATGCTACTAGTTAATTATTGGTTATTGATTAGTCCCACCATCACATTGACTCCACTACTTAAAAAGTTGTTATTGGGTAGTGCCACCATCACATTGACGCTACTAGTTATTGGTTATTGATTAGTGCCACCATCACATTGACGCTACTAGTTAATTATTGTTTATGATTAGTGCCACCATCACATTGACTCCACTATTTAAAAAGTTGTTATTGGGTAGTGCCACCATAACATTGACTCCACAAGTTAAACAATATTTATTGGGTAGTGCCACCATCACATTGATGCTACTAGTTAATGATTGGTTATTGATTAGTGTCACCATCACATTGACTTCACTAGTTAATGATTGTTTTTTGGGTGGTGCTGCCATCACATCGACTCCAGTAGTTAATGATTGGATATTGGGTAGTGCCACCATCACATTGACGATACTAGTCAATCATTGGATATTGGGTAGTGCCACTATCACATTGACGCTACTAGTTAATGATTGTTTATTGATTAGTGCCACCATCACATTGACGCTACTAGTTAATGATTGTTTTTTGGGTAGTGCTGCCATCACATCGACTCCAGTAGTTAAAGATTGGATATTGGGTAGTGCCACCATCACATTGACGCTACTAGTTAATGATTGTTTATTGATTAGTGCCACCATCACATTGACTTTACTAGTTAACGATTGGTTTTTGGGTAGTGCCACCATCACATTGACTTCACTAGTTAATGATTGTTTTTCGGGTAGTGCCACCATCACATTGACTCTAGTAGTTAATGATTGGATATTGGGTAGTGCCGCCATCACATTGACTTTACTAGTTAATTATTGGTTTTTGGGTAGTGCCACCATCACATTGACTTTACTAGTTAATGATTGATTATTGGGTAGTGCCACCATCACATTGACTTTACTAGTTAATTATTGGTTTTTGGGTAGTGCCACCATCACATTGACTCCACTAGTTAATGATTGGATATTGGGTTGTGCCACCATCACATTGACCACACTAATTAATGATTTTTTATTGATTAGTGCCACCATCACATTGACTTTACTAGTTAATGATTGGTTTTTGGGTAGTGCTGCCATCACATCGACTCCAGTAATTAATGATTGGATATTGGGTAGTGCCACCATCACATTGACGCTACTAGTTAATTATTTGTTATTGATTAGTGCCACCATCACATTGACGCTACTAGTTAATGATTGTTTATTGATTAGTGCCACCATCACATTGACTTCACTAGTTAATGATTGTTTTTTGGGTAGTGCCACCATCACATTGACTTCACTAGTTAATGATTGGTTTTTGGGTTGTGCTGCCATCACTTTGACTCTACTAGTTATTGGTTATTGATTAGTGCCACCATCACATTGACGCTACTAATTAATGACTGGATATTGGGTAGTGCCACCATCACATTGTCGCTACTAGTTAATGATTGGTTTTTGGGTAGTGCCACCATCACATTGACTTCACTAGTTAATGATTGGTTATTGGGAATTGCTGCCATGACTTTGACTCTACTAGTTATTGGTTATTGATTAGCGCCACCATCACATTGACTCCACTACTTAAAAAGTTGTTATTGGGTAGTGCCGCCATCACATCAACTCCACAAGTTAAACAATATTTATTGTATTGGGTAGTGCCACCATCACATTGATGCTACTAGTTAATTATTGTTTATTGATTAGTGCCACCATCACATTGACGCTACTAATTATTGGTTATTGATTAGTGCCACCATCACATTGACTTTACTAGTTAATGATTGGTTATTGATTAGTGCCACCATCACATTGACTTTACTAGTTAATGATTGGTTTTTGGGTAGTGCCACCATCACATTGACTTCACTAGTTAATAATTGGTTATTGGGTAGTGCTGCCATCACTTTGACTCTACTAGTTATTAGTTATTGATTAGTGCCACCATCACATTGACTCCACTACTTAAAAAGTTGTTATTGGGTAGTGCCGCCATAACATTGACTCCACAAGTTAAACAATATTTATTGGGTAGTGCCACCATTACATTGACGCTACTAGTTAATGATTGTTTATTGATTAATGCCACCATCACATTGATGCTACTAATTAATGATTGTTTATTGATTAGTGCCACCATCACATTGACGCTACTAGTTAATGATTGTTTATTGATTAGTGCCACCATCACATTGACACTACTAGTTAATGATTGTTTATTGATTAGTGCCACCATCACATTGATGCTACTAGTTTTTGGTTGTTGATTAGTGCCACCATCACATTGACACTACTAGTTAATGATTTTTTATTGATTAATGCCACCATCACATTGATGCTACTAGTTTTTGGTTGTTGATTAATGCCACCATCACATTGACTCCACTACTTAAAAAGTTGTTATTGGGTAGTGCCGCCATCACATCAACTCCACAAGTTAAACAATATTTATTGTATTGGGTAGTGCCACCATCACATTGATGCTACTAGTTAATTATTGTTTATTGATTAGTGCCACCATCACATTGACGCTACTAATTATTTGTTATTGATTAGTGCCACCATCACATTGACTTTACTAGTTAATGATTGGTTATTGATTAGTGCCACCATCACATTGACTTTACTAGTTAATGATTGGTTTTTGGGTAGTGCCACCATCACATTGACCTCACTAGTTAATGATTGGTTATTGGGTAGTGCTGCCATCACTTTGACTCTACTAGTTATTGGTTATTGATTAGTGCCACCATAACATTGACTCCACTACTTAAAAAGTTGTTATTGGGTAGTGCTGCCATCACATCAACTCCACAAGTTAAACAATATTTATTGTATTGGGTAGTGCCACCATCACATTGACGCTACTAGTTAATGATTGTTTATTGATTAGTGCCACCATCACATTGATGCTACTAGTTAATGTTTGGCTATTGGGTAGTGCCACCATCACATTGACTCCACTACTTAAAAAGTAGTGCACAGGCCTACACAAAGTAAACAGGACTACCATAAGTAGTACAACATAGAACAAAAGAAAGGACTGGAAGTTTTTCCAGGCTCTGTATTCGACAATAAAGTCCGGTCAAGTTCTTTTTGAATGTGGCCGTGCCGTGACGAGCTGGTAATTAGTCACTTCTTTCGCGGCCCACTAAGCCTGCTGCTCGAGAGCGGCGGATGCGCCATAACGACTTTCTCCCCGGTGGAAGTAAAGTGGAGGCAATAAGGCGCGACAAATAGTCCTGACGCATGGCGACGTGACCGCCGATCCCTGCGGTGAAATGTCCTCCTCCTGAGAGTCTCCTTAGTTACAGCACTCTGGCGTCTTTGTCATCACGCCGCCGTGTCCTCAGTGTTCACCGCATCATTAGCCGCTTCAATGTCTTTGCTTTGTGGGCCATAAACCTTCAGTGTGTACCCAAAATACATATTTAGGTGTGTTGACACTTTGAAACGGGATTTGGTGTCTTTTTCAGTTTTCTAGTCGGCACTCTGGCAGTCCTTTTTGTACCGGCCTGTTTCAGTCTTTCCAACATTTGGAGTGATAGCTGTGTTAGCAAATTTAATGTTGACTCAACATTTGTTTATAGGCTTTTAATCACTTTGGGCGCAGTAATTGATCTCTTTCAGTTTTCTAGTTAGAGCTCTAGTAGTCCTTTTGAACCATTGTTTTTCATTCTTTGCCCAATATCTGGTATTTTGTGGATTTAGCAAGTTGAATGCATACTCCAAAATTGTCTCCAGTTGTTTAATGCTCATGACACAAAACTTGGTCTCTGTTTCAGTTTTCTTGTCGGCACTCTGGCAGTCCTTTTTGTACCAGCCTGTTTCAGTCTTTCCAACATTTGGGGTGATAGCTGTGTTAGCAAATTTAATGTTGACTCAACATTTGTTTATAGGCTTTTAATCACTATGGGCGCAGTAATTGATCTCTTTCAGTTTTCTAGTTAGAACTCTAGCAGTCCTTTTGAACCATTGTCTTTCATTCTTTGCCCGATATCTGGTATTTTGTGGATTTAGCAAGTTGAATGCATACTCCAAAATGTTCTCCAGTTGTTTAATGCCCATGACACAAAACTTGGTCTCTGTTTCAGTTTTCTTGTCGGCACTCCGGCAGTCCTTTTTGTACCAGCCTGTTTCGTTCTTTCCAACATTTGGGGTGATAGCTGTGTTAGCAAATTTAATGTTGACTCAACATTTTTTTGTAGGCTTTTAATCACTTTGGGCACAGTAATTGATCTCTTTCAGTTTTCTAGTTAGAACTCTAGCAGTCCTTTTGAACCATAGTCTTTCATTCTTTGCAACATGTTTGTCCGATATCTGGTATTTTGTGGATTTAACAAGTTGAATGCATACTCCAAAATTGTATCCAGTTGTTTAATGCCCACGACACAAAACTTGGTCTTTGTTTCAGTTTTCTTGTCAGCGCTCTAGCAGTCCTTTTGATACCAGCCTGTTTCAGTCTTTCCAACATTTGGAGTGATAGCTGTGTTGGCAAATTTATGTTGACTCAACATTTGTTTTTAGGCTTTTAATCGCTTTTGACGCAGTAAATGATCTCTTTCTGTTTTCTAGTTAGAACTCTAGCAGTCCTTTTGAACCATTGTCTTTCATTCTTTGCAACATGTTTGTCCGATATCTGGTATTTTGTGGATTTAGCAAGTTGAATGCATACTCCAAAATTGTCTCCAGTTGTTTAATGCCCATGACACCAAACTTGGTCTCTGTTTCAGTTGTCTTGTCAGCGCTCGAGCAGTCCTTTTGATACCAGCCTGTTTCAGTCTTTCCAACATTTGGGGTGATAGCTGTGTTAGCAAATTTAATGTTGACTCAACATTTGTTTATAGGCTTTTAATCACTTTGGGCGCAGTAATTGATCTCTTTCAGTTTTCTAGTTAGAACTCTAGCAGTCCTTTTGAACCATAGTCTTTCATTCTTTGCAACATGTTTGTCCGATATCTGGTATTTTGTGGATTTAACAAGTTGAATGCATACTCCAAAATTGTATCCAGTTGTTTAATGCCCACGACACAAAACTTGGTCTTTGTTTCAGTTTTCTTGTCAGCGCTCTAGCAGTCCTTTTGATACCAGCCTGTTTCAGTCTTTCCAACATTTGGAGTGATAGCTGTGTTGGCAAATTTATGTTGACTCAACATTTGTTTTTAGGCTTTTAATCGCTTTTGACGCAGTAAATGATCTCTTTCTGTTTTCTAGTTAGAACTCTAGCAGTCCTTTTGAACCATTGTCTTTCATTCTTTGCAACATGTTTGTCCGATATCTGGTATTTTGTGGATTTAGCAAGTTGAATGCATACTCCAAAATTGTCTCCAGTTGTTTAATGCCCATGACACCAAACTTGGTCTCTGTTTCAGTTGTCTTGTCAGCGCTCTAGCAGTCCTTTTTATACCAGTCTGTTTCAGTCTTTCCAACATTTGGGGTGATAGCTGCGTTAGCAAATTTAATGTTGACTCAACATTTGTTTATAGGCTTTTAATCACTTTGGGCGCAGTAATTGATCTCTTTCAGTTTTCTAGTTAGAACTCTAGCAGTCCTTTTGAACCATAGTCTTTCATTCTTTGCAACATGTTTGTCCGATATCTGGTATTTTGTGGATTTAGCAAGTTGAATGCATACTCCAAAATTGTCTCCAGTTGTTTAATGCCCATGACACCAAACTTGGTCTCTGTTTCAGTTGTCTTGTCAGCGCTCTAGCAGTCCTTTTTATACCAGTCTGTTTCAGTCTTTCCAACATTTGGGGTGATAGCTGTGTTAGCAAATTTAATGTTGACTCAACATTTGTTTGTAGGCTTTTAATCACTTTTGGCGCAGTAATTGATCTCTTTCAGTTTTCTAGTTAGAACTCTAGCAGTCCTTTTGAACCATAGTCTTTCATTCTTTGCAACATGTTTGTCCGATATCTGGTATTTTGTGGATTTAACAAGTTGAATGCATACTCCAAAATTGTATCCAGTTGTTTAATGCCCACGACACAAAACTTGGTCTTTGTTTCAGTTTTCTTGTCAGCGCTCTAGCAGTCCTTTTGATACCAGCCTGTTTCAGTCTTTCCAACATTTGGAGTGATAGCTGTGTTGGCAAATTTATGTTGACTCAACATTTGTTTTTAGGCTTTTAATCGCTTTTGACGCAGTAAATGATCTCTTTCTGTTTTCTAGTTAGAACTCTAGCAGTCCTTTTGAACCATTGTCTTTCATTCTTTGCAACATGTTTGTCCGATATCTGGTATTTTGTGGATTTAGCAAGTTGAATGCATACTCCAAAATTGTCTCCAGTTGTTTAATGCCCATGACACCAAACTTGGTCTCTGTTTCAGTTGTCTTGTCAGCGCTCGAGCAGTCCTTTTGATACCAGCCTGTTTCAGTCTTTCCAACATTTGGGGTGATAGCTGTGTTAGCAAATTTAATGTTGACTCAACATTTGTTTATAGGCTTTTAATCACTTTGGGCGCAGTAATTGATCTCTTTCAGTTTTCTAGTTAGAACTCTAGCAGTCCTTTTGAACCATAGTCTTTCATTCTTTGCAACATGTTTGTCCGATATCTGGTATTTTGTGGATTTAACAAGTTGAATGCATACTCCAAAATTGTATCCAGTTGTTTAATGCCCACGACACAAAACTTGGTCTTTGTTTCAGTTTTCTTGTCAGCGCTCTAGCAGTCCTTTTGATACCAGCCTGTTTCAGTCTTTCCAACATTTGGAGTGATAGCTGTGTTGGCAAATTTATGTTGACTCAACATTTGTTTTTAGGCTTTTAATCGCTTTTGACGCAGTAAATGATCTCTTTCTGTTTTCTAGTTAGAACTCTAGCAGTCCTTTTGAACCATTGTCTTTCATTCTTTGCAACATGTTTGTCCGATATCTGGTATTTTGTGGATTTAGCAAGTTGAATGCATACTCCAAAATTGTCTCCAGTTGTTTAATGCCCATGACACCAAACTTGGTCTCTGTTTCAGTTGTCTTGTCAGCGCTCTAGCAGTCCTTTTTATACCAGTCTGTTTCAGTCTTTCCAACATTTGGGGTGATAGCTGCGTTAGCAAATTTAATGTTGACTCAACATTTTTTTATAGGCTTTTAATCACTTTGGGCGCAGTAATTGATCTCTTTCAGTTTTCTAGTTAGAACTCTAGCAGTCCTTTTGAACCATAGTCTTTCATTCTTTGCAACATGTTTGTCCGATATCTGGTATTTTGTGGATTTAACAAGTTGAATGCATACTCCAAAATTGTATCCAGTTGTTTAATGCCCACGACACAAAACTTGGTCTTTGTTTCAGTTTTCTTGTCAGCGCTCTAGCAGTCCTTTTGATACCAGCCTGTTTCAGTCTTTCCAACATTTGGAGTGATAGCTGTGTTGGCAAATTTATGTTGACTCAACATTTGTTTTTAGGCTTTTAATCGCTTTTGACGCAGTAAATGATCTCTTTCTGTTTTCTAGTTAGAACTCTAGCAGTCCTTTTGAACCATTGTCTTTCATTCTTTGCAACATGTTTGTCCGATATCTGGTATTTTGTGGATTTAGCAAGTTGAATGCATACTCCAAAATTGTCTCCAGTTGTTTAATGCCCATGACACCAAACTTGGTCTCTGTTTCAGTTGTCTTGTCAGCGCTCTAGCAGTCCTTTTTATACCAGCCTGTTTCAGTCTTTCCAACATTTGGGGTGATAGCTGTGTTAGCAAATTTAATGTTGACTCAACATTTTTTTGTAGGC
This sequence comes from Nerophis ophidion, assembly GCF_033978795.1. Lineage (NCBI taxonomy): Eukaryota > Metazoa > Chordata > Actinopteri > Syngnathiformes > Syngnathidae > Nerophis > Nerophis ophidion. Next base: position 81,996,499 of record NC_084612.1, on the reverse strand, counting down.
TTTTAATCACTTTGGGCGCAGTAATTGATCTCTTTCAGTTTTCTAGTTAGAGCTCTAGCAGTCCTTTTGAACCATTGTCTTTCATTCTTTGCCCAATATCTGGTATTTTGTGGATTTAGCAAGTTTAATGCATACTCCAAAATTGTCTCCAGTTGTTTAATGCTCATGACACAAAACTTGGTCTCTGTTTCAGTTTTCTTGTCGGCACTCTGGCAGTCCTTTTTGTACCAGCCTGTTTCAGTCTGTCCAACATTTGGGGCGATAGCTGTGTTAGCAAATTTAATGTTGACTCAACATTTGTTTGTAGGCTTTTGATCACTTTGGGCGCAGTAATTGATCTCTTTCAGTTTTCTAGTTAGAGCTCTAGCAGTCCTTTTGAACCATTGTCTTTCATTCTTTGCCCAATATCTGGTATTTTGTGGATTTAGCAAGTTTAATGCATACTCCAAAATTGTCTCCAGTTGTTTAATGCCCATGACACAAAACTTGGTCTCTGTTTCAGTTTTCTTGTCAGCGCTCTAGCAGTCCTTTTGATACCAGTCTGTTTCAGTCTTTCCAACATTTGGGGTGATAGCTGTGTTGGCAAATTTAATGTTGATTCAGCATTTTTTTGTAGGCTTTTAATCACGTTTGGCACAGTAATTGATCTCTTTCAGTTTTCTAGTTAGAACTCTAGCAGTCTTTTTAACCATTGTCTTTCATTCTGTGAAACATGTTTGTCCGATATCTGGTATTTTGTAGATTTAGAAAGTTGAATGCATACTCCAAGATTGTCTCCAGTTGTTTAATGCCTGTGACACAAAACTTGGTCTCTGTTTCAGTTTTCTTGTCAGCGCTGTAGCAGTCCTTTTGATACCAGCCTGTTTCGATCTTTCCAACATTTGAGGTGATAGCTGTGTTAGCAAATTTAATGTTGACTCAACATTTGTTAGTAGGCTTTTAATCACTTTGGGCGCAGTAATTGATCTCTTTCAGTTTTCTAGTTAGAACTCTAGCAGTCCTTTTGAACCATTGTCTTTCATTCTTTGCAACATGTTTGTCCGATATCTGGTATTTTGTGGATTTAGCAAGTTGAATGCATACTCTAAAATTGTCTCCAGTTGTTTAATGCCCATGACACAAAACTTGGTCTCTGTTTCAGTTTTCTTGTCGGCACTCTGGCAGTCCTTTTTGTACCAGCCTGTTTCAGTCTTTCCAACATTTGGGATGATAGCTGTGTTAGCAAATTTAATGTTGACTCAACATTTTTTGTAGGCTTTTAATCACTTTGGGTGCAGTAATTGATCTCTTTCAGTTTTCTAGTTAGAGCTCTAGCAGTCCTTTTGAACCATTGTCTTTCATTCTTTGCAACATGTTTGTCCGATATCTGGTGTTTTGTGGATTTAGAAAGTTGAATGCATACTCCAAAATTGTCTCCAGTTGTTTAATGCCCATGACACAAAACTTGGTCTGTGTTTCAGTTGTCTTGTCAGCGCTCTAGCAGTCCTTTTGATACCAGTCTGTTTGAGTCTTTCCAACATTGGAGGACACCACGTCCACAATTTCCAATTATAATTTCAAATGTAGACTCGTCCGAACACTTTTCCACTTTCCATCAGTCCATCTTAGATAAGGTCGGGCCCAGCGAAGCCGGCGGCGATCCTGGGTGTTGTTGATGGATGGCTTTCGCTTTGTATAGTAGAGTTTTAACTTGCACTTACAGATGTAACGACCAACTGTAGTTACTGACAGTGGTTTTATGAAGGGTTCCTGAGCCCATGTGGTGATATCCTTTACATACTGATGTTGGTTTTTGATTTATTACCGCCTGAGGGATCAAAGGTCTGTAATATCATCGCTTACGTGCAGTGATTTCTCCAGATTCTCTGAACCTTTTGATGATTTTACGGACCGTAGATGGTAAAATCGCTAAATTCCTTGCAATAGCTCGTTGAGAAATGTTGTTCTAAAACTGTTTGACAATTTGCTTACAAATTGGTGACCCTCGCCCCATCCTTGTTTGTGAATTACTTAGCATTTCATGGAAGCTGCTTTTATACCCAATCATGGCACCCACCTGTTCCCAATTAGCCTGCACACCTGTGTGATGTTCCAAATAAGTGTTTGATGAGTACTTCTCAACATAATACAGTATTTATCGCCACCTTTCCCAACTTCTTTGTCACGTGTTGCTGGCATCAAATTCTAAAGTTAATGATTTTTTGCAAAAAAAATGTTTTATCAGTTTGAACATCAAACTATGTTGTTTCTGGAGCATATTCAACTGAATATGGGTTGAAAAGGATTTGCAAATCATTGTATTCCGTTTATATTTACATCTAACACAATTTCCCAACTCATATGGAAACGGGGTTTGGTAGATGCCGTACAAGGCATTGGTACCATTCGCAGTTGGTTTATTCGAGTGGAAACCAAACCAGGTTGGCCGACCTCGTCCCACAAGATCTTGTTCACCTTTCAATATCCTTCTTGAAAATGCCCCTTGCAAATATACATCTGCCACCTAATCAACATTTTACTCTGCTTCGTGGTTGGTTTAAAAAAAGTGAGAACCGCTCACCTAGCCAGGGATTTGGTGAAGACTTTGACGGCGGAGCAGACGGAAGACGGTAGATGTAAGAACCACCACAAAGGCTGGGGTGGCGGAGGAGGGGACCCCCACATCCATGTGGGCCCAGTTATGGCGAAAAACAACCCGAGACCTCTAAGGCGGAAGAGGCGGAGGATGACTGCCAACCCCAATGTAGCGTCACAACAGCTGGGATGAAGGCTGCAACAATAAAGGGTTCACAGTCGTCTTGGACTCCATTCCACTGGACCCTGACCGGGATCTGTCAAGGACTGTGTAGTCTCCCCACGTTAAACAAAGTCACGCACGGGCATCCTAAAAAAAGGGATATCACCCCCTCCCAGGAGGACTGCCATACTCTCTTCGAGTGACCGCTGATGTTGATGACCGCTGATTTCTCCGCTGGCCGGGTATGGCTCCGGTGCTGCTTTCTGCTTTCGTGAATCACAACTTGTGATTGGACACTCGGGAGTGACGAGTGAGTATCCAATCACGGTCATGATCAACGTGAGCCCACCTAGATGGGCTACAGTCAACAGCTCGAGATCTGATTGGCTGTCGCAACTCTTAACTGGTTGTCCTCTGTTCGTTTGATTCTGAAGGCCTCTGGTAGAATTCATACGGGGCTGGCAACAAGCTAGCTGAATTCTGATTGGATAAAAGCTCTAACTTAAAAACAAACAGCAATACTGGAGCATTTAATGACATGAAGAGAATATGATGAATGATTTTATATATTTATGAAGTCCGCCCTGAGATCGGTAGGTTGTGAGTTCAAACCCCGGCCGAGTCATACCAAAGACTATTAACAAGGGAGCCATTACCTCCCTGCTTGGCATTCAGCATCAAGTGTTGGAATTGTGGGTTAAATTAGCAAAATTATTCCTGGGCGTGGCAACCGCTGCTGCTCACTGCTCCCCTCACCTCCCAGGGGGTGATCAAGGGTGATAGGTCAAATGCAAGGATTCATTTCGCCACACCCAGTGTGTGTGGGACAACCATAGGAACTTTAACTTTAATGTTAATTTTTTTTTTAAATGAACTTTTATCAATTTATGATCATGATTTATGACAGGCCGGCAGAAAAGGCCCAGCTGGTCCTGACGGCACACCACCGGTCAAGGATCATCTTATTTATTTCCTTGAATTGCCCCCGGGGCGCTAATTATTTTAAAACCTCTTCTCACTCCGGCGCTTACCAAAGGCATGCGGTAAATTTAGGCCTGTGCTTAAAAATTTGAGTGTGATGTAAGGATACGATCATGCAAAGCACATTTAATAAAAAAATATTATGGTTTTACCTTTACTTATAAATGAAGTCCATGTGCAGCTCCTTCTGATCAAAACCATCGATAACTTCTTTATATAAGTCTTCCTTATCTTTCTTCAGTTTTAAAAGTCTCTCTGTCTCAATGGAGATCTTTTATTGCCTCCTGCTTCGATTGGAAGTCCAGTTTAGAAAACAGTTTTATTTTAGATATGTAAAAGTGCAAGCGAGAGGAAAAATTAAACACAGCCGAGTAGTCGGAAGAAGGATCACTATCGCCCTCTACCACCAGGAGGCGGGAGTCATTCAATGACTCATATTTGACACACGCAGCTACGGTATATTAATAAAACATAGCTCATCACTGTTCTTTTTAGCATATTCAATAGCTTAGAACTTAAATCCTACTGAATAGCTCTTAATCTTCTTCCCTTTATGCGATTTCTAATGATTGTAATCAGCCTCCTCCATTTTGAAAATGATGACAGGTGAAGTGTTACTCGTGACGTGACGAGTTTGACCCTGCGGAAATTCTAGACATATGCTTATTATTTGGCGAAACGAGTTTGACCCGGCAGTAATTCTAGCCACGCGCACACTATATACCCGGCGGCAATTCAAGGATATACGTTAATTATTTTTTAACCACTCCATTATAAATGGGTTGTACTTGTATAGCGCTTTTCTACCTTCAAGGTACTCAAAGCGCTTTGACACTACTTCCACATTTACCCATTCACACACACATTCACACACTGATGGAGGGAGCTGCCATGCAAGGCGCCAACCAGCACCCATCAGGAGCAAGGGTGAAGTGTCTTGCTCAGGACACAACGGACGTGACGAGGTTTGTACTAGGTGGGAATTGAACCAGGGACGCTCGGGTTGCGCACGGCCACTCTCCCCACTGCGCCACGCCGTCCCTTATGTTTTTATTTGTCACAATCAACAATTACTTTATTGATTTTTTTGTGATGTGAGTTGGTAAAGGGTTAAATATCACATTTTTAACCATCCATCCATCCATTTTCTACCGCTTATTCCCTTTCGGGGTCGCGGGGGCTTTACAAAATATTTTTTTCTAAGATTTGTACCAAGAGTTCTATTGACGTTTTAGTCATCTTTATATTTTGCATGAAGTATCCTAAACACTTCCAAAGTGTACAGCCCCAACAGCCCCCCCCCCCCCCCCCCCCGCGGACGTACCGGACGTGACCCTCTGGTGTGTGTTTAATAAATGCGACGTTGATAAATGTGTTAGGTCACATCACCCGCGGCTTCGTTAAATGTCAGTCTCTCGCCGGGGCCGTGAATTATTCACGTTCATCACCGTTCGACTGCAGACAAAGTTGGTGACGTGGCGGAAAAACAAAATTTTACCTGTAAATATGTGCATTTTAGGACGGGGGAGAATAATTGATTTTCATCCCAATATAAAGTGATTTTCTTTACACGGTGTGAACTCGATTTATGAACCCGTTTTTTTGCAAACTTTTCCATGTCCGAACTTAAGCTAGCGCAAACTATGCCTACGTGGCGACAAGTCTGCAGACAATCGTCAATCTGCACACCTGGGCCTGATGAGGGCGAGCTGCTTATAAGACCAGTGGACCCGAGGATCCTGGCAGGAACTTAGTTCTCAAATGGTATACCGTGAGCGACGAGCTTTATGCTCTATCCTTGTTTTCTCTACGTGGCTTGATTTGTTCCTTGTCTTCTCCCGTATTTCCGCAGTGTTTTCCTTCCGTTGCCCTGGATCTCGACTCCTCGCTCGCCCCTGGATTCTGACCCCTCTCTTTCGCCTCGGATCACCTGCCTGAACCACGGACTGCCTCGTCCCTTGGCTTTCATCAACACTTGGTAACACACACTTGTTTTTGTTTTTATTCAGTCATTGGTGGAGCATAATATTGTTTTTTTAATATTGTTTTTAACATGGCTGTGCAGCAGTTTGGAAACGTTATTGTTGTTAAAATGTGCTATATAAATAAAGTGGATTAGATTGGATTGGATTCAGCTAACTTCACACACAGCCTCACACACACACTCTTGGGTTTTTAAACATTCCATTTCCTTTAGTTTAGCTTATTTGTTGGTATTGTTTTGTATTGTTATATATATATATATATAAACATTCCCTGGTGTCTGTTGCCGTCATCTCCCCTTAGTCAAACATAACAGTCACATCCTTTTTACGCAATCCATTATTTGGTTTGCTCAATATGGAGTCCAAAAAGGCCAACTAAGCAGCCTGAAAAAAAGGAGGTGATTGCTGTGGACTTACACTTAAAGAGGAGCGGGAACT
>NC_084612.1:81913846-81990338 GCF_033978795.1 Nerophis ophidion | reverse complement strand
GCTGCAATTCAAATATGAAAATAAATACATAAGAAACCGGAATAAACCTGAAAAGGCGACCTCATGTGTGTGTGTGTGTGTGTGTGTGTGTGTGTGTGTTTAGGCGCTCTGTCAGGGCCGAAAATCACAGATGTGCTCGACGGGGCTCTGCATTGTTACGCCGCAGTCAGCAAGTTTCCGAGCAGCGAGCATATGTGGAAGCTCAGCCTGGAACACATCCAGGCGGAAGACTTCCGGAAGCTTTGCTGACCCCGGACAAAACTATCCAGCAATGTGTGTGTGTGTGTGTGTGTGTGTGTGTGTAGAGCGCGGGGGCAGGGGCGTCCATTTTGAGAGGATTAAAGTGCGGCAATAAAATTTAATGATTCCCGCGTCTATTGACAAAATGGCCACGTTGCTATCCACCACGTATCTACATGTCCACATACACACACACACACACACACACACACACACACACACACACACTCTTGTATTTCTACCTTCATGAGACCTCTGAAAAATGTCAACCTCTTTAGGAGCAGCCTTTCTAGTTATATAAAGATGTGGATTTAAAACATTAATAATACATACATACTATGCAAATATATAAAAAAAGCTTGTTGTGAAAAATGAGTTGGAAAAAAGGTCACAATTTCACAAGAAAACTTTCACATTTCTGCAATATCATAATAATAAATGTAATTTTACTTGGCAAAATTATGACAAAAGTCATAATTTTAGTCAGAAAAGTTCACTGTGATAAAAGTCAGAATTTTATATGACAAATGTCACCATTTTGCATTAAAAAGTAAACATTTTTACATAAAAACGTTGATTGTTTTACGAGAAAATATTGTAATATTACAGAAACAAGCCACACACACACACACACACACACACACACACACACACACACACACACACACACACACACACACACACACACACATTTTTTTTGTATTTCTGACCTTCTTGAGACCTCCGAAAAAATTTAATATAAAAAAACTTGTGAAAAATGAGCCGGAATTTTAAAAGAAAAAGGTCACATTTTCACGAGAAAAACTTGGAATTTTTGCAGTATTTTAGTAAAAGTCGTCATTTTACTCAACACAGGTCAAAATTTTGCAAGAAAAACGTAATATATGTGCTATAATTATGACAAAAATTGGAATTTTACTCGATAACAATCGCAATTTTACAAGAAAAGATTAAAATGTTGGCAATTTATTGAAAAGAATAATTTCACAAGAAAAACTTAGAATTTTGGCAGTATTATAGTAAAAGTCGTCATTTTACTCAATAGGCAACATTTTACAAGAAAAACTGAACATTTGTGCAATATTATGATAAAAGTTGGAATTTTCCTCAGTAATTTTACAAGAAAAGATCAAAAATGTTGGCAATTTTACAAAAATAATCGTAATTTTAGTACGCACAAGTCACAATTTTTAAAGAAAACTTTCATATTTTTGCAATATCATAATAATAATTGTAATTTTATTTGGCAAAATTATGACAAAAGTCATCATTTTAATCAAAAAAGTTAACTGTTTTCCAAAAACAAAAACAATGGGGATATTGTGATAAAAGTCCGAATTTTATACGACAAATGTCACCATTTTGCATTAAAAAGTAAACATTTTTACATAAAAACGTTAATTGTTTTACGAGAAAATATTGCAATATTACAGAAACAAGCTACAAGAACACACACACACACACATTTCTGTATTTCTGACCTTCTTGAGACCACCGAAAAAATGTAATATAAAAAAACTTGTTGTGAAAAATGAGCGGGAATTTTAAAAGAAAAAGGTCACATTTTCACGAGAAAAACTTGGAATTTTTGCAGTATCATAGTAAAAGTCTTCATTTTACTCAACACAGGTCAAAATTTTACAAGAAAAACGTAATATATGTGCTATAATTATGACAAAAATTGGAATTTTACTCGATAACAGTCGCAATTTTACAAGAAAAGATTAAAATGTTGGCAATTTTATGAAAAGAATAATTTCACAAGAAAAACTTAGAATTTTGGCAGTATTATAGTAAAAGTCGTCATTTTACTCAATAGTCAACATTTTACAAGAAAAACTGAACATTTGTGCAATATTATGATAAAAGTTGGAATTTTCCTCAGTAATTTTACAAGAAAAGATAAAAAATGTTGGCAATTTTACAAAAATAATCGTAATTTTAGTCCGCACAAGTCACAATTTTTAAAGAAAACTTTCATATTTTTGCAATATCATAATAATAATTGTAATTCTACTTGGCAAAATTATGACAAAAGTCATCATTTTAATCAAAAAAGTTCACTGTTTTACAACAACAAAAACAATGGCGAAATTTTGATAAAAGTCAGAATTTTATACGACAAATGTCACCATTTTGCATTAAAAAGTAAAAATGTTTACATAAAAACGTTAATTGTTTCACGAGAAAATATTGCAATATTACAGAAACAGGATACAAGAACATGCACACACACACACACACACACACACACACACACACACACACACACACACACACACAAACACACACACACACACTTTTTTGTATTTCTGACCTTCTTGAGACCACCGAAAAAATGTAAAAAAAAAAATTGTTGTGAAAAATCAGCGGGAATTTTAAAAGAAAAAGGTCACATTTTCACAAGAAAAACTTGGAATTTTTGCAGTATTTTAGTATAAGTCGTCATTTTACTCAACACAGGTCAAAATTTTACAAGAAAAACGTAATATATGTGCTATATTATGATAAAAGTTGGAATGTTACTCGATAACAGTTGCAATTTTACAAAAAAAAGCTTAAAATTTTGGAAATTTTATGAAAAGAGTCGTAATTTTACTCCACAAAAGTCACAATTGTATAAGAAAACTTTCCAATTTTGGCAATATTATAATAATAATCAGAGTTTAACTTGACAAAATTATGCCAAAAGTCATCAAAAAAATGGCAATATCGTGATAAAAGTCAGAATTGCATATGTTACATTAATAATATATAAATACAATGCAATTATTTAAAAAAGTGTGTTACGAAAAATTAGTTGGAATTGCACAAGAAAAATGTCACAATTTCAAAAGAAAAACCTAGAATTTTGGCAGCATTATAGTAAAAGTCCTCATATTACTCAATAGTCAACATTTTACAAGAAAAACTGAACATTTGTGCAATATTATGACAAAAGTTGGAATTTTCCTCAGTAACAATCGCAATTGTACAAGAAAACGATAACATTTTGGCAATTCTACAAAAACAATCGTAATTTTAGTCCACACAAGTCACACTTTTAAAAGAAAACGTTCTAATTTCTGCAATATCATAATAATAATTGTAATTTTGCTTGGCAAAATTATGACAAAAGTCATCATTTTAATCAAAAAAGTTCACTGTTTTACAACAACAAAAACAATGGCGATATTGTGATAAAAGTCCGAATTTTATACGACAAATGTCACCATTTTGCATTAAAAAGTAAAAATGTTTACATAAAAACGTTAATTGTTTCACGAGAAAATATTGCAATGTTACAGAAACAAGATACAAGAACACACACACACACACACACACGCACACACACACACACACACACACACACACACGCACACACACACACACACACACACACACACACACATACACACACAGTTCCGTACTTCGTACCTTCTGGGGACCTGAGAAAAAAGCCTACCTCTTTAAGTTTAGGGCGGTTTAGCTCAATTGGTAGAGTGGCCGTGCCAGCAACTTGAGGGTTGCAGGTTCGATTCCAGCTTCTGCCAACCTAGTCACTGCCATTGTGTCCTTGGGCAAGACACTTTACCCACCTGCTCCCAGTGCCACCCACACTGGTTTGAATGTAACTTAGATATTGGGTTTCACTATGTAAAGCGCTTTGAATCACTAGAGAAAAAGCGCTATATAAATATAATTCACTTCACTTCACTTAGGAGCAGCCTTTCTAGATACATAAAGATGTGTATTTACAACATGAATAATTTATACATACTATGCAAATGTAAAAAAGCTTGTTGTTAAAAACGAGCTGGATTTTTTTAAGAAAAAGGTCACAATTGCACACAAAAAAAACTTTGAAATTTAGCAGTACTATTATAAAAGTCATCATTTTTTTCAACGCAAGTCAAAATTTTACAAAAAAAAAACAAAAAACGGAACATTTGTGCAAAATTATGATAAAATTTCAACTGTTGACTGAGAAGGCAGCCCGTTTAGGCAGCAAACTATGACTTCAAATAGCAGGATATGGAGCACAGTACAATGAGCCTAAATAAACCTGAAAAAAGCTGGCATTTAAGGGCAGTGTGAAATGGGACTTTTGATACTGATGCCAGCCCGTCTAGGCGGCAAACCACATCTTAATATTGTGGTCCTGGTATTGTAGGGTATGGGACATACTACAATGAGTTTTTTGACATCTGGGAATAAAGGTTTCTTTGAAGTCTAGATAATTTAAAAGCTTGACTTTAAGCACAGCGCACTGTAAACGGGGGATGTCGACTCAAATGGCAGCCCGTTTAGGCAGGAAACTACAACTTTACATTGCAGGATGTGGCACACAGAGGAGTAACCCTAATAAAACCCGGCAAAAGCAGGCTTTCAAGGGGAGTGTGGAAGGGGCTTTAAATAATGGTGGCAGCCCGTTTAGGCGGGAAAACCACATCTTAATATTGTGGTCCTGGTATTGTAGGGTATGGGACACACTAGAGTGAGTCTGTTGACGTCAGGGATAAAAGCTTGCTTTTAAGCACAGTACTCATGTAAGGGGCTGTCGACTGAGAAGGCAGCCCGTTTAGGCAGAAAACTATGACTTCACATAGCAGGATATAGCACACAGAACAATGAGCCTAAATAAACCTAAAAATAGCTGGCATTTAAAGGCAGTGTGAAATGGGACTTTTGATACTGATGCCAGCCCGTCTAGGCGGCAAACCACATCTTAATCTTGTGGTCCTGGTAATGTAGGGTATGGGACACACTACAGTGAGTCTGTTGACATTTGGGAATAAAGGTTTCTTTGCAGCAAAGCACACTGTAAATGGGGGATGTCGACTAAGAAGGCAGCCCGTTTAGGCAGGAAACTATGACTTCACATTACGGGATGTGGCACACAGAACAGTGACTCTAATAAAACCTGAAAACAAGCTGGCATTTAAGGGCAATATGAACGGGTCTGTTGACTTAGACTTAGACTTAGACTTAATAAATCTTGATGGCAGCCTGTTTAGGCAGCAAACTGTGTACCTGGGTTTGCGAGGTATGGAACACAACATTGGGTATGACAACATCCGGGGAAAAAAAGCTTGCTTTTAAACACAACACACTGTAAAAGGGTTTGTGTGGACTGAGATGGCAGCCCGTTTAGGCAGAAAACTATGACTTCACATTGTGGGATGTGACCCTAATAAAACCCGGCCAAAGCAGGCTTTTAAGGGGAGTGCTTTTAATACTGATGGCAGCCCGTTTAGGCAGCAAACCACAACTTCCTATTGTGGTCCTAGTATTGTAGGGTATGGGACACACAACAGTGAGTCCGTTGACGTCAGGGATAAAAACTTGCTTTTAAGCACAGTACACACTAAAAGGGGCTATCGACTAAGAAGGCAGCCCGTTTAGGCAGGAAACTATGACTTCACATTACGGGATGTGGCAAACAGAACAGTGACTCTAATAAAACCTGAAAACAATCTGGCATTTAAGGGCAATATGAACGGGTCTGTTGACTTAGACTTAGACTTAGACTTAGAGTTAATAAAGCTTGATGGCAGCCCGTTTAGGCAGCAAACAGTGTCCCTGGGTTTGCGAGGTATGGAACACAACATTGGGTCTGATAACATCCGGGGAAAAAAAGCTTGGTTTCAAACACAACACACTATAAAAGGGTTTGTCGACTGAAATGGCAGCCCGTTTAGGCAGCAAACCATAACTTCCTATTGTGGTCCTAGTATTGTAGGGTTTTGGACACACTACAGTGAGTCCGTTGACGTCAGGGATAAAAACTTGCTTTTAAGCACAGTACACATGAAAGGAGCTATCGACTAAGAAGGCAGCCCGTTTAGGCAGGCAACTATGACTTCACATTGCGGGGTGAGGCACACGGAACAGCGTGTCACATAAAACCTGAAAAAAGCCGGCATTTAAGGTCAGCGCGAAAGGCTCTGTCGACTGCGATGGCAGCCCGTTTAGGCAGCAAACTGTGTACCTGGGTTTGCGAGGTATGGAACACAACATTGGGTCTGACAACATCCGGGGAAAAAAAGTTTGCTTTTAAACACAACACACTGTAAAGGGTTTGTCGACTGAGATGGCAGCCCGTTTAGGCAGCAAACCACAACTTCATATTGTGGTCCTAGTATTATAGGGTATGGGACACACAAACATGAGTCTGATTACATCTAGGAAAAAAGCTTCCTTTTAAGTAGTCATGAAAGGGGCTGTCGAATGAGATGGCAGCCCGTTTAGGCAGAAAACTACGACTTCACAATGCAGGATGTGGAACAGAGAACAATGAGCCGAAATAAACCTGAAAAAAACTGGCATTTAAGGGCAGTGTGAAATGGGACTTTTGATACTGATGCCAGCCCGTCTAGGCGGCAAACCACATCTTAATCTTGTGGTCCTGGTATTGTAGGGTATGGGACACACTACAGTGAGTCTGTTGACATTTGGGAATAAAGGTTTCTTTGAAGCACAGCACACTGAAAACGGGGGATGTCGACTGAGATGGCAGCCCGTTTAGGCAGAAAACTATGACTTCACAGTACGGGATGTGGCAAACAGAACAGTGACTCTAATAAAACCTGAAAACAAGCTGGCATTTAAGGGCAATGTGAACGGGTCTGTTAACTTAGACTTAGACTTGGACTTATAAAATCTTGAAGGCAGCCTGTTTAGGCAGCAAACTGTGTCTCTAGGTTTGCGAGGATTGGAACACAACATTGGGTCTGATAACATTGCGGGATGTGACCCTAATATAACCCGGCCATAGCAGGCTTTTAAGGGGAGTGTGGAAAGCGCTTTTAATACTGATGGCAGCCCGTTTAGGCGGCAAACCACATCTTAATCTTGTGGTCCTGGTAATATAGGGTATGGGACACACATCGGTGAGTCTGATGACATCCGGGAAAAAAGCTTTATTTCAAGCACAGCACACTGTAAACGGGGCTGTCGACTGACATGGCAACCCGTTTAGGCAGGCAACTATGACTTCACATTTAAGGTCAGCGCGAAAGGCTCTGTCGACTGCGATGGCAGCCCGTTTTGGCAGCAAACTGTTTACCTGGGTTTGCGAGGTATGGAAGACAACATTGGGTATGACAACATCCGGGGGGAAAAAAAGCTTGCTTTTAAACACAACACACTGTAAAAGGGTTTGTGTGGACTGCGATGGCTGCCCGTTTAGGCAGCAAAGTGAAAGGCGAGGCGAGCGTCGATCAACAAAACGAGGTGGAAAAGGATCAATAAGCGATCGATGAACACTTTGTGCTGCATCAACATGCGGCGAGCGCCCTCTTTTTCATGCTTAAACCCGCCCCCCCCCCCCGTCTATGCCTCCACCCCCCCGACCGTGCACGCACATGAATCAGCACGTCCCCCGCAGCGGTCCTGCGCTCCTATTTACATTTCAATGCACTCGCCGCGGCGGCAGAGAGAAACTCCCGCTGACCTTTCAGGCAGCAAAGCCCGTCATGTCGTTTAACCTCAAGACTGTACACGCCCGCACCCTCATTACCCGCCGAGCGCTCACTCTTTAACCCCCGGCGGAGGAGCAGCAGCTCGCCGTTGCCACGGAGACGCGTTTCATCTGTTGGGCGGCGAGTGTGAGGGCCGCCACCCGACGCTTCGTGGCACCCGTCTTGGACCTTTAAGAGGACTGTAAGGCGGCCTGGACAACACAAGGATATATTCTCCATTGGTGCTTTAAGACAGCGTGCTCCTGTCTTATAGATGATCTTTGACTCCTGTCTTATAGATGATCTCTGACTCCTGTCTTATAGATGATCTTTGACTCCTGTCTTATAGATGATCTCTGACTCCTGTCTTATAGATGATCTCTGACTGCTGTCTTGTAGATGATCTTTGACTCCTGTCTTATAGATGATCTCTGACTCCTGTCTTATAGATGATCTCTGACACCTGTCTTATAGATGATCTCTGACTCCTGTCTTATAGATGATCTCTGATTCCTGTCTTATAGATGATCTCTGACTCCTGTCTTATAGATGATCTCTGACTCCTGTCTTATAGATGATCTCTGACTCCTGTCTTATAGATGATCTCTGACTCCTGTCTTGTAGATGATCTCTGACTCCTGTCTTGTAGATGATCTCTGACTCCTGTCTTATAGATGATCTCTGACTCCTGTCTTATAGATGATCTCTGACTCCTGTCTTATAGATGATCTTTGATTCCTGTCTTATAGATGATCTCTGACTCCTGTCTTGTAGATGATCTCTGACTCCTGTCTTGTAGATGATCTCTGACTCCTGTCTTATAGATGATCTCTGACTCCTGTCTTGTAGATGATCTCTGACTCCTGTCTTATAGATGATCTCTGACTCCTGTCTTATAGATGATCTCTGACTCCTGTCTTATAGATGATCTCTGACTCCTGTCTTGTAGATGATCTCTGACTCCTGTCTTGTAGATGATCTCTGACTCCTGTCTTATAGATGATCTCTGACTCCTGTCTTGTAGATGATCTCTGACTCCTGTCTTATAGATGATCTCTGACTCCTGTCTTATAGATGATCTCTGACTCCTGTCTTATAGATGATCTCTGACTCCTGTCTTATAGATGATCTCTGACACCTGTCTTATAGATGATCTTTGACTCCTGTCTTGTAGATGATCTCTGACTCCTGTCTAATAGATGATCTCTGACTCCTGTCTTATAGATGATCTCTGACTCCTGTCTTATAGATGATCTCTGACTCCTGTCTTGTAGATGATCTCTGACTCCTGTCTTGTAGATGATCTCTGACTCCTGTCTTATAGATGATCTTTGATTCCTGTCTTATAGATGATCTCTGACTCCTGTCTTGTAGATGATCTCTGACTCCTGTCTTGTAGATGATCTCTGACTCCTGTCTTATAGATGATCTCTGACTCCTGTCTTATAGATGATCTCTGACTCCTGTCTAATAGATGATCTCTGACTCCTGTCTTGTAGATGATCTCTGACTCCTGTCTTGTAGATGATCTCTGACTCCTGTCTTATAGATGATCTCTGACTCCTGTCTTGTAGATGATCTCTGACTCCTGTCTTATAGATGATCTCTGACTCCTGTCCTATAGATGATCTCTGACTCCTGTCTTGTAGATGATCTCTGACTCCTGTCTTATAGATGATCTCTGACTCCTGTCTTATAGATGATCTCTGACTCCTGTCTTGTAGATGATCTCTGACTCCTGTCTTATAGATGATCTCTGACTCCTGTCTTATAGATGATCTCTGACTCCTGTCTTATAGATGATCTCTGACTCCTGTCTTATAGATGATCTCTGACTCCTGTCTTATAGATGATCTCTGACACCTGTCTTATAGATGATCTCTGACTGCTGTCTTGTAGATGATCTTTGACTCCTGTCTTATAGATGATCTCTGACTCCTGTCTTATAGATGATCTCTGACACCCGTCTTATAGATGATCTCTGACTGCTGTCTTGTAGATGATCTTTGACTCCTGTCTTGTAGATGATCTCTGATCCCTGTCTTATAGATGATCTCTGACTCCCGTCTTATAGATGATCTCCGACTCCTGTCTTATAGATGATCTCTGACTCCCGTCTTATAAATGATCTCTGACTCCTGTCTTATAGATGATCTCTGACTCCTGTCTTATAGATGATCTCTGACTCCTGTCTTATAGATGATCTCTGACTCCTGTCTTGTAGATGATCTCTGACTCCTGTCTTATAGTTGATCTCTGACCCCTGTCTCGTAGATGATCTCTGACTCCTGTCTTATAGATGATCTCTGACTCCTGTCTTATAGATGATCTCTGACTCCTGTCTTATAGATGATCTCTGACTCCTGTCTTATAGATGATCTCTGACTCCTGTCTTGTTGATGATCTCTGACTCCTGTCTTATAGATGATCTCTGACTCCTGTCTTATAGATGATCTCTGACCCCTGTCTCGTAGATGATCTCTGACTCCTGTCTTATAGATGATCTCTGACTCCTGTCTTATAGATGATCTCTGACTCCTGTCTTGTAGATGATCTCTGACTCCTGTCTTATAGATGATCTCTGACTCCTGTCCTATAGATGATCTCTGACTCCTGTCTTGTAGATGATCTCTGACTCCTGTCTTATAGATGATCTCTGACTCCTGTCTTATAGATGATCTCTGACTCCTGTCTTGTAGATGATCTCTGACTCCTGTCTTATAGATGATCTCTGACTCCTGTCTTATGGATGATCTCTGACTCCTGTCTTGTAGATGATCTCTGACTCCTGTCTTGTAGATGATCTCTGACTCCTGTCTTATAGATGATCTCTGACTCCTGTCTTGTAGACGATCTCTGACTCCTGTCTTATAGATGATCTCTGACTCCAGTCCTATAGATGATCTCTGACTCCTGTCTTGTAGATGATCTCTGACTCCTGTCTTATAGATGATCTCTGACTCCTGTCTTATAGATGATCTCTGACTCCTGTCTTGTAGATGATCTCTGACTCCTGTCTTATAGATGATCTCTGACTCCTGTCTTATAGATGATCTCTGACTCCTGTCTTGTAGATGATCTCTGACTCCTGTCTTATAGTTGATCTCTGACCCCTGTCTCGTAGATGATCTCTGACTCCTGTCTTATAGATGATCTCTGACTCCTGTCTTATAGATGATCTCTGACTCCTGTCTTATAGATGATCTCTGACTCCTGTCTTATAGATGATCTCTGACTCCTGTCTTGTTGATGATCTCTGACTCCTGTCTTATAGATGATCTCTGACTCCTGTCTTATAGATGATCTCTGACCCCTGTCTCGTAGATGATCTCTGACTCCTGTCTTATAGATGATCTCTGACTCCTGTCTTATAGATGATCTCTGACTCCTGTCTTATAGATGATCTCTGACTCCTGTCTTATAGATGATCTCTGACTCCTGTCTTGTAGATGATCTCTGACTCCTGTCTTGTAGATGATCTCTGACTCCTGTCTTGTAGATGATCTTTGACTCCTGTCTTGTAGATGATCTCTGACTCCTGTCTTGTAGATGATCTCTGACTCCTGTCTTATAGATGATCTCTGACTCCTGTCTTATGGATGATCTCTGACTCCTGTCTTGTAGATGATCTCTGACTCCTGTCTTGTAGATGATCTCTGACTCCTGTCTTATAGATGATCTCTGACTCCTGTCTTGTAGACGATCTCTGACTCCTGTCTTATAGATGATCTCTGACTCCAGTCCTATAGATGATCTCTGACTCCTGTCTTGTAGATGATCTCTGACTCCTGTCTTATAGATGATCTCTGACTCCTGTCTTATAGATGATCTCTGACTCCTGTCTTATAGATGATCTCTGACTCCTGTTTTATAGATGATCTCTGACTCCTGTCTTATAGATGATCTCTGACTCCTGTCCTATAGATGATGTCTGACTCCTGTCTTGTAGATGATCTCTGACACCTGTCTTATAGATGATCTCTGACTGCTGTCTTGTAGATGATCTCTGATTCCTGTCTTATAGATGATCTCTGACTCCTGTCTTATAGATGATCTCTGACTCCTGTCTTATAGATGATCTCTGACTCCTGTCTTATAGATGATCTCTGACTCCTGTCCTATAGATGATCTCTGACTCCTGTCTTATAGATGATCTCTGACTCCTGTCTTATAGATGATCTCTGACTCCTGTCTTGTAGATGATCTCTGACTCCTGTCTTGTAGATGATCTCTGACTCCTGTCTTGTAGATGATCTCTGACTCCTGTCTTATAGATGATCTCTGACTCCTGTCTTGTAGATGATCTCTGACTCCTGTCTTATAGATGATCTCTGACTCCTGTCTTATAGATGATCTCTGACTCCTGTCTTATGGATGATCTCTGACTCCTGTCTTGTAGATGATCTCTGACTCCTGTCTTGTAGATGATCTCTGACTCCTGTCTTATAGATGATCTCTGACTCCTGTCTTGTAGATGATCTCTGACTCCTGTCTTATAGATGATCTCTGACTCCTGTCTTGTAGATGATCTCTGACTCCTGTCTTATAGATGATCTCTGACTCCTGTCTTATAGATGATCTCTGACTCCTGTCTTGTAGATGATCTCTGACTCCTGTCTTGTAGATGATCTCTGACTCCTGTCTTGTAGATGATCTCTGACTCCTGTCTTATAGATGATCTCTGACTCCTGTCTTATGGATGATCTCTGACTCCTGTCTTGTAGATGATCTCTGACTCCTGTCTTGTAGATGATCTCTGACTCCTGTCTTATAGATGATCTCTGACTCCTGTCTTGTAGATGATCTCTGACTCCTGTCTTGTAGATGATCTCTGACTCCTGTCTTATAGATGATCTCTGACTCCTGTCTTATAGATGATCTCTGACTCCTGTCTTATAGATGATCTCTGACTCCTGTCTTATAGATGATCTCTGACTCCTGTCTTATAGATGATCTCTGACTCCTGTCCTATAGATGATGTCTGACTCCTGTCTTGTAGATGATCTCTGACTCCTGTCTTATAGATGATCCCTGACTCCTGTCTTATAGATGATCTCTGACTCCTGTCTTATAGATGATCTCTGACTCCTGTCTTATAGATGATCTCTGACTCCTGTCCTATAGATGATCTCTGACTCCTGTCTTGTAGATGATCTCTGACTCCTGTCTTGTAGATGATCTCTGACTCCTGTCTTATAGATGATCTCTGACTCCTGTCTTATAGATGATCTCTGACTCCTGTCTTATAGATGATCTCTGACTCCTGTCTTATGGATGATCTCTGACTCCTGTCTTATAGATGATCTCTGACTCCTGTCTTGTAGATGATCTCTGACTCCTGTCTTATAGATGATCTCTGACTCCTGTCTTATAGATGATCTCTGACTCCTGTCTTATAGATGATCTCTGACTACTGTCTTGTAGATGATCTCTGACTCCTGTCTTATAGATGATCTCTGACTCCTGTCTTATAGATGATCTCTGACTCCTGTCTTGTAGATGATCTCTGACTCCTGTCTTGTAGATGATCTCTGACTCCTGTCTTATAGATGATCTCTGACTCCTGTCTTGTAGATGATCTCTGACTCCTGTCTTATAGATGATCTCTGACTCCTGTCTTGTAGATGATCTCTGACTCCTGTCTTGTAGATGATCTCTGACTCCTGTCTTATAGATGATCTCTGACTCCTGTCTTATAGATGATCTCTGACTCCTGTCTTATAGGTGTGGATATAGAGGATCTTTGATTGGCACACTTGCAATAGGGCAGTAAAAAGATGACGTTGCACATGTCACACAGAAGATGTTTTTCTACATAATAAAAAAAATTAAGAAATGCAAAACTTGAGCTAAAAAAAACCTAGGATGCTAACTGGGCTATGCTAAGAATAGCATTAATGAAATATCATAACGTAAACTGCCAAATACGTGTTGGATTATCTAAAAATAAAGTAGATTGTTAAAATGCTACCTAACTTGTCAAGAACCAAAATATGACAAAGGTGTGTCATTACAGTCTGTGGAATGCTGTCCCTGACCACCTGAAGGCACCACAGACTAAGAAGGCTTTTTCAAAAAGGCTTAAAAACCCTTCGTTTTAAAAAGAAGGCTTTATAATTATATATATATATATTTATTTATATATATATATACACAGTATATATATATAAATATATGTATGCATATATGTATATATATATATATATATATATATATATATATATTTACACAATACACAGTAATAGTACTATGTAATTGTAATACTTTACAAACACAACTATATATATATATATATATATATATATATATATATATATATATATATGGGTGTGTGTGGCTATATAGGTGGGTGTGTATGTGGATGTTGGTGTGGGTGTGGGTATGTGGGTGTGTGTGGGTGTTGGTTTGGGTGTGTGGGTGTTGGTGTGGGTATGTGGGTGTGTGTGGGTGTGGGTATGGGGTGGGTGTGTTTGTGGGTGTGGGTGTGCGTGTTGGTGTGTGTGTGGTGTGTGGGTGTTGGTGTGGGTGTGGGTATGGGTTTGTGTCTTGGTGTGTGTGTGTGTGTGTGTGTGTGTGTGTGTGTGTGTTGGTGTGGGTGTGGGTTTTTGTATGAGGGTGTGTGTGGGTGTTTGTGTGGGTGTGGGTGTGTGTGGGTGTTGGTGTGGGTATGGGGTGGGTGTGTTTGTGGGTGTGGGTGTGCGTGTATGTGTGTGTGTGGTGTGTGGGTGTTGGTGTGGGTGTGGGTATGGGTGTGTGTCTTGGTGTGTGTGTGTGGGTGTGTGTGTGTGTGTGTGGGTGTTGGTTTGGGTGTGGGTTTTTGTACGAGGGTGTGTGTGTATTTGTGGGTGTTTGTGTGGGTGTGGGTGTGTGTGGGTGTTGGTGTGGGTATAAGATGGGTGTGTTTGTGGGTGTGGGTGTGTTTGTTGGTGTGTGTGTGGTGTGTGGGTGTTGGTGTGGGTGTGGGTATGGGTGTGTGTCTTGGTGTGTGTGTGTGTGTGTGTGTGGGTGTTGGTTTGGGTGTGGGTTTTAGTATGAGGGTGTGTGTGGGTGTGGGTGTGTGTGGCTATGTAGGTAGGTGTGGGTGTGTGTGTGGGTGTTGGTGTGGGTATGTGGGTGTGTGTGGGTGTTGGTGTGGGTATGTGGGTGTGTGTGTGGGTGTTGGTGTGGGTATGTGGGTGTGTGTGTGGGTGTTGGTGTGGGTATGTGGGTGTGTGTGGGTGTTGGTGTGGGTGTGTGGGTGTTGGTGTGGCTATGTGGGTTTGTGTGGGTGTGGGTGTATTTGTGGGTGTTCGTGTGGGTGTGGGTGTGTGTCTTGGTGTGTGTGTGTGTGGGTGTTGGTATGGGTGTGGGTGTTTGTATGTGGGTGTGTGTGGTCGTGTGTGGGTGTTGGTGTGGGTATGTGGGTGGGTGTGTGTGTGTGTTGGTATGGGTGTGGGTGTTTGTATGTGGGTGTGTGTGGTCGTGTGTGGGTGTTGGTGTGGGTATGTGGGTGGGTGTGTGTGTGTGTTGGTATGGGTGTGGGTGTTTGTATGTGGGTGTGTGTGGCTGTGTGTGGGTGTTGGTGTGGGCATGTGGGTGTGTGTGTGTTTGTGTGCGTGTGTTGATGTGGGTGTGGGTGTGTGTGTGTGGGTGTGTGTGGCTGTGTGTGGGTGTTGGTGTGGGCATGTGGGTGTGTGTGTGTTTGTGTGTGTGTGTGTTGATGTGTGTGCGTTTGTCAAAGTGACATATGGGGACATTTTTATGAAATTTCACCTTACATATGAGGACCTGTTGAAATATGGGGACATTTTCCATGTCCCCATATTTCCCGCAATGCTATCGTGTTCTAGACCCTCCCAGCATGTTCCCAGACCAAAAATCTCTAAAGTCTTCATTTGTCAAATTTTCAGAAAAAGTGTGTGAAAGTGTGTTTAATTTTTTTGGTCACCTTCGATTTTGCCCCTAGTGGCCATCTTTGCTATTATGACACACACACACACACACTTGTCCTCATATGTCATATGTCCTCATATGTCATGTGAGTCAGAAACTCACACACTCCAACATTTTGAAAAACATCTAACCATTACAGCAATAAACATACTCTTGAATTCTGAATCAAATAACAACACATTTTCAACTGATCTGATGATCTCATCCTTTTTAGTGTTAGTTTTATCTATTAATTTTGTTTATCTGGAGAGGATTTGGGCTAGACAATTAGTAATAAAGGGATTATGGTGATGATTTAATTTGTTTGATTCAGTATTTTACTGTATTGGACTTTTTGCTATTCTGTTGACTAAAATACAATGCCGCACAATAATTGCTTTAAATGTGCCTGAAATGTAGGTTTTTGCATAAAAAAAAAACAACCTTCAACCTTGATTGAGACAAAGGCAATAATTCAAATGCAATTCAAACTACACACAGTATTTAATATTTTCAAATGGTTACAATAGCACATTATTTGGGTATTTTTATCTTTGGGGCAAATTTAGGATTAATATGGGGATTGTTTTTGGAGGTATTCACTTTACATGGTGTTCAAGATGTTTACTTCCGCCCACTCTGAAGAGTCTCGGCGTCTGATTGGTCCAATTTTCAGTTAGGCGCCGCCTGATTGGCCGCTGGACGATGTCTGCTCCTAACAGAGGGCTAAATCACTAGTTAACTATTTTCATCATGGAAGTTATACAGCTCATGTATTACACTTAATATTGAATATATATATAAAAAGGGTTTTCCAAAAGGACCATTTATAATCGAAATACACAACTTCACACACGATTTTGAGCACAACAGAGCGCTCAGTGAACATCACTTCCGGGACCTGCATCACCGGAGGGGGACATCTATCTTGGTCACAAACAATCTTTGACAGTCTTCGACAGCATGGTTGAATCAGGTGAGCATAAAATGGAGTTTAACGTAATTAAATAGACCAATGTTTTTTAACATAGGAAAATAGTTCATTATAATCAACAGTTAAATGTTGTTGTTATTAATTGCAATCAGATTTGATTTTATGAGGTTAAATTAAGCATTTCAGTTCTGGGCCAAGGCCAAGGCATTTAACATTTTTTTTTTAAAGTTGCATGGAAGATTATAAGTAGCAGTGATTGTCACACACACAAGGTGTGGTGAAATTATTCTCTCCATTTGACCCATCACCCTTGATCACTATGCTAGTAAACCTTTTCTTAATTTTAAACAAGACAGACTAGAGTTCTTCAAATTGTTTATACTTTTTCTCAAATACAAATATTTCAAGCTGATAAGCACTATGGAGTAGGCATGTTACTGATATTGTTACATTAGCTCTTTGTTTGAGAAGCTTCATGTCTGCATTGAGCCTAAATTTAACAGTTTTTGAAGGGTTTAGTTCTTTGTTTTATTTCTGTGTCACTGACTTTTTTCATTTTATGTGTGGATTTGTTAGGCGCATCAACACATGATATAGACATCGTGTCCAAAAGAAGAGCGAGACGTAATCCTGAGGCTGAAGCCACCGAGTTTATTTGATCTGGATGTGACAAGTCTTGTTTTAAGGCCCCGTGGATCAATGATTGGAAAGGTATGTCTTGTTATGTAACATATCAATGGTAACTGTATCAACATCTCATTTGGATCATTTCCTTACTGTCTAATAGAGGTTGTATTATATGGCTTTAATTAGAAGTGTTTGGAATAACAGCGTTCCACGTCCCAAGAGCTAGCTTCTGTAGCCGAGGATCGGACCGCCAAGTGCCCTGCCTTCGGCTGCCGCCCAGCTCACAATGCACCTGACCTCTATGGCCCCTCGGAGTCTTGTTCACGAGTGGGGGAAGAGTGGATCGTGAGATCGACAGGCGGATCGGTGTGGTGTCTTCGGTAATGCGGACGTTGTATCGATCCGTTGTGGTGAAGAAGGAGCTGAGCCGGAAGGCAAAGCTCTCAATTTACCGGTCGATCTACGTTCCCCTCCTCACCTATGGTCATGAGCTTTGGGTCATGACCGAAAGGATAAGATCACGGGTACAAGCGGCCAAAATGAGTTTCCTCCGCCGGGTGGCGGGGCTCTCCCTTAGAGATAGGGTGAGAAGCTCTGCCATCCGGGAGGGACTCAAAGTAAAGCCGCTGCTCCTCCACATGGAGAGGAGCCAGATGAGGTGGTTCGGCCATCTGGTCAGGATGCCAGCCGAACGCCTCCCTAGGGAGGTGTTTAGGGCACGTCCAACCGGTAGGAGGCCACGGGGAAGACCCAGGACACGTTGGGAAGACTATGTCGCCCGGCTGGCCTGGGAACGCCTCGGGATCCCCCGGGAAGAGCTAGACGAAGTGGCTGGGGAGAGGGAAGTCTGGGCTTCCCTGCTTAGGCTGCTGCCACCGCGACCCCACCTCGGAAAAGCGGAAGATGATGGATGGATGGATGGATGGATGGTATAACAGCGGTATATGAAAACGATGTTACTAATGCTGTTACTTTTACCGGTAACGAGTAATCTAATAACTTTTATGTACGCTACAACGCTGTTACGATGCGTTTTATGTAATCTGGCATGCTACTTTTGATGTGATTGTATGTCAACAAGACAGCGTTAGAAGCACAAAAGGTTTAGTGCAGGTAATATCTTTTTACTAATGAAAGCAACCCCCGGAAGTAATTACGAACACGATATCAAATAGAAAGAGGCCTCATCCACACGCAAACAAAAACATTCAACAGAACTATCTTAACTGCCACTGCTAAGCTAAAAAATACAGCTGAACTATTTTGCTATGTCTGGGCGCTGACGTCCCACGTCACTTGGCAAAAGGCACAGCTTTTTAAAGGCACACACACACTCTGCTCTCATGAAATGTCTCTCAACTGCATATGCTAGATATTTAAAACTTTTCTTTTTCAAGTAACACATTAATTACAAACCCCGTTTCCATATGAGTTGGGAAATTGTGGTAGATGTAAATCCAAACGGAATAATTTTTTTTACAAATAATAATTAACTTAGAATTTCATGGCTGCAATACGTGCCAAAGTAGTTGGGAGAGGGCATGTTCACCACTGTGTTACATCACCTTTTCTTTCAACAACACTCAATAATCGTTTGAACTGAGGAAACTAATTGTTGAAGCTTGGAAGGTGGAATTCTTTCCCATTCTTGTTTTATGTAGATTTTCAGTCGTTCAACAGTCCAGGGTCTCCTCTGTCGTATTTTACGCTTCATAATGCACCACACATTTTTGATAGGACTGCAGGCCGGCCAGGAAAGTACCTGCACTCTTTTTTATGAAGCTGAACACGTGCTGAATGTGGCTTGGCATTGTCTTGCTGAAATAAGCAGGGGCGCACATGAAAAAGTTGGCGCTTAAATGGCAGCAAATGTTGTTCCAAACAGATGGGTAACTTACAGATGTGTAAGTTACCCATGCCTTGGGCACTAATGCACCCCCATACCATCACAGATGCTGGCTTTTCAACTTTGCGTCGATAACAGTCTGGATGGTTCGCTTCCCCTTTGGTCCGGATGAAACGGTGTCGAATATTTCCCAAAAAAATTTGAAATGTGGGCTCGTTAGACCACAGAACACCTTTCCACTTTGCATCAGTCCTTCTTAGATGATCTCGGGCCCAGAGAAGCCGGCGGCGTTTCTGGATGTTGATAATTGGCTTTCGCTTTGCATAATAGAGCTTTAACTTGCACTTACAGATATAGCAACAAACTGTATTTAGTGACAGTGGTTTTCTGAAGTGTTCCTGAACTCATGTGGTGATATCCTTTAGAGATTGATGTCGGTTTTTGATACAGTGCCGTCTGAGGGATCGAAGGTCACGGTTATTCAATGTTAGTTTCCAGACATGCCGGATACGTGGAGTGATTTCTCCAGATTCTCTGAACCTTTTGATGATATCATGGAGCGTAGATGTTGAAATCAGTAAATTTCTTGCAATTGCACTTTGAGAAAGGTTGTTCTTAAACTGTTTGACTATTTGCTCACGCAGTTGTGGACAAAGGGGTGTACCTCGCCCCATCCTTTCCTGTGAAAGACTGAGCATTTTTTGGGAAGCTGTTTTTATACCCAATCATGGCACCCACCTGTTCCAAATTAGCCTTCACACCTGTGGGATGTCCCAAATAAGTGTTTGATGAGCATTTCTTAACTTTATCAGTATTTATTGCCACCTTTCCCAACTTGTTTGTTGCGTGTTGCTAGCATCAAATTCTAAAGTTAATGATTATTTGCACCAAAAAAATGTTTATCAGAGTGAACATCAAATATGTTGTCTTTGTAGCATATTCAACTGAATATGGCTTGAAAATGATTTGCAAATCATTGTATTCTGTTTATATTTACATCTAACACCATTTCCCAACTCATATGGAAACGGGGTTTGTACTTAATTTAATAATTATTTACATTTATGAAAGAGTAATTCTGTTTGTAAATGAATTTTTAGTCAAGTAACGACTATTATTATTCCTTTTTAAAACAGATATTCCAAACATTGTTAATTGATAAACTGTTTTATCAGGATATGGTGTATTTGCTCTTGCATCAATTTAAAAAGGTTCTTTTGTGGTCGAGTACCGAGGGAAGTTCATCTCAAGACATGAGCAGGACAAGAGACAGAAACCCTCTATAAATATCTTTACTATTTATCTGGCATTATATGCACATAATGTTAACAACAAAAAGTGCTGATAATGTTATAATTAATAAGTTCTAACATTATTTTTATGTGTTTTGTTGCAGACACCAACTGTTGATGTTCTATCTCAACATTCTCCAGATTCATGTGAGCGATAAACCGACTTCATCCCTCCAACAGGTTATTACTTGACTATTTTACTATCCATCCATCCATCCATTTTCTACTACCTGTCCCTTTTTTGGGTTGGCGGGGTGTGCTTGAGCCTATCTGAGCTGCATTCGGGCGGAAGGCGGAGTACACCCTGGACAAGTCGCCACCTCATTACACGGCCAACACAAATAGACAACATTTACACTCACATTCACACACTAGGGCCAATTTAGTGTTGCCAATCAACCTATCCCCAGGTGCATGTCTTTGGAGGTATGATGAAGCCGGAGTACCCAGAGGGAACCCACGCAGTCACGGGGAGAACATGCAAACTCCACACAGAAAGATCACGAGCCCAGGATTTAACGATTTGTGACGCACATGCACTAACCCCTGTTCCACCGTGCTGCCCTAAATCTGCTAAAAACTTGACACAACCTATACTTCAAAAGACATTTAATCCTTTTAACCTCTCACAGATCAGTTTATATGACAACATTTTTTAAGCGTACATCCATGTTAGTCTGTGGAATTTACAACTCATGTTTAGCAAAACAGGAGATGTTACAGGTCAGCAACATGAATTCTATATGTGATCACTTGTCATGTACTCATATTGTTTGAACTAAAAAAGACTTCAGTGTGTTTCATATAAGGTCCTCATATTTTTCTGAACCACATTAGTGTGTGTTACAATGTTTAATTCAAAGCTTTAAAATGAGTGTTTCAATCCAGGTCCTCATATTTTCTGAACCACATTTTAGTGAATGTTACATTCTTAAATAATAGTCTAAGAGCTAAAACGCTATAATAATCTTTACTGTTTATGTAGAATTATATGCTCAGAATATTATCAACCAAAAGTGGTTGTTAATGTTATAATTAATTAGTTCTGACATTATATTTTTTGTGTTTTGTTGCAGACACCAACTGTTGGGGTTCTATCTCAACATTCTCCAGATTCAGATGTGAGCGATAAACCGACTTCATCCCTCCAACAGGTTATTACAAGTCTATTTTTACTATATCTGCTCTAAATGTGACCCAACCTATATTTTGAAAGACATTTATTAATTTTAATCTCTCACAGATCAGTTTATATGACAACATTTTCGTAAGGGTACATCCATGTTAGTCAGTAAGGAGTTTGGAACTCATGTTTAGCAAAACAGGAGATGTTACAAGTCAACAACATACATTCTACATGTGACCCCTCGTCATGTCCTTATATTGTTTGAACCAAGAAAGACTTAGGTGTGTTTCATATAAGGTCCTCATATTTTCTAAACCAGATTAGTGTGTGTTACAATGTTAATGTCCAAGCTTTAAAATGTGTGTCTCAATTCAGGTCCTCATATTTTCTGAACCAGATTTTAGTGTGTTTTATATTCTTAATTAATTGTCTAAGAGCTGAAACTCTGTAATAATCTTTACTATTTATCTGGCATTGTATGCTCAGAGTTTTATCAACAAAAAGTGCTGATAATGTTATAATGAATTAGTTCTGACATTATATTTTTGTGTTTTGTTGCAGAAACCAACTGTTGAGGTTCCATCTCAACATTCTCCAGATTCAGATGTGAGCCATTAACTGACTTCATCCCTCCAACAGGTTATTACATGTCTATTTTTACTATATCTGCTCTAAATTTGACCCAACCTATATTTTGAAAGACATTTATTTATTTTAATCTCTCACAGATCAGTTTATATGACAACTTTTTCGCAAGGGTACATCCATGTTAGTCAGTAGAAAGTTTAGAACTCATGTTTAGCAAAACAGGAGATGTTACAAGTCCACAACATAAATTCTACATGTGAGCACTCGTCATGTCCTTATATTGTTTGAAGCAAGAAAGACTTAGGTGTGTTTCATATAAGGTCCTCATATTTTCTGAACCAGAAAATGTGTGTTACAATGTTAATGTCAAAGCTTTAAAATGAGTGTCTCAATTCAGGTCCTCATATTTTCTGAACCAGATTTTTGTGTGTGTTACATTCTTAATGAATTGTCTAAGAGCTGAAACTCTGTAATAATCTTTACTATTTATCTGGCATTGTATGCTCAGATTTTTATCAACAAAAAGTGGTAAGAATGTTATAATTAATTAGTTATGACATTTTTTTTTTGTGTTTTGTTGCAGAAACCAACTGTTGAGGTTCTATCTCAACATTCTCTAGATTCAGATGACAGCCATAAACCGACTTCATCCCTCCAACAGGTTATTACATTTCTATTTTTACTATATCTGCTCTAAATTTGACCCAACCTATATTTTGAAAGACATTTATTAATTTTAATCTCTCACAGATCAGTTTATATGACAACATTTTCGTAAGGGTACATCCATGTTTGTCAGTAGGGAGTTTGGAACTCATGTTTAGCAAAACAGGAGATGTTACAAGTCAACAACATAAATTCTACATGTGAGCACTCGTCATGTCCTCATATTGTTTGAACCAAGAAAGACCTAGGTGTGTTTCATATAAGGTCCTCATATTTTCTGAACCAGATTAGTGTGTGTTAAAATGTTAATGTCAAAGCTTTAAAATGAGTGTTTCAATTCAGAAAATGCAGTGCCTCTTGTTTACAGCCGGTTTCTGCAGCGCTGTTTTCATTTATCAAAGTATTTTTTCGGTGGTCGTGTTTTTGGTACATAACTTGTAAATAGTGCGCAAATAATAGGCTATATATATATAAATACATTCAAACCCCGTTTCCATATGAGTTGGGAAATTGTGTTAGACGTACATATAAACAGGATACAATGATTTGCAAATAATTTTAAACCCCAATTCTGTTGAATATGCTACAAAGACAACATATTTGATGTTAAAACTGCTAAACATTTTTTTTGCAAAGAATTTAGGGATTTTACCATCTACGGTCCGTAAAATTATCAAAAGGTTCAGAGAATCTGGAGAAATCACTGCACGTAAGCGATGTACTGCATTAAAAACCGACATCAGTGTGTAAAAGATATCACCACATGGGCTCAGAAATACTTCAGAAAACCACTGTCAGTTACTACAGTTGGTCGCTACATCTGTAAATGCAAGTTAAAACTCTACTATGCAAAGCAAATGCCATTTATCAACAAGACAGAGGAATGCCGCGGGCTTCGCTGGGCCCGAGCTCATCTAAGATGGACTGATGCAAAGTGGAAAAGTGTTCTGTGGTCTGACGAGTCCACATTTCAAATTATATATGGAAATTGTGGACGTGGTGTTCTCCGGAACAAAGAGGAAAATAACCATCCGGCGCAAAGTTCAAAAGCCAGCATGTGTGATGGTATGGGGGTGTATTAGTGCCCAAAGCATGGGTAACTTACACATCTGAGAAGGCACCATTAATGCTGAATGGTCCATACAGGTTTTGGAGCAACATATGTTGTCATCCAAGCAACATTATCATGGACGCCCCTGCTTATTTCAGCAAAACAATGCTAAGCCACGTGTTACAACAGCGTGTCTTCGTAGTAAAAGAGTGCGGGTACTTTCCTGGCCCGCCTGCATTCCAGACATGTCTCCCATCGAAAATGTGTAGCGGATTATGAAGCGTAAAACACGACAACTTAAGCTGTACATCAAGCAAGAATGGTAAAGAATTCTACTTTCAAAGCTTCAACAATTAGTTTCCTCAGTTCCCAAACGTTTATTGAGTGTTGTTAAAAGAAAAGGTGATGTAACACAGTGGTGAACATGCCCTTTCCCAACTACTTTGGCACATGTTGCAGCCATGAAATTCAAAGTTAATTATTATTTGCAAAAAAAAAAAAGTTTGAGTTTGAACATCAAATATGTTGTCTTTGTAGTGCATTCAACTGAATATGGGTTTTAAAGGATTTGCAAATCATTGTATTCTGTTTATATTTACATCTAACACAATTTCCCAACTCATATGGAAACGGGGTTTGTATATATATTAGGGCTGGGCAATGATTAAAATTTTTAATCAAAGTTAATCGCACTATTTCTCTTATTAATCGCGATTAAATGCATTGTATACGCAAAGCCCAATAATGAATTCAAAAGTAGTGTGTAGTGCACCTTTATTGGAATATTCTCCCACATGAACAAAAGCGCCAAAACATTTGTTGTGCAAACACAATTTAAATCAGTCCTTGTTAAACAGTAACAGTTAAATAGCATATTTAATGAAAATCAACTCAAAAAATGTAAATACAAACATTTAAGCTTATTGCCACTGCCAGGGTATTTAAGTTATCCTGTTTGTTATGGAAAATAAATATAATCTACATACAAATCTCTGAGCCACAATCATAACATCTGAACAGGCAATTTCTGAGGTAACAGCAGAAACATTTTTTTTTATCAGGGATCTTATGTTTAAAAAACTTATATTATAGGTAGTGGGCTGTTTTAGGGAATGTTTGATCAAATTATCCGTAGTAGCAATATTAATAATGTTGTGTTTATTCTGCGTAGTGGACTTAAAATAATTATGACCATATCTGTTTGCTTGGTGCTTTGATAAACTGAACGCATATACATGGTACTATATTGTGATGTTATGAGCCTGGGAAAAAAAAGAACTACCCTACCCAGCATGCAACAGGAGTGACGAGCATGTGCGGTAGCCCGGTATAGGTTGTGTCGCCATGACGACATCTTGTATGTTGTGATATGCACGCTCTGAAAGCAAACGTTAAGAACTCAGCCAACACTCCTGGTCTGCATTATTGATAAATAGACGGACAACACATATACTCCGCTGCTTCACAAAGCACAATATGTTAAATGTTTACTTTTACAGTTTTCTAATTCTTCCTTTCAGATTGACAGCAGGACAAATCGCTGGAAGTGGGTATGTCTCAAGCTTCTTCCACTTGGTCCACTCCAAAGCGGGGTAAATAAATAATCCACATCATTTATTAGAATATTATATTACGTTTTGCACCTTTTCACTGTGTTATAGTCATTATTCCTTCGGTAAGAAATTGTATTTTGTCTCCTTTATGACAGCTGCAAAGGGGAAGAAGTGGAAGCAGTTGAATGACACATGTTGCATTTTGTAACTGGCAACAAAGTACCAGGTAAAAAAGATTGTGAAGCCTGCCTCCATAAAGAACTAGTAGCTCTACAGGACAGAGATTGGTTTGCCATCAAGTACTACATCCATAACAGAATTATATTAAAAAAAGGGAAAAAAAATGTTTTCCCACATCTTCTGTGGTAGTTTGAGTATGTTACCAGCAATTAAAAAAGCAAAATAAACAGCAAGCGTTTTGTATTTATTCCAGATAATTCTTAGTGACAAAATCCACAAAAACAATTCAGTTACACTTAGTCGACAATTACATTTTTACCCATGTTTCTTTTAAACTCTTCTTGGTTTTAGATTACAGTAGCATGGGATTGGGATTTTTTTTTAAATGACAACACATCAACTAAACCAACTCAGGTGGTTTTGTTAAGTCTCTGATGTCATTAGCCTCATATGTCACATGAACCTGAAATCTTTAACACTCTGTGACGTCATGGTCATCATATGTCACATAAACTTGAAATCTTAAACACTCTGTGACGTCATGGTCATCATATGTCACATAAACTTGAAATCTTAAACACTCTGTGATGTCATGGTCATCATATGTCACATGAACCTGAAATCTTAAACACTCTGTGACGTCATGGTCGTCATATGTCACATAAACTTGAAATCTTAAACACTCTGGTCTTCATATGGCACCTAAACCTGACAAGTCCTCATATGTACCATAAAAATCAGGTTCAGAAAAAAACAAAAGAGTTGCAAAAATCTCAATAGACCACTGTGTTTCTAAAATTCTGGTTCACTAACCGTCTGATTCCCAGGCCTGCAGGACCATTGGAAAGGCATGTCCCCATATGTCACGTTTTTGTCATAAGTCCTCATATGTCACCCAAACACGTATGTGTGTGTGTGTGTGTGTGTGTGTGTGTGTGTGTGTGTGTGTGTGTGTACGTGTGTACAAAGTCTTTGTGGAGTCAGGAGTGTGAGAAGAGATAAAAGTTGCGTCCAAGGTGACAAAGTATTGGATTGTGCGCTGTCAGGTACTGATGAGCCTCCCGGGTGTTGCTAAATCAAGGCCGTGGTCCGCAGGGAGCAGCTCGTCCATCAGCTCTGGCGTCCACTCGGCCTCTCCGCTCGCTCACGTTGTGCAAATTGATCGCACGAAGCGGCGGCTATTTCCGGAAGCTCTGGCACACGAGGAACACGTGCCAAGGTAAACACAGAAAGGCCCGCACGCTCCTGATGGAACAATCAGCAGCGTGCGGACGTGCTAACCTTTACCGCCGCCGTGGTGGCGCACGTCGGCGTGTGTGTTGATGCCGACCAGGACCTCCGCCCCCCCCCCCCCCCCCCATGCCCCCGCTACCCCTGGCCAGTGTTTAATGCGGCGAAACAGGTGCAGCCAGTCAGAAAGGCCACGGCGGCCTCTTCGTCACACGCCGACCTCTCGCTCGGCCCGGCGGCGCCGTGGGCGGGGTCGCACAATTTGCTCTTCGCCTCTCGATGTCTCTTCCTGTCTGCCCGGCGACATCATTTCTCTCACCGGTCCGCCTTCCACTATCTGTGTTAATCAATCAATTAATCAATCAATCAATGTTTACTTATATAAAATCACGGGTGTCTCAAAGGGCTGCACAAACCACAACTCAGATCCCACATCAGGGCAAGGAAAAAACTCAACCCAATGGGATGACAACGAGAAACCTTGGAGGGGACCACAGATGTGGGTAATAGTGAGAGTCCAGTCCATAGTGGATCTAACATAATATTGTGAGTCCAGTCCATAGTGGATCTAACATAATATTGTGAGTCCAGTCCATAGTGGATCTAACATAATAGTGAGAGTCCAGTCCACAGTAGATCTAACATAATAGTGTGAGTCCAGTCCATAGTGGATCTAACATAATAGTGAGAGTCCAGTCCATAGTGGATCTAACATAATAGTGAGAGTCCAGTCCATAGTGAAGTCCAGTCCATAGTGGATTTAACATAATAGTGAGAGTCCAGTCCATAGTGGATCTAACATAATATTGTGAGTCCAGTCCATAGTGGATCTAACATAATAGTGAGAGTCCAGTCCATAGTGAAGTCCAGTCCATAGTGGATCTAACATAATAGTGAGAGTCCAGTCCACAGTAGATCTAACATAATAGTGTGAGTCCAGTCCATAGTGGATCTAACATAATAGTGAGAGTCCAGTCCATAGTGAAGTCCAGTCCATAGTGGATTTAACATAATAGTGAGAGTCCAGTCCATAGTGGATCTAACATAATATTGTGAGTCCAGTCCATAGTGGATCTAACATAATAGTGAGAGTCCAGTCCATAGTGAAGTCCAGTCCATTAGTGGATCCAACATAATAGTGAGAGTCCAGTCCATAGTGGATCTAACATAATAGTGGGAGTCCATTTCCATAGTGGATCTAACATAATAGTGAGAGTCCAGTCCATAGTGGATCCAACATAATAGTGAGAGTCCAGTCCATAGTGGATCCAACATAATAGTGAGAGTCCAGTCCATAGTGGATCTAACATAATAGTGGGAGTCCATTTCCATAGTGGATCTAACATAATAGTGAGAGTCCAGTCCATAGTGGATCCAACATAATAGTGAGAGTCCAGTCCATAGTGGATATAACATAATAGTGGGAGTCCATTTCCATAGTGGATCTAACATAATAGTGAGAGTCCAGTCCATAGTGGATCCAACATAATAGTGAGAGTCCAGTCCATAGTGAATCTAACATAATAGTGGGAGTCCATTTCCATAGTGGATCTAACACAATAGTGAGAGTCCAGTCCATAGTGGTTTTAACATAATAGTAAGAGTCCAGTCCATAGTGGATCTAACATAATAGTGAAGTCCAGTCCATAGTGGATCTAACATAATAGTGAGAGTCCAGTCCATAGTGGATCCAACATAATAGTGAGAGTCCAGTCCATAGTGGATCTAACATAATAGTGAGAGTCCAGTCCATAGTGGATCTAACATAATAGTGTGAGAGTCCAGTCCATAGTGGATCCAACATAATAGTGAGAGTCCAGTCCACAGTGGATCTAACATAATAGTGAGAGTCCAGTCCATAGTGGATCTAACATAATAGTGAGAGTCCAGTCCATAATGGATCTAACATAATAGTGAGAGTCCAGTCCATAGTGGATCTAACATAATAGTGTGAGAGTCCAGTCCATAGTGGATCTAACATAATAGTGTGAGAGTCCAGTCCATAGTGGACCTAACATAATAGTGAGAGTCCAGTCCATAGTGGATCTAACATAATAGTGAGAGTCCAGTCCATAGTGGATCTAACATAATAGTGAGAGTCCAGTCCATAGTGGATCCAACATAATAGTGAGAGTCCAGTCCATAGTGGATCTAACATAATAGTGGGAGTCCATTTCCATAGTGGATCTAACATAATAGTGAGAGTCCAGTCCATAGTGGATCCAACATAATAGTGAGAGTCCTGTCCATAGTGGATCTAACATAATAGTGAGAGTCCAGTCCATAGTGGATCCAACATAATAGTGTGAGTCCAGTCCATAGTGGGGCCAGCAGGAAAGTTTATTGCTGCCAGCGGGTCGGCTTCCATCTTCTGTTCCAGTTCGTTGGCCGCCAAAACGTAGACGTTGTCCTCTAGTGGATTTTTCGGACCACCACGCACTGCCACGAGAGCCCGTAATTCAGTTTACAACGCCGTTTTATTTTCACACGCATGTATCGCCAGGACTCTCCAGTCCGTTGTGTTTTCGTCAGTCTGTCTCTCTCTCTCTTTCTCTCTCTGGCTCCCACTCCAACCTCATGTCTCGTACGGCTGCTGCTAATAAAGTCCGCAGCTGGGCACTCCACTCATTATGTTGAAAAACGGGAAAAAATAAAAGCACCACTTTGAACTTTGATATAGAAGATCTTTGACTAATATTGTACTTGTATACAAAACATTGTGAGACGCACATTACCGCCCCCTACAGGACTGGGGTGGACATCTGGCTGTTCTTCAGACGGTGCAGGTGTGCTTGGTGAAGTTCAAGACTGTGACGCTGGTTCAATTCCCAGTGAGACACGTTGGAAGAGGACGTGCTAAAGGCAAAAGTTTGTGTATTAATGCAAGAAGAAACCATTTTGCTCTGCGGCGTGACGAACAGCGTCTGGCTGTGAAGGTGAGCACGTTAGCCACCAGACTCCATTTCCTCGCTTTTTCCGCCTTCGCTGTCGCCACACGCTCCATAAATTGCACATTTCCTGCCTCCCGGTGGAAATTAAGTTTATTGTCGCACTTTTGTTTACAAAGTGATTGATTGACGATCGGAACTTTTGGAGCGGCAGCTTTTAATTGTTGTTGGTTTTTTACTTTTTATTTTATACATTTATTTTGGAGGCTGATGTTGAAATTCTTCTATAGGTATAAAGTCATTCTTAGTTTACAAGGAAGGCAGAACCGAGGTTACGTATTTTAAGCAGAGGGTGAATAAATGAAAAATCGGAGAATAACTATTTCCTGCAGGTTTAGTGCCTGGAAGTTACAGCAATATTGTTAGACGCAAAGTGTTCATTTAGCTATTTTTTATTTATTTTAGAGATAAAGGGGAGGTGCAAGACCGGGCCGATACTTTAACAGGAAGTCAGAATCGAGGTCACATATTTTAAGCAGAGGATGAATAAATGTAAACATAGAGAAACCAAATAAATATTTTTGCAGGTTTAGTGTCGGGAAGGTATGGCAAGATTGTTAGACGCAAATAATTCCTTCAGCTGCTTCAGAAGATTTTAGAGATAAAGGGGAGGTGCAACATCGGCCGGTAGTTGAGCAGGGGAAAACATGTGAAAACAGAGGAGCCTAAGAAATACTATTTCCGGGTAAAGTTACGGAAAGATTGTTGGACGCAAAATATTCATTCAGCCGCTTTCGAGAATTTTAGAGGTAAAGAGGAGGTGCGACACCGGCCGGTACTTCAGCAGGAAAAAACATGTAAGAACAGAGGAACCTATAAATAAATATTTCCTGCAGGTTTAGTGCCTGGAAGTTACAGCAATATTGTTAGACGCAAAGTGTTCATTTAACTATTTTCTTGGATTTTAGAGATAAAGGGGAGGTGCAACACCGGGCCGATAGTTTAACAGGAAGTCAGAATCGAGGTCACGTTTTTTAAGAGGAGGTGCGACACCGGCCGGTACTCTAGCAGGAAAAAACATGTAAGAACAGAGGAACCTATAAATAAATATTTCCTGCAGGTTTAGTGCCAGGAAGTTACAGCAATATTGTTAGACGCAAAGTGTTCATTTAGCTATTTTTTGGGGATTTTAGAGATAAAGGGGAGGTGCAACACCGGGCCGATACTTTAACAGGAAGTCAGAATCGAGGTCACGTATTTTAAGCAGAGGATGAATAAATGTAAACATAGAGAAACCAAAGAACTATATTTGCAGGTTTAGTGTCGGGAAGGTATGGCAAGATTATTAGACGCAAATAATTCCTTCAGCTACTTCAGAAGATTTTAGAGATAAAGGGGAGGTGCGACATCGGCCGGTAGTTGAGCAGGAGAAAACATGTAGAAAACAGAGGAACCTGAGAAATACTATTTCCGGGTAAAGTTACGGAAAGATTGTTGGACGCAAAATATTCATTCAGCCGCTTTCGAAAATTTGAGAGGTAAAGAGGAGGTGCGACACCGTCCGGTACTTTAGCAGGAAAAAACATGTAAGAACAGAGGAACCTATAAATAAATATTTCCTGCAGGTTTAGTGCCTGGAAGTTACAGCAATATTGTTAGACGCAAAGTGTTCATTTAGCTATTTTCTTGGATTTCAGAGATAAAGGGGAGGTGCGACACCGGGCCGATACTTTAACAGGAAGTCAGAATCGAGGTCACGTCTTTTAAGCAGAAGATGAATAAATGTAAACATAGAGAAACCAAAGAACTATATTTGCAGGTTTAGTGTCGGGAAGGTATGGCAAGATTATTAGACGCAAAGAATTCCTTCAGCTGCTTCAGAAGATTTTAGAGATAAAGGGGAGGTGCGACGTCAGAACTGAGGTTACGTATTTTAAGCTTAGGTTGAATAAATGAAAACATGTAAACACAAAGGGCTTCACGGTGGCAGAGGGGTTAGTGCGTCTGTCTCACAATACGAAGGTCCTGCAGTCGTGGGTTCAAATCCAGGCTCGGGATCTTTCTGTGTGGAGTTTGCATGTTCTCCCCGTGAATGCGTGGGGTCCCTCCGGGTACTCCGGCTTCCTCCCACTTCCAAAGACATGCACCTGGGGATAGGTTGATTGGCGACTCTAAATGGTCCCTAGTGTGTGAATGTGAGTGTGAATGTTGTCTGTCTATCTGTGTTGGCCCTGCGATGAGGTGGCGACTTGTCCAGGGTGTACCCCGCCTTCCGCCCGATTGTAGCTGAGATAGGCGCCAGCGCCCCCCGCGACCCCAAAAGGGAATAAGCGGTAGAAAATGGATGGATGGATGGATGGATGTAAACACAAAGAAAGCTGAGAATAACTATTTCATGCAGCTTTAGAGCTGGGAATTTATCACAAGATTGTTAGACGCAAAGTATACATTAAGCTGATTTTGGGGATTTTAGAGATAAAGGGGAGATGCGGCACCGGCCGGTCGTTTAGCAGGAAAAACATGTAAAAACAGAGAAACCAAAGAAGAACTATTTTTGCGGGTCTAGTGTCGGGAAGGTATGGCAAGATTGTTAGACGCAAAGAATTCCTTCAGCTGCTTCAGAAGATTTTAGAGATAAAGGGGAGGTGTGACATCGGCCGGTAGTTGAGCAGGAGAAAACATGTGAAAACAGAGGAACCTGATAAATACTATTTCCGGGTAAAGTTACGGAAAGATTGTTGGACGCAAAATATTCATTCAGCCGCTTTCGAGAATTTTAAAGGTAAAGAGGAGGTGCGACACCGGCCGGTACTTCAGCAGGAAAAAACATGTAAGAACAGAGGAACCTACGAATAAATATTTCCTGCAGGTTTAGTGCCTGGAAGTTACAGCAATATTGTTAGACGCAAAGTGTTCATTTAGCTATGTTCTTGGATTTTAGAGATAAAGGGGAGGTGCAACACCGGGCCGATACTTTAACAGGAAGCCAGAATCGAGGTCACATATTTTAAGCAGAGGATGAATAAATGTAAACATAGAGAAACCAAAGAACTACTTTTGCAGGTTTAGTGCACGGAAAGTATGGCAAGATTGTTAGACGCAAAGAATTCCTTCAGCTGCTTCAGAAGATTTTAGAGATAAAGGGGAGGTGCAACATCGGCTGGTAGTTGTGCAGGAGAAAACATGTAAAAACAGATGAACCTGAGAAAAACTCTTTCCTGCAGCTTTAGTGCTGGGAAGTTACGGAAAGATTGTTGGACGCAAAATATTAATTCAGCCGCTTTCGAGAATTTTAGAGGTAAAGGGGAGGTGCGACACCGCCCGTTACTTTAGCAGGAATAAACATGTAAGAACAGAGGAACTTATGAATAAATATTTCCTGAAGGTTTAGAACCAGGAAGTTACAGCAATATTGTTATACGAAAAGTGTTCATTTAGCTATTTTCTTGGATTTTAGAGATAAAGGGGAGGTGCGACACGGGGCCGATAGTTTAACAGGAAGTCAGAATCAAGGTCAAGTCTTTTAAGCAGAGGATGAATAAATGTAAACATAGAGAAACCAAAGAACTATTTTTGCAGGTTTAGTGTCGGGAAAGTATGGCAAGATTGTTAGACGCAAAGAATTCCTTCAGCTGCTTGAGAAGATTTTAGAGATAAAGGGGAGGTGCGACATCCACCGGTAGTTGAACAGGAGAAAACATGTAAAAACGGATGAACCTGAGAAATACTATTTCCGGGTAAAGTTACGGAAAGATTGTTGGACGCAAAATATTCATTCAGCCGCTTTCGAAAATTTTAGAGGTAAAGAGGAGGTGTGACACCGTCCGGTACTTCAGCAGGAAAAAACATGTAAGAACAGAGGAACCTACGAATAAATATTTCCTGCAGGTTTAGTGCCGGAAAGTTACAGCAATATTGTTAGACGCAAAGTGTTCATTTAGCTATTTTCTTGGATTTTAGAGATAAAGGGGAGGTGCAACACCGGGCCGATAGTTTAACAGGAAGTCAGAATCGAGGTCACGTTTTTTAAGCAGAGGATGAATAAA
Organism: Nerophis ophidion; assembly: GCF_033978795.1. NCBI lineage: Eukaryota > Metazoa > Chordata > Actinopteri > Syngnathiformes > Syngnathidae > Nerophis > Nerophis ophidion. The sequence continues at coordinate 81,956,718 of NC_084612.1, read as the reverse complement.
TGTAAACATAGAGAAACCAAAGAAAAACTATTTTTGCAGGTTTAGTGTCGGGAAGGTATGGCAAGATTGTTAGACGCAAAGTATTCCTTCAGCTGCTTCAGAAGATTTTAGAGATAAAGGGGAGGTGCGACACCGGCCGGTAGTTGAGCAGGAGAAAACATGTAAAAACAGAGGAACCTGGGAAAAACTATTTCTTGCAGCTTTAGTGCGGGGAAGTTACGGAAAGATTATTTGACGCAAAATATTCATTCAGCCGCTTTCGAGAATTTTAGAGTTAAAGAAGAGGTGCGACACGGTCCGGTAATTTGGCAGGAAAAAACATGTAAGAACAGAGGAACCTATGAATAAATATTTCCTGCAAGTTTAGTGCCTGGAAGTTACGGCAAAATTGTTACATGCAAAAATATTTATTTAGCTGCTTTTAAGCATTTTAGAGATAAAGGGGAGGTGTGGCACCGGCCATTAGTTAAGCAGGAAGTCAGAACCGAGGTTAGGTATTTTAAGCTTAGGTTGAATAAATGAAAACATGTAAACAAAAAGAAAGCTGAGAATAACTATTTCATGCAGCTTTAGAGCCGGGAATTTATCACAAGATTGTTGGACGCAAAGTAGTCATTTATCTGATTTTTGGGATTTTAGAGATAAAGGGGAGATGCGGCACCGGCCGGTCGTTTAGCAGAAAAAACATGTAAAAACAGAGACACCAAAGAAGAACTATTTTTGCAGGTTTAGTGCCGGGAAGTTGCGGCAAGATTGTTAGACGCAAAGTATTTATTTAGCTACTTTTGTGGATTTTAGAGATTAAGGGGAAGTGCGGCACAGGCCAGTAATTTAGCAGGAAGTCAGAACCAAGGTTATGTATTTTAAGCAGAGGATGAAAAAATTAAAACATGTAAACATAGAGAAAGCTGAGAATAAGTATTTCCTCTAGGTTTAGAGCCGGGGATTTATGGCAAGATTGTTAGACGCAAATAATTCATTCAGCTGCTTCTGAAGATTTTAGAGATAAAAGAGAGGTGTGACATCGGCCGGTACTTTAGCAGGATAAAACATGTAAAAACAGAGAAACTTAAGAAGAACTTTTTTTTTTGCAGGTTTATTGCCGGGAAGTTGTGCCAAGATTGTTGGACGCAAAGTATTTATTTAGCTACTTTTGAGGATTTTAGAGATAAAGGGGATGTGCGGCATCGACTAGTAGTTCAGCAGAAGAAAACATGTAAAAACAGAGAAACCTAAGAAGAACTATTTTTTGCAGGTTTATTTTTAGAAAGTTGCGGCAAGATTGTTAGATGCAAAGTATTCATTTAGCTCCTTTTGTAGATTTTAGAGATAAAGGGGAGGTGCGGCATCGACTAGTAGTTCAGCTGGAGAAAACATGTAAAAACAGAGAAACCTAAGAAGAACTATTTTTTTGCAGGTTTATTTTTAGAAAATTGCAGCAAGATTGTCAGACGCCAAGTATTCATTTAGCTACTTTTGTAGATTTTAGAGCTAAAGGGGAGGTGCGACACAGGCCGGTACTTTAGCAGGAAAAAAATGTAAAAACAGAGAAACGTAAGAAAAACTATTTTTTTGCAGTTTTAGTGCCGGGAAGTCGCGCAAGATTGTTGCACGCAAAGTATTCAATTAGCTGCTTTTGAGGTTTTTAGAGATGAAGGGTAGGTGCGACATCGGCCGGTACTTTAGCAGTAGAAAACATGTAAAAAAAGAGGAATATATGAAGAACTATTCCCTGCAGGTTTAGTCCTGGGAAGTTACGGCAAGATTGTTGGATGCAAAGTATTCATTTAGATGCTTTTGTGGATTTTAGAGATAAAGGGTAGGTGCGGCATCGACTGGTAGTTTAGCAGGACAAACATGTAAAAACAGAGAAACCTAAGAACTATTTTTTGCAGGTTTTTTTTAGAAAGTTGCGGCAAGATTGTTGGACGCAAAGTATTCATTTGGATGCTTTTGTGGTTTTTAGATATAAAGGGGAGGTGCACCATCGACTGGTAGTTTAGCAGGAGAAAACATGTAAAAACAGAGAAACCTAAGAAGAACTATTTTTTGCAGGTTTATTTTTAGAAAGTTGCGGCAAGATTGTTAGACGCAAAGTATTCATTTTGCTACTTTTATAGATTTTAGAAGTAAAGGGGAGGTGCAACACAGGATGGTAGTTAAGCAGGAAAAACATGTAAAAACAGAGGAACCTAAGAATGACTATTTTTTGCATGTGTAGTTTTAGAAAGTTGCGGCAAGATTGTTAGACGCAAAGTATTAATTTAGCTGCTTTTGTGGATTTTTGAGATAAAGGGGGGGTGCGGCATCGACTGGTACTTTAGCAGGAGGAAACATGTAAAAACAGAGAAACCTAAGAAGAACCATTTTTTGCAGGTTTATTTTTAGAAAGTTGCGGAAAGATTGTTAGACGCAAAGTATTCATTCAGATGTTTTTGTGGATTTTAGACATAAAGGGGAGGTGCGGCACCGGCCGGTAGTTCAGCAGGAGAAAACATGTAAAAACAGAGAAACCTAAGAATAACTAGTTTTTGCAGGTTTAGTTTCGGGAAGTTGCGGAAAGATTGTTAGACGCAAAGTATTAATTTAGCTGCTTTTGTGGATTTTAGAGATAAAGGGGAGGTGCGGCATGGAAAAAACATGTAAACAAAGAGAGAAAAAAAAACGCCATTCTGTCCAGGTAACTTGTCCTCTTTGATCCACAATGTCTTCGTTCTCTCTGCAGGACTCATTTCTACTTTCCGGGTCCTGATATTTACCTGTGGCGCTCCACCTTGGCAGATAAGTCCGCTTGTCATTTCCTTGTGCAAAAATGTGTGAAATTAGACCCCCCCCCCTCCCTCTCTTCCCCCTCCTGCCCACCCGCAGTATTTACCCCGGTACTTTACTGCATGTTGGTATCGTAAATGACTTTATGACATTGCGTGTCCGGGCGGTTCCGCAGAGTGTGCGGGGGGGGTAAAGGTGCTGAAATATACAGCGCGCTCTTCTGCAGGCCACAAATCCACTTCAAGTACATTTTTATATCAGCGATGAGGCGCAGATAAAGTGCTGGCGTGTCAAATCTCATCAAGGCTGCGAGAAGAACCTCCCACTTGATGCAGTTAAATGTTTGCTTGGGGGAGTTTCAACTTCTGCTTTTAACTTTACTGGGACACTTTCCATCTTTGCTCCGGAGTAAAACTTTGTTCGGAACGTTTTCTTGGAATTAATTCGTTTAGGCAAGAAGTGTGAGTGTAAACAAAAACAGGAGTCACTGCCAAGGAGAAGCTGGAGCTTGAAAACCCTCCTCCGTTTGGGAACACCAGGTAATGACAGTTAGGAAAACAATATTTATTCACATATTTCACTTTAATGTTTAATGTAATTATGTGATTTTTTTAAAATTAAATCAAAACAATTTTAATACAATTTTAGGAAATTATTATCTTAAATAAATGATTACTTTTCACGTAAGACTTATTTTACTTTTAAAATATTGACTTTGATACGATAAAAGTGCAACATATATTTTTGTTTTCGTGAATTTGCCTTTAATTGTATTTCTCTTCTTAAACACAACACACAAATCAGATTACACACACACGTCACAACACACAACTTAATACACACAAGTCACAACACAAACACACACACGCGCACATTACAATAAACATCTGATTACACACACACACAGGTCACAACTCACACATCTGATGACACGTGTCACAACACAAACGTCTGATTACACACACACACACGTCACAACTCACACATCTGATTACACGTGTCACAACACAAACGTCTGATTACACACACACACAGGTCACAACTCACACATCTGATGACACGTGTCACAACACAAACGTCTGATTACACACACACACAGGTCACAACTCACACATCTGATTACACGTGTCACAACACAAACATCTGATTACACACACACACACACGTCACAACTCACACATCTGATTACACGTGTCACAACACAAACATCTGATTACACACACACACACGTCACAACTCACACATCTGATTACACGTGTCACAACACAAACGTCTGATTACACACACACACACGTCACAACTCACACATCTGATTACACGTGTCACAACACAAACGTCTGATTACACACACGTCACAACTCACACATCTGATTACACGTGTCACAACACAAACATCTGATTACACACACAAACACATCTGATTATACACACACACATGTCACAACACACAAATCTGGTTACATACACTCGTTACAACACATGCATCTGATTACACACATTCGTCAAAATATAATTTGATTACACACACATGTCAAAATACACACATCTGATTGTAAAGAAACATCACAACTCACACATCTGATTACACGTGTAACAACACAAACATCTGATTACACACACACACACATCTGATTATACAGACATCACAGCATAAACATCTGATCACACACACAAGTCACAACACACACATCTGATTGCACACATGTTAAAACACACAAATCTGATTACACACACATGTCACAACACACAAATCTGATTACATACACACGTCACAACACATGCATCTGATTACACACATTCGTCACAACACAATCTGATAACACACATTCGTCACAACACACACATCTTATTACACACAAGTCACAACACAAACACACACACACACGTCACAATACACAAACTCGCACATTACAATAAACATCTGATTACACACACAGACACACGTCACAACTCACACATCTGATTACACACACACATCTGATTATACACACATAACAGCACAAACATCTGATTACACACACAAGTCACAACACACACATCTGATTGCACACATGTTAAAACACACACATCTGATTACACACACACATGTCACAACACACAAATCTGATTACATACACACGTCACAACACACGCATCTGATTACACACATTCGTCACAACACAATCTGATTACACACATTTGTCACAACACACACATCTTATTACACACAAGTCACAACACAAACACACACACACGTCACAACACACACACGCACATTACAATAAACATCTGATTACACACACACACACACGTCACAACTCACACATCTGATTACACACACACATCTGATTATACACACATAACAGCACAAACATCTGATTACACACACACAAGTCACAACACACAGATCTGATTGCACACATGTTAAAACACACACATATGATTACACACACACGTCACAACACACAAATCTGATTACATACACACGTCACAACACTTGCATCTGATTACACACATTTGTCACAACACAATCTGATTACACACACACATGTCAAAATACACACATCTGATTGACAAACAAACATCAGAACTCACACATCTGATTACACGTGTCACAACACAAACATCTGATTACACACACACACACATCTGATTATACACACATCACAGCACAAATATCTGATCACACACACACACACGTCACAACATACACATCTGATTGCACACACGTTAAAACACACACATCTGATTACACACACATGTCACAACACACAAATCTGGTTACATACACACGTCACAACACACGCATCTGATTACACACATTTGTCACAACACAATCTGATTACACACACACATGTCAAAATACACACATCCGATTGACAAACAAACACCACAACTCACACATCTGATTACACGTGTCACAACACAAACATCTGATTACACACACACACACACATCTGATTATACACATTACAGCACAAATATCTGATTAAACACACACGCGCGTCACAACACACACATCTGATTGCACACATGTTAAAACACACACATCTGATTACACGCACACACATGTCACAACACACAAATCTGATTACATACACACGTCACAACACATGCATCTGATTACACACATTCGTCACAACACAATCTGATTACACACACACAAGTCAAAACACAAACATCTGATTACACACATTTGTCACAACACAATCTGATTACACACACACAAGTCAAAATGCAAACATCTGATTACACACACGTCATAACACAAACACACACGTCACAAAACACACACGCACATTACAATAAACATCTGATTACACACACAGACACATCACAACTCACACTTCTGATTACACACACACACACACATCTGATTATATACACATTACAGCACAAATATCTGATTACACACACGCGTCACAACACACACATCTGATTGCACACATGTTAAAACACACACATCTGATTACACTCACACGCATGTCACAACACACAAATCTGATTACATACACACGTCACAACACACGCATCTGATTACACACATTCATCACAACACAATCTGATTACACACACACATGTCAAAATACACACATCTGATTGACAAACAAACATCACAACTCACACATCTGTTTACACGTGTCACAACACAAACATCTGATTACACACACACACATCTGATTATACACACATAACAGCACAAACATCTGATTACACACACACAAAAGCCAAAACACACACATCTGATTGCACACATGTTAAAACACACACATCTGATTACACACACATGTCACAACACACAAATCTGGTTACATACACACGTCACAACACACGCATCTGATTAGACACATTTGTCACAACACAATCTGATTACACACACACATGTCAAAATACACACATCCGATTGACAAACAAACACCACAACTCACACATCTGATTACACGTGTCACAACACAAACATCTGATTACACACACACACACACATCTGATTATACACATTACAGCACAAATATCTGATTAAACACACACGCGCGTCACAACACACACATCTGATTGCACACATGTTAAAACACACACATCTGATTACACGCACACACATGTCACAACACACAAATCTGATTACATACACACGTCACAACACATGCATCTGATTACACACATTCGTCACAACACAATCTGATTACACACACACAAGTCAAAACACAAACATCTGATTACACACATTTGTCACAACACAATCTGATTACACACACACAAGTCAAAACACAAACATCTGATTACACACACGTCATAACACAAACACACACGTCACAAAACACACACGCACATTACAATAAACATCTGATTACACACACAGACACATCACAACTCACACTTCTGATTACAAACACACATACACATCTGATTATATACACATTACAGCACAAATATCTGATTACACACACGCGTCACAACACACATATCTGATTGCACACATGTTAAAACACACACATCTGATTACACTCACACGCATGTCACAACACACAAATCTGATTACATACACACGTCACAACACAAGCATCTGATTACACACATTCATCACAACACAATCTGATTACACACACACATGTCAAAATACACACATCTGATTGACAAACAAACATCACAACTCACACATCTGTTTACACGTGTCACAACACAAACATCTGATTACACACACACACATCTGATTATACACACATAACAGCACAAACATCTGATTACACACACACAAAAGCCAAAACACACACATCTGATTGCACACATGTTAAAACACACACATCTGATTACACACACATGTCACAACACACAAATCTGGTTACATACACACGTCACAACACACGCATCTGATTACACACATTTGTCACAACACAATCTGATTACACACACACATGTCAAAACACAAACATCTGATTGCAAACAAACATCACAACACACACATCTGATTACACAGACATGGTACAACACACATCTGCTTACAACCACATCCATCTCACAACACACACATCAGACTACACTCACATAGATCACAACACACACATCTGATTACAAACATCAAAACATTGACTTTGATACGATAAAAGTGCAACATATATTTTTGTTTTCCTAAATTTGCCTTTATTTGTATTTTTCTTCTTAAACACAACACACAAATCAGATTACAAACACACATCACAACACACATCTTAATACACACAAGTCACAACACAAACACACACACACGCACATTACAATAAACATCTGATTACACACACATACACACACGTCTTAACTCACACATCTGATTACACACACACATCTGATTATACACACATCAGAGCACAAATATCTGATCACACACACACGTCACAACACACACATCTGATTGCACAAGTGTTAAAACACACACATCTGATTACACACACACATGTCACAACACACAAATCTGATTACATACACACGTCACAACACATGCATCTGATTACACACATTCGTCAGAACACACACATCTGATTGCAAACTCACACACATCACAACACACATCTGCTTATACCAACATCCACGTCACAACACACACATCTTATTACACGTACACACGTCAAAACACACACATCTGATCATACACACACGTCACAACACACACATCCTATTACACACACATCCACGACACAACACACACAACTGATTACACACACACACATCAAATCACACACACATCTGAGTACAAACACACACGTCACAACACACACATCTGATTATACACACACGTCACAACACAAATATCTGATTAAACACACAGGTCACAACACACACATCTGATTATACAGACATGTCACAACACACACATCTGATTACACACACACATGTCACAACACACACATCTGATTTAATGCTCACACACATGACAAAACACACATCTTATTACACACCAATCACAACACATATCTGATTACACACTCACACACATAACAAAACACACATCTTATTACACACAAATCTGATTACACCCACCCATCACAACACACACATCTGATTGCACACTCAGACAAATAACAAAACACACATCTTATTACACACCCATCACAACACACACATCAGACTACACTCACATAGATCACAACACACACATCTGATTACAAACATCAAAACATTGACTTTGATACGATAAAAGTGCAACATATATTTTTGTTTTCCTAAATTTGCCTTTATTTGTATTTTTCTTCTTAAACACAACACACAAATCAGATTACAAACACACATCACAACACACATCTTAATACACACAAGTCACAACACAAACACACACACACGCACATTACAATAAACATCTGATTACACACACATACACACACGTCTTAACTCACACATCTGATTACACACACACATCTGATTATACACACATCAGAGCACAAATATCTGATCACACACACACGTCACAACACACACATCTGATTGCACAAGTGTTAAAACACACACATCTGATTACACACACACACATGTCACAACACACAAATCTGATTACATACACACGTCACAACACATGCATCTGATTACACACATTCGTCACAACACACACATCTGATTGCAAACTCACACACATCACAACACACATCTGCTTATACCAACATCCACGTCACAACAAACACATCTTATTGCACGTACACACGTCAAAACACACACATCTGATCATACATACACGTCACAACACACACATCCTATTACACACACATCCACGACACAACACACACAACTGATTACACACACACACATCAAATCACACACACATCTGAGTACAAACACACACGTCACAACACACACATCTGATTATACACACACGTCACAACACAAATATCTGATTAAACACACAGGTCACAACACACACATCTGATTATACAGACATGTCACAACACACACATCTGATTACACACACACATGTAACAACACACACATCTGATTTAATGCTCACACACATGACAAAACACACATCTTATTACACACCAATCACAACACATATCTGATTACACACTCACACACATAACAAAACACACATCTTATTACACACAAATCTGATTACACCCACCCATCACAACACACACATCTGATTGCACACTCAGACAAATAACAAAACACACATCTTATTACACACCCATCAAAACACACACATCAGTTTACACACTCACACACACAACAAAACACACATCTTATTTCACACCCATCAAAACACACACATCTGATTACACACACCCATCACAACACACACATCTGATTACACACTCACACACATAACAAAACACACATCTTATTACACACCCATCACAACACACATATCTGATTACACACTCACACACATAACAAAACACACATCTTATTACACAACCATCACAACACACACATCTGATTGCACACACCCATCACAACACACACATCTGATTACACACTCACACACATAACGAAACACGCATCTTTGTACACACCCATCCAACACACTCATCTGATTACACACTCACACACATAACAAAGCACACATCTTATTACACACCCATCACAACACACACATCTGATTACACAATCACACACATAACAAAACACACATCTTATTACACCACCATCACAACACACACATCTGATTACACATTCCCATCACAACACACACATCTGATTATACACTCACGTCACAAAACACACATCTGATTACTTACTCACACACATAAAAAACACACATCTTATTACACACCCATCACAACACACACATCTGATTATACACTTACACACATAACAAAACACACATCTTATTACACACCCATCACAACATACACATCTGATTACACACTCACACACATAACAAAACACACATCTTATTACACACCCATCACAACACACTCACACATAAAAAACACACATTTTATTACACACTCATCACAACACACACATCTGATTACACACTCACACACATAACAAAACACACATCTTGTTACACACCTATCACAACACACACATGTGATTGCACACACCCATCACAACACACACATCCGATTACACACTCACACATATAACGAAACACACATCTTTTTACACACCCATCCAACACACTCATCTGATTACACACTCACACACATACCAAAACACACATCTTATCACACCCATAACAACACACACATCTGATTACACACTCACACACATAACAAAACACACATCTTATTACACACCCATCACAACACACACATCTGATTACATACACACATTTCACAACACACACATTTAATTACACACACACACGTCAAAACACACACAGTTGATTACACACACACGTCACAACACACATCTGAACACACACACACACACACATTTATGTTCACACTCTTTCTGTTATACCACTTTATATATAATATGAAACAAAATATATTTTCATACCATTTTGACGGATATTTTTCTTGCTCTATTTAGCATGTTTTTATTTATTAGTATTTAATGTCAGGCCTTGTCTGTGATGAGGTGGAACAAAACATAACAAAAAAGAACATTCCACCAGGAGAGTAGAAGGCTGCCGTAGTTGAGGGTGAGCAGGAAGTCAGCGGGGGGTAAAGTCCTTCTTGGCTGCTCATCACTTCTCTGTGACTTTGACGACTTCTTCCACACCCCCGCTGAGACCAAGGGCGATGGCGGGCACACGCTGAACAGCATTACTTGCAGTCCAAGTTCCCGTCTCACGGCTCTTAGTCGAGACCTGAAAGACCGGTCTGGGAGACACTGAGTGGACCAAAGATGCTCCTGCTTTGCTACACGTCTCAAAAAACAACAGATTCAGTCAGATTAATTATTAGTTTTTTCTTTAGCCAACATGCTAGCTTAGCGTAGTTAGCATGTCGTAGTCGATAGTGTCCTGATCCGATATCGGTCCGATAAGAAATGACAAATCACGATCATGATATCAGCTCTCATTGAAAATGACTGATACAAGCATTTCTAAAAATCCTCCAATGAGCACACATGCTAGGCGACAGTTTATTGGAGCGAGCAGCTACTCAACAGCTAAGCACGCGATAGCAGACAAACTAGTCATAGGTATTAATTTAGGGTTTTTGTAGTCGCAATTGGGGGTTACAAGGGGTTGGAAATTGGGGGTTAAATCACCAAAATGATTCCCGAGCGTGGCTACCGCTGCTGCTCACTGCTCTCCTCAACTCCCAGGGGTGAATGAAGGGATGGGTCGAATGCAAAGTGTGCCAATCTGAAAACATGTGTGCCACTTTGACCCCACATGTGCCTTTGTGACAACACGTGTGCCACTTTGACCCAACTTGTGCCTTTTTGACAACATGTGTGCCACTTTGACAACACGGGTACCACTTTGTGAACACGTGTGCCATTTTGAAAACATGTGTGCCACTTTGACCCCACATGTGCCTTTGTGACAACACGTGTGCCACTTTGACCCAACTTGTGCCTTTTTGACAACATGTGTGCTACTTTGACAATATGTGTACCACTTTGTGAACACGTGTGCCATTTTGAAAACATGTGTGCCAATTTGACAACCCGGGTGCCACTTTCACATCATGTGGGCCACTTTGACAACACGGGTGCCACTTTGTGAACACGGGTGCCACTTTGACAACACGTGTGCCACTTTGACAACACGGGTGCCACTTTGACAACATGGGTGCCACTTTGAGAACATGTGTGCCACTTTGACAACACGGGTGCCACTTTAACCCCACATGTGCCTTTTTGACCCCAAATGTGCCTTTTTGACAACATATGTGTCACTTTGACAACATGTGTGCCACTTTGACAACATGTGTGCCACTTTGACAACACCTGTGCCACTTTGACAACACGTGTGCCACTTTGACAACACGTGTGCCACTTTGACAACACGTGTGCCACTTTGACAACATGTTTGCCACTTTGACAACACGTGTGCCACTTTGATAACACGTGTGCCACTTTGACAACACGTGTGCCACTTTGACAACACATGTGCCACTTTGACAACATGTTTGCCACTTTGACAACACGTGTGCCACTTTGATAACACGTGTGCCACTTTGACAACACATTTGCCACTTTGACAACATGTGTGCCACTTTAAACCCACATGTGCCTTTTTGACAACACATGTGTCACTTTGACAACAAGTGTGCCACTTTTACAACACGGGTGCCACTTTGTAAACACGTGTGCCACTTTGACAATATGCGTACCACTTTGACAACATGGGTGCTACTTTGACAACACGTGTGCCACTTTGACAACACGGGTGCCACTTTGACAACATGGGTGCCACTTTGAGAACATGTGTGCCACTTTGACAACACGGGTGCCACTTTAACCCCACATGTGCCTTTTTGACCCCAAATGTGCCTTTTTGACAACACATGTGTCACTTTGGCAACACGTGTGCCACTTTGGCAACACGTGTGCCACTTTGACAACATGTGTGCCATTTTGATAACACTTTGACAACACGTGTGCCACTTTGATAACACGTGTGCCATTTTGATAACACTTTGACAACACGTGTGCCACTTTGATAACACGTGTACCACTTTGACAACACGTGTGCCACTTTGATAACACGGGTGCCACTTTGATAATACGGGTGCCACTTTGATAACAGGGGTGCCACTTTCACATCATGTGTGCCACTTTGACAACACGTGTGCCACTTTGACAACACGTGTGCCACTTTGATAACACGTGTGCCATTTTGATAACACTTTGACAACACGTGTGCCACTTTGACAACACGTGTGCCACTTTGACAACACGTGTGCCACTTTGACAACACGTGTGCCACTTTGACAACACGTGTGCCACTTTGACAACACGTGTGCCACTTTGACAACACGGATGCCACTTTGACAACACGTGTGCCACTTTGACAACAAGTGTGCCACTTTGACAACACGGGTGCCACTTTGTGAACATGGGTGCCACTTTGACAACGTTGTGCCACTTTGTAAACACGTGTATCACTTTGATAACACGGGTGCCACTTTCACATCATGTGTGCCAGCTTTGACAACACGTGTGACACTTTGGCAACATATGTGCCACTTTTACCCCACATGTGCCTTTGTGACAACACGTGTGCCACTTTGACAACACGGGTGCCACTTTGTGAATATGGGTGCAACTTTGACAACGTGTGTGCCACTTTGACAACATGTGTGCCTTTTTGGCAACACGTGTGCCACTTTGATAACACGTGTGCCACTTTGACAACACGTGTGCCACTTTGACAACACGTGTGCCACTTGGACAACACGTGTGCCACTTTGACAACACGTGTGCCACTTTGACAACACGTGTGCCACTTTGACAACACGTGTGCCACTTTGACAACATGTGTGTCACTTTGACAACACGTGTGCCACTTTGACAACACGTGTGCCACTTTGACAACACGTGTGCCACTTTGACAACATGTGAGCCACTTTCACAACACGTGTGCCACTTTGACAACACGTGTGCCACTTTGACAACACGTGTGCCACTTTGATAACACGTGTGCCACTTTGACAACACGTGTGCCACTTTGACAACACGTGTGCCACTTTGACAACACGTGTGCCACTTTGATAACACGTGTGCCACTTTGGCAACACGTGTGCCACTTTGACAACACGTGTGCCACTTTGACAACACGTGTGCCACTTTGACAACATGTGTGCCTTTTTGGCAACACGTGTGCCACTTTGACAACACGTGTGCCACGTTGACAACACGTGTGCCACTTTGACAACACGTGTGCCACTTTGACAACACGGGTGCCACTTTCACATCATGTGTGCCACTTTGACAACACGTGTGCCACTTTGACAACATGTGTGCCACTTTGACAACACGTGTGCCACTTTGACAACACGTGTGCCACTTTGACAACACGTGTGCCACTTTGACAACACGTGTGCCACGTTGACAACACGTGTGCCACTTTGACAACACGTGTGCCACTTTGACAACACGTGTGCCACGTTGACAACACGTGTGCCACTTTGACAACATGTGTGCCACTTTGACAACACATGTGCCACTTGGACAACACGTGTGCCACTTTGACAACACGTGTGCCACTTTGACAACACGTGTGCCACTTTGACAACACGTGTGCCACTTTGACAACATGTGTGTCACTTTGACAACACGTGTGCCACTTTGACAACACGTGTGCCACTTTGACAACACGTGTGCCACTTTGACAACATGTGTGCCACTTTCACAACACGTGTGCCACTTTGACAACACGTGTGCCACTTTGACAACACGTGTGCCACTTTGACAACACGTGTGCCACTTTGACAACACGTGTGCCACTTTGACAACACGTGTGTCACTTTGACAACACGTGTGCCACTTTGACAACACGTGTGCCACTTTTACAACACGTGTGCCACTTTGACAACATTTGTGCCTTTTTGGCAACACGTGTGCCACTTTGACAACACGTGTGCCACGTTGACAACACATGTGCCACTTTGACAACACGTGTGCCACTTTGACAACATGTGTGCCACTTTGACAACACGTGTGCCACTTTCACATCATGTGGGCCACTTTGACAACACGGGTGCCACTTTGTGAACACGGGTGCCACTTTGACAACACGTGTGCCACTTTGACAACACGGGTGCCACTTTGACAACATGGGTGCCACTTTGAGAACATGTGTGCCACTTTGACAACACGGGTGCCACTTTAACCCCACATGTGCCTTTTTGACCCCAAATGTGCCTTTTTGACAACACATGTGCCACTTTGACAACATGTGTGCCACTTTGACAACACGTGTGCCTTTTTGACAACACATTTGCCACTTTGATAAAACGTGTGCCATTTTGATAACACTTTGACAACACGTGTGCCACTTTGATAACACGTGTGCCATTTTGATAACACTTTGACAACACGTGTGCCACTTTGATAACACGGGTGCCACTTTGATAATACGGGTGCCACTTTGATAACACGGGTGCCACTTTCACATCATGTGTGCCACTTTGACAACACGTGTGCCACTTTGACAACACGTGTGCCACTTTGATAACACGTGTGCCATTTTGATAACACTTTGACAACACGTGTGCCACTTTGACAACACGTGTGCCACTTTGATAACACATGTGCCATTTTGATAACACTTTGACAACATGTGTGCCACTTTGACAACACGTGTGCCACTTTGACAACACGTGTGCCACTTTGATAACACGTGTGCCATTTTGATAACACTTTGACAACATGTGTGCCACTTTGACAACACGTGTGCCACTTTGACAACACGTGTGCCACTTTGACAACACGTGTGCCACTTTGACAACACGTGTGCCACTTTGATAACACGTGTGCCATTTTGATAACACTTTGACAACATGTGTGCCACTTTGACAACACGTGTGCCACTTTGACAACACGTGTGCCACTTTGATAACACGTGTGCCATTTTGATAACACTTTGACAACATGTGTGCCACTTTGACAACACGTGTGCCACTTTGACAACACGTGTGCCACTTTGACAACACGTGTGCCACTTTGATAACACGTGTGCCACTTTGACAACATGTGTGCCACTTTGACAACACGTGTGCCTTTTTGACAACACATTTGCCACTTTGATAAAACGTGTGCCATTTTGATAACACTTTGACAACACGTGTGCCACTTTGATAACACGTGTGCCATTTTGATAACACTTTGACAACACGTGTGCCACTTTGATAACACGGGTGCCACTTTGATAATACGGGTGCCACTTTGATAACACGGGTGCCACTTTCACATCATGTGTGCCACTTTGACAACACGTGTGCCACTTTGACAACACGTGTGCCACTTTGATAACACGTGTGCCATTTTGATAACACTTTGACAACACGTGTGCCACTTTGACAACACGTGTGCCACTTTGATAACACATGTGCCATTTTGATAACACTTTGACAACATGTGTGCCACTTTGACAACACGTGTGCCACTTTGACAACACGTGTGCCACTTTGATAACACGTGTGCCATTTTGATAACACTTTGACAACATGTGTGCCACTTTGACAACACGTGTGCCACTTTGACAACACGTGTGCCACTTTGACAACACGTGTGCCACTTTGACAACACGTGTGCCACTTTGATAACACGTGTGCCATTTTGATAACACTTTGACAACATGTGTGCCACTTTGACAACACGTGTGCCACTTTGACAACACGTGTGCCACTTTGATAACACGTGTGCCATTTTGATAACACTTTGACAACATGTGTGCCACTTTGACAACACGTGTGCCACTTTGATAACCCGTGCATGTAAACACAGGCGTCCCGACCAGCTTCTGTTCCCTCAGCCTGTTTGTTCTCCGGCCTTTGCGGCGAGCTCCATCGTTGCGGCGGCGGCGGGTTAACACGGCGGCCAGCCCGCCTTATCAGACACGGCGAGGAGAGGGAGGGGGGGGGGGGGATGTGGACTCCTCTTGGCCGGGGTCGCAAAGCCGCTTTGAAGCATCTGTGGGCGCCCCCCCCCCCCGCCCAGGGATGAACGTCAGGTCTATCTCGGGCGGCAGCTGCGGCGGCAGCAGCACGCCAAAACGCGGCGAGATTCTTTCCCATTTACACGGGATTTCTTTCTCTCCGCCGCCATTCACGCTCGCCAGGGAAATGACTTCCTTTCAACGCGCGAGCATTCATCTTCTCGCCTTGCAGGGTCGCGGCGGTGAAAGATGGCGGGTCGTCACCCGCCGTCTGACGGCCAGTTGAGAGGATTGTTAGCATTGTTAGCTTTGTTGGCGTCCATTAGGCAGAAAGAGGAGGCCTTCACTAGAAAAGTGAACGGCCTTCTATTAGTTTCCCATATAAATGTTGAACAGCTGGGTTGTCCTCGTCTTTTTGAAGTGCTTACACAAAGTCTGGAGGTTAATCACATTAAGACACGGTTTCAAAGCCAGAATATTTTGTAATATCACGCTCGCTAAAATCGCTCCAGAGTCAGAGAGATGATCAAAAATATTTTATACACCTGACCTGAGTCCCGCAGGGAACAGATTTTGTGTCTTTAGACATTTATTTACACAGAAAAAATCTGTAAATGTTTACATACCTCAATTGTTTCCAAACAGTGTCCGTGACAGGGCAGTAAAACGGCGGACCAAACAAAACAGAAGTCATGGTCATGGAAGCTAGCTCTCTAATCATTTAAACAGACTCAATAACTCCACGGTGACGTTTTGGTGGATTTACTGAGGAATTTGTGAAACTGAAAAAAATTAAAAAAAAAAAAAATTATAAAAATGTTAGCATATTAGCTGATTCTAACAGCACTAGCTTGATTGTATAATGATAACAAGTACAAAAATGCACACAAAAAACTCCTACATTCATCACGTTTACAAAGTATGAAAATCCATTAATTAGCCGCACCGTTTTATAAGCTGCGTGGTTCAAAGGGTAGGGAAAAATGTAGTTGCTTGTAGTCTAGATTTCATGGTGCCAATTTAACTCCCGACCTGAGTCCCGCAGGGAACAGATGTTGTGTCTTTAGACATTTATTTACACAGAAACAATCCATAAAAGTTTACATACTTTAATTGTTTCCAAACAGTGTCCGTGACAGGGCAGTAAAACGGCCGACAAAACAAAACAGAAGTCATGGTCATGGAAGCTAACTCTCCAATCATTTAAACAGACTCAATAACTCCACGGTGACTTTTTGTTGGATTTACTGAGGAATTTGTGAAACTGAAACAATACAAAAAAAATTTAATTCTACGTAAATAATACTAACACATACACTCGTAAATGTGTTAGCATATTAGCTGATTCTAACGGCACTAGCTTCATTGTATTATAATAACAAGTACAAAAACGCACAAAAAACCTCCTACATGCATCACTTTTACTAAGAATGAAAATCCATAAATTAGCCGCACCGTTTTATAAGCTGCGTGGTTCAAAGGGTAAGGAAACATGTAGGTTTTTGTAGTCTAGATTTCATGGTGCTAATTTAACTCCCGACCTGAGTCCCGCAGGGAACAAATTTTGTGTCTTTAGACATTTATTTACACAGAAACAATCTGTAAATGTTTACATACCTTCATTGTTTACAAACAGCATCCGTGACAGGGCAGTAAAACGGTGGACCAAACAAAACAGAATTCATGGTCATGGAAGCTAGCTCTCCAATCATTTAAACAGACTCAATAACTCAACGGTGACGTTTTGGTGGATTTACTGAGGAATTTGTGAAACTGAAAAAAAAATAAAAAAATAAAAATTGTAAATGTGTTAGCATATTAGCTGATTCTAACAGCACTAGCTTGATTGTATAATGATAACAAGTACAAAATTGCACAAAAAAACCTCCTACATTCATCACGTTTACAAAGTGTGAAAATCCATTAATTAGCCACACTGTTTTATAAACTGCGTGGTTCAAAGGGTAGGGAAAAATGTAGGTTCTTGTAGTCTAGATTTCATGGTGCCAATTCAACTCCCGACCTGAGTCCCGCAGGGAACAGATTTTGTGTCTTTAGACATTTATTTACACGGAAACAATCTATAAATATTAACATACCTTAATTGTTTCCAAACAGTGTCCGTGACAGGGTAGTAAAACGGCCGACCAAACAAAACAGAAGTCATGGTCATGGAGCCGCTAGCTGACGGTACTTATATAACGAATACAAAAATGCACAAAAAAACTGTCTCAACAGAGGTCACGTTTACTAAATATGAAAATACATAAATTATCCGCACCGTTTTATAAGCTGCGAGTTCAAAGGGTAGGAAAAATGTAGATCCTTGTAGTCTAGATTTCATGGTGCCAATTCAACTCCCAACCTGAGATCCGCAGGGAACAGATTTTCTGTCTTTAGACATTTATTTACACAGAAACAATCTGTAAATGTTTACATACCTCAATTGTTTCCAAACAGTGTCCGTGACAGGGCAGTAAAACGGCGGACCAAACAAAACAGAAGTCATGGTCATGGAGCCGCTAGCTGACGGTACTTATATAACAAATACAAAAATGCACAAAAAAACAGTCCCAACAGAGGTCACGTTTACTAAGTATGAAAATCCATAAACTATCCGCACCGTTTTATAATACGCGGGGTTCAAAGGGTAAGGAAAAATGTAGGCTCTTGTAGTTCAGAATTGATGGTGCCTGAAAAAAGACGAAAAAATGCAATTTTAAGTTAATAATACCGACATAGACACTCGTAAACGTGTTAGCATATTAGCTAATGCTAACAACGCTAGCTTGATTACAGTACAAATATGCATGGGAACACTCCGATAGACATCACACTTGGGATGCTTTGGTAAGTAAGAATTGTTTTAGTTATATTGTAAAAACTTACAAACGTTAATTGGAGTGGTGAATGAAGAACCCATATGAGTAGAAACGCTATGGATGGCTAGAAGACGAAAATTTCTACTTCCGGTTGAAAAAAACACATCAGCACCATAGCACACGTAAAATAGCACACCTTATAAATAAAACGGCCAACTAAACAAAACAGAACTCATTTTCATGAACCCACAAGCAGCGCAAGCTAACTTTCCAATCAGCTAAACAGACTCAATAACTCCACGCGGACGTGTTGGTGGATTTACAAAAACCTAAAAAATAAAATCAAAAAAGCCACTGTGTCAGAGTTAATCGGTGTTGAACCCCAAGATGCAGAGATGGAGGCAGGCATGGAATGTGAGAGCATGATTTAATTAAATACCAAAACAAAACCAAAACCAAAACAGTACAAACACAAAGCGCGCACGAGGCGGATAAACAAACAAAAGGAGCTAGCCTGGGAGCTAGAAAATAACGAACGGGAGCTTCGCGTGGAAGCTAGCGGGTAGCGAACAGGCAAACAGAAGTCGTACTTGTGTAACGAAAAATAAAACGGAAGCAGGGAACAAAAAACAGTAAGCTACAAACACAAACTGAATATAGCTTACCGCCACGCTGTAAAGACAAGGTACGACATGACAGGAGCGATAACACATCACAAGAGCGACTAGACGTGACATCGACGAGACAATGCAATCATCCGGCAACTGACACAAGACAAAAAGCAGGTACAAATAGGAGCGGGCTGATTGGCAACATGTGTGGCCAGGAACACAGCACTCAGGGAACAAGACAGGAAGCTGACAAAATAAGAGCACTAGACAGGAAATAAAGACGGAAGATGCTAAACACAGAGGAAACAGACAAATGCAGAGAACACAACTAAAAGTGAAGTGAAGTGAATTATATTTATATAGCGCTTTTCTCTAGTGACTCAAAGCGCTTTACATAGTGAAACCCAATATCTAAGTTACATTTAAACCAGTGTGGTTGGCACTGGGAGCAGGTGGGTAAAGTGTCTTGCCCAAGGACACAACGGCAGTGACTAGGATGACGGAAGCGGGAATCGAACCTGCAACCCTCAAGTTGCTGGCACGGCCACTCTACCAACCGAGCTACGCCGCCCATGGACAAACCGTCCGGGGAAAGCCTGACACCCTGTAAGTCATCAATACTAACACGGACACCCGTAAACGTGTTAGCACGTTAGCGAATGCTAACGGCCCTAATTTTTCTTCACTGCTACAGAAATCACACATTCTTACTTTAGTCGGTAAGGATTGTTTTAGTTATATTGTAAAAACGTACAAACTTTGCTTGTGAAGTAGAAAAGTCAATCCTGTTTGTGACGCCTATTTTATGTGGTGGAAAAAGCAGGAACAATAGAGAGTTTGTTACAACAGTTTTAATTACTCACCATCAAATAGTACAAAGTTGGATTGTATCGATATGTTCACAGGGACAATGTCTTCGAAGACGAAAGATGGTGAACCCTCATGAAGGAATTAAGAAAGAGCGCACATCAGGCTTGGTTTTCCCGTCTCATTTATACGCTCCATGTTTTGTAGCCTAAGAACTTATGTAACCTCTTGTGTCGTGTCTTTGATTGATTGATTGATTGATACTTTTTGATTGATTGATACTTCCCTCGGGAAGTCCTGTGGGGAGTGCTCAGAGAGTATGGGGTACCGGACTGTCTTATTATGGCAGTCCGCTCCCTGTATGATCAATGCCAGAGCTTGGTCCGCATTGCCGGCAGTAAGTCGGACACGTTTCCAGTGAGGGTTGGACTCCGCCAAGGCTGTCCTTTGTCACCGATTCTGTTCATAACTTTTATGGACAGAATTTCTAGGCGCAGTCAAGGCGTTGAGGGGTTCCGGTTTGGTAACCGCAGGATTAGGTCTCTGCTTTTTGCAGATGATGTGGTCCTGATGGCTTCATCTGACCGGGATCTTCAGCTGTCGCTGGATCGGTTCGCAGCCGAGTGTGAAGCGACCGGAATGAGAATCAGCACCTCCAAGTCCGAGTCCATGGTTCTCGCCCGGAAAAGGGTGGAATGCCATCTCCGGGTTGGGAGGAGACCATGCCCCAAGTGGAGGAGTTCAAGTACCTAGGAGTCTTGTTCACGAGTGAGGGAAGAGTGGATCGTGAGATCGACAGGCAGATCGGTGCGGCGTCTTCAGTAATGCGGACGTTGTACCGATCCGTTGTGGTGAAGAAGGAGCTGAGCCGGAAGGCAAAGCTCTCAATTTACCGGTCGATCTACGTTCCCATCCTCACCTATGGTCATGAGCTTTGGGTCATGACCGAAAGGATAAGATCACGGGTACAAGCGGCCGAAATGAGTTTGGGTCTCTCCCTTAGAGATAGGGTGATAAGCTCTGCCATCCGGGAGGAACTCAAAGTAAAGCCGCTGCTCCTCCACATGGAGAGGAGCCAGATGAGGTGGTTCGGGCATCTGGTCAGGATGCCACCCGAACGCCTCCCTAGGGAGGTGTTTAGGGCACGTCCAACCGGTAGGAGGCCACGGGGAAGACCCAGGACACGTTGGAAAGACTATGTCTCCCGGCTGGCCTGGGAACGCCTCGGGATCCCCCGTGAAGAGCTAGACGAAGTGGCTGGGGAGAGGGAAGTCTGGGTTTCCCTGCTTAGGCTGTTGCCCCCGCGACCCGACCTCGGATAAGCGGAAGATGATGGGTGGATGGATGGATGGATACTTTTATTAGTAGATTGCACAGTTCAGTACATATTCCATGTTAATCAATTCATGGTACAAATATATACTATCAACATAATACAGTCATCACACAAGTTAATCATCATAGTATGTACATTGAATTATTTACATTATTTACAATCCGGGGGGTTGGATGAAAAGCTTTGGTTGATATCAGTACTTCAGTCATCAACAGAGAAATGTGGACATTGAAACAGTGTAGGTCTTATTTAGTAGGATATGTACAGCCAGCAGAGAACATAGGGAGTTCACATAGCATAAGAACAAGTATAAACATTAGAAGTACATTTGAGTTGTTTATAATCCGGGGAGATGGGATGTGAATGGAGGAGGGTATTAGTAAAGTGTTGAAGTTGCCTGGAGGTGTTGTTTTAGAGCGGTTTTGAAGGAATTTAGAGATGGACTTACTTTTGTACCTGTTGGGAGTGCATTCCACATTCATGTGGCATAGAAAGAGAATGAGTTAAGACCTTTGTTTGATCGGAATCTGGGTTTAACGTGGTTTGTGGAGCTCCCCCTGGTGTTGTGGTTAAGGAAGTAGTTTGACATGTACTTCGGTATCAAGGAGGTGTGGCGGATTTTATAGACCAGGCTCAGTGCAAGTTGTTTGACTCTGTCCTCCACCCTGAGCCAGCCCACTTTGGAGAAGTGGGTTGGAGTGAGGTGTGATCTGGGGTGGAGGTCTAAAAGTAACAGGACTAGCTTATTCTGGGATGTTTGGAGTCTAGATTTGAGGGTTTTGGAGGTGCAAGCGTAATCGAAGAAGGGTTGAATGCTTTTGTTGACCAGAGAGGAGATTCTGTAGAGGAATCTCGTTCTTTGGTTGACCTTTTTGATCACCTTGTTTGGCATTTTATCACAGGAAAGATTAGCCTCTAGAATGGAACCTAGGTAGGTGATCTCATCCTTCCTGGTGATAACAATGTCACCCAATTTTATAGTTTGATATGGGACCCAAATAGGATGGATTCCGTTTTACCTAAGTGTATGGATAGTTTGTTGTCAGCGAGCCAGGTGCAAATGTTTGATGTAGTCGGTCAGATAGAGAAGGCATGTGTCAGTGGAGTGCTTAGTTCTGAAGCCGGATTGGAATTTGTACATTAGTTTATTAGTAGCAAGGTATCTATCAACCCGTTCATAAACTATTTTCTCCATTACTTTCGAAATGGAACTGAGAATAGAAACAGGTCGGTAGTTACCAGGTTCTAAGTTACTTCCTTTTTTTATAAAGGGGGGTTACTCTTGCTATCACCCCACCAACTTGGTCAGGGACCTCTCATGTGGTTCCTTCCCAATGCATTTAGTTTTGAGGTAACCCTCGGACAGAAATGTTCCTCTACATTTGGAGCGACGAATCCATACGGGTAAAAGACAAAACGGAACTTGTCCTTCCGGTTGAAAGCCCAGACCAAACAGTACCTGCGGTGAGCGAACTCGTCCACAAGTCGGCACCGTAACACAAAACAATAACACGCCTAAAAAGTGCGTTTGGACGATGGCTGTCAGTGAAGCACAATCCAGAAATGAGCCGCACTGATTGATAAGCGGCAGGGTTCAAAGCGTGGGGGAAAAAAAAAAGGCCTAATAGTTGTAAGGTAAAGTCACCCGGGGGGGAAAACAAAGGACGTGGTAAGTCATCTCCGACTGTTGACGCCACGTGCAGTTTGTCCCGCTGCTCAGCGTTGCCCCTGACAACCTTCACCGGCCCGAGCGCGCGGATCGATGGCCGAGGCGCTTTGAAACCGTTCAACCGCTGTTTTGTCTCCCGGGTGATTCCCAAAGCTTTGAGCACGAGGACCGCAGGGCACGTGGCGGCAAAGGTCAGGAAGGTGTTCTGGCCGGCGTTCGATTCGGGTTCAATAGTCTGTAACGTGAACTGTTGTCGGACACAAAGTTCTCTAGATAGTCAACCATGAACTTTAAAGCAGTGGGGCTGAGGGAAAGACACGTTCCTCAGGTGGTTTGGGGGTACGATACCAGGACTACAACGTTTAGGGACCCTTTGTTGACAAAGAGGCTGACTATCGATCCACTTTCTCTAGCTTCCTTTCCTAGAAAGTATCTAAGGACTAATGGACCCAAAGAAACTCAAAAGAGTCCCAAAGTACCGCCAAACGAACCTAACCTTAAAAGTCCTGGTGCTCTAAAAGGTCCCCGAAATGTATCCAAAGACCTGTTAGGCAAACCCTTTTCTTATTGGGACCACTTGAGTTCCCCAGAACCCTTTGACCTCAGATGTATTTAGACGACCGGAGATAGGGTTAGGGTTGGCCGCATAGCCTAAAGAAAGTCCAGCCAGTTTTCAGCGAGGGTTGGACTGAGTCAGGTCTCCCGTTTGTCACCAAGTCTCATCTAACTTCTGTGGACGTAACTCCTGGGCGAGGTCCAGCGTTAAGGGAAGAATGGATCGTGAGACCGACAGGCAGATCGGTGCGGTGTCTGAAGGGAGGCCACGGAAAAAAACCCAGGACACCTTGGGGAGACATAGTCCTGGGAATGTGTCAGGGTCCCCCGGGAGGGGCTGTACCAAGTAGGCTAAGAGAAATACTACTTTCCTTGATGTTTTGATCCACATGGGTCTTGGAATTTCAGGTACGCGTTTAGACCAGAATGGATCACAAAGCTTAGACTGATGTTTTTCTATTGAGACCTACTTCAACTTCTTTGGGACTACATAGTCAACCATGAATTTTAAAGCAGTGGGGCTGAGGGAAAGACACGTTCCTCAGGTGGTTTGGGGGTACGAGACCAGGACTACAACGTTTAGGGACCCTTTGTCGACAAAGAGGCTGACTATCCATCCATTTTCTCCAGCTTCTTTTCCTAGAAAGTATCTCAGGACTAACGGACATGAAGGTTCCCAAAGAACCCCCAAAGAGTCCCAAAGTACCACAAAACGGACCGAACCCTAAAAGTCCTGGTGCTCCAAAAGGTCCCCGAAATGTATCCAAAGACCTGTTAGGCAAACCCTTTTCTTATTGGTACCACTTGAGTTCCCCAGACCCTTTGATCTCAGAAGTATTTACAAGACCGATATTAGGGTTACGGTTGGCTGCATAGCTTGGAGAAAGTCCAGACGGTTTTCAGCGAGGGTTGGACTGAGTCAGGTCTCCCGTTTGTCACCAAGTCTCATCTAACTTCTGTGGACGTAACTCCTGGGCGAGGTCCACTGTGAAGGGAAGAGTGGATCATGAGACCGACAGGCAGATCGGTGCGGTGTCTGAAGTGATGCCACGGGAAAAACCCAGGACACCTTGGGGAGACATAGTCCTGGGAACGTGTCAGGGTCCCCCGGGAGGAGCTGGACCAAGTAGGCTAAGAGAAATACTACTTTCCTTGATGTTTTGGTCCACATAGGTCCTGGAATTTCAGGTATGCGTTTAGACCAAAATGGATCACAAAGTTTAGACCAGGATGGATCACAAAGTTTAGACCAGGATGGATCACAAAGCTTATACTGATGTTTTTCTATTGAGACCTACTTTAAATCCTGTGGGACTAGATAGTCAACCATGAATTTTAAAGCAGTGGGGCTGAGGGAAAGACACGTTCCTCAGGTGGTTTGGGGGTACGAGACCAGGACTACAATGTTTAGGGACCCTTTGTCGACAAAGAGGCTGACTATCCATCCACTTTCTCCAGCTTCTTTTCCTAGAAAGTATCTAAGGACTAACGGAACCAAAAAAAATTAAAAGAGTCCCAAAGTACCGCCAAACGAACTTAACCTTAAAAGTCCTGGTGCTCCAAAACGTCCCCGAAATGTATCCAAAGACCTTTTAGGCAAACCCTTTTCTTATTGGGACCACTTGAGTTCCCCAGAACTCTTGGACCTCAGAAGTATTTAGACGACCGGAGATAGGGTTAGGGTTGGCCGCATAGCCTAAAGAAAGTCCAGACAGTTTTCAGCAAGGGTTGGACTGAGTCAGGTCTCCCGTTTTCTCACCAAGTCTCATCTAACTTCTGTGGACGTAACTCCTGGGCGAGGTCCAGCGTTAAGGAAAAAGTGGATCATGAGACCGACAGGCAGATCGGTGCGGTGTCTGAAGTGATGCCAAGGGAAAAACCCAGGACACCTTGGGGAGACAGAGTTCTGGGAACGTGTCGGGGTCCCCCGGGAGGAGCTGGACCAAGTAGGCTAAGAGAAATACTACTTCTCTTGATGTTTTGGTCCACTATTTAAATGGGTCTTGGAATTTCAGGTACGTGTTTAGACCACAATGGATCACGAAGTTTAGACCAGTATGTATCACAAAGTTTAGACCGATGTTTTCTATTGAGACTAACTTTAAATTCTGTGGGACTAGATAGTCAACCATGAATTTTAAAGCACTGGGGCTGAGGGAAAGACACGTTCCTCAGGTGGTTTGGGGGTCCGAGACCAGGACTCCAACGTTTAGGAAACTTTTGTCGACAAAGAGGCTGACTATCGATCCACTTTCTCTAGCTTCCTTTCCTAGAAAGTATCTAAGGACTAATGGACACAAAGAAACTCAAAAGAGTCCCAAAGTACCGCCAAACGAACCTAACCTTAAAAGTCCTGGTGCTCCAAAACATCCCGGAAATGTATCTAAAGACCTTTTAGACAAACTCTTTTCTTATTGGAACCACTTGAGTTCCCCAGAACCCTTGGACCTCAGAAGTATGTAGACGACCGGAGAAGGGTTAGGGTTGGCCGCATAGCCTAAAGAAAGTCCAGACAGTTTTCAGTGAGGGTTGGACTGAGTCAGGTCTCCCGTTTGTCATTTAACTCCTGTGGACGTAACTCCTGGGCGAGGTCCAGCGTTAAGGGAAGAATGGATCGTGAGACCGACAGGCAGATCGGTGCGGTGTCTGAAGGGATGCCACGGAAAAAAAACCAGGACACCTTGGGGAGACATAGTCCTGGGAACGTGTCAGGGTCCCCCGGGAGGAGCTGTACCAAGTAGGCTAAGAGAAATACTACGTCCCTTGATGTTTTGGATCACTATTTAAATGGGTCTTGGAATTTCAGATACGCGTTTGGACCAGAATGGATCACGAAGTTTAGACCAGTATGGATCACAAAGCTTAGATTGATGGTTTTCTATTGAGACCTACTTCAACTTCTTTGGTATGGATGGAGGGATGGATGAATACATGGACGATGGATAGATGGATGGATGGATGGAAGGATGATGAGATGAATGGAATTATGGATGGAGGGATGGATGAATACATGGACGATGGACAGATGGATGGAAGGATGGATGGATGGATGGATGGATGGAGTGATGATGAGATTAATGGATGCATGATGGATGGAATTATGGATGGATGGATGAATACATGGACAATGGATAGATTGATGGATGGATGGATGGATGGATGAATACATAGATGGCTACATGGATGGATTGATGGATGGAATTATGAATGGATGATGGATCAATGGATTGACGAATCAATCACAAATGGGAGGATAAATGGAAAAGGGATGGATGGATTGGTGGATGGATGGATGAATGGATGGATGGAAGGATGATGAGATGAATGGAATTATGGATGGATGGATGAATACATGGACAATGGATAGATGGATGGATTGTGGGATGATGAGATGATTGGAATTATGGATGGATGGATGGATGAATGGATCATGGATGGATGGATGGATGGATGATGGATGGAATGACAAATGGATGATGGCAACATAGATGTTGGGTAAATGGGTGGATGGAATGACAAATGAATGGATGGATCAATGGATGGCTTACTTCTGTTTGCACATTAAATCAACAAAAAAATCCTGACTTTGGAGCAATGTTCACAGACTCTAGTATTTTGTTCTATATTAGATGCAATGGTTAACCGTATTGGGAACTTAATTTTGGTCTTAACTTGTCTCTTTACACATATTTTATATTGTTTTTACTTAATTTTGGCCAAAGGGGGAGCATTTCAATGTCTTACACACAAACGAGTGAAATGATGAATGTGTGGATGGCTGAAAAATGAATGGATGTAGGGATGGATACATGGATTGATGGATGGATGGAAAATGCATGGAAGCATGGATGGAATGACAAATGGATGCATAAATGGATGGATGGATGGCTATATGGATGATGGATGGCATGATGAATGGATTAATTAAATCACAATTAATAGAAGAGGATGGATGGAATGACAAATGGATGGAGGGATGACTAGATGAATGGATGGATGGAATGATGGATGAATACATTGATGTCTACATGGATGGATTGATGGATGGAATTATGAATGGATGATGGATATACGGATGATGGATCAATGGATTGATGAATCAATCACAAATGGGAGGATTAATGGAAAAGGGATAGATGGATGGAGTGATGACGAGATCAATGGATGCATGATGGATGGAATTATGGATGGATGGATGAATATATGGACGATGGATAGATTGATGGATGGATGGATGGATGGATGGATGGAAGGATGATGAGATGAATGGAATTATGGATGGAGGGATGGATGAATACATGGACAATGGACAGATAGATGGAAGGATGGATGGATGGATGGATGGATGGATGGATGGATGGATGGATGGATGGATTGTGGGATGATGAGATGATTGGAATTATGGATGGATGGATGGATGAATGGATTATGGATGGATGGATGGATGGATGATGGATGGAATGACAAATGGATCATGGCTACATAGATGTTGGGTAAATGGATGGATGGAATGACAAATGAATGGATGGATCAATGGATGGCTTACTTCTGTATGCACATTAAATCAACAAAAAAATCCTGACTTTGGAGCAATGTTCACGGACTCTAGTATTTTGTTCTATATTAGATGCAATGGCTTACCGTATTGGGACCATGATTTTGGTCCTAACTTGTTACTTTTCATTGTTGATGTCTCAAGACCGTACCGTAGTGTATTTGTTCATCTTACGGTCACATACTGTCAATGTTTATTTTTCTGTTCACATTAAATCAACACAAAATCCTGACTTTGGAGCAATGTTCACGGACTTTAGTATTTGGCTCTCTATTAGATGTATATTTACTTTTGTATGCACATTCAATCAACACAAAATCCTGACTTTGGAGCAATGTTCACGGACTGTAGTATTTGGTTCTCTATTATATGCAATGGTTTACCGTATTAGGACCATAATTTTGGTCCTAACTTTTTACTTTTCCTTGTTGATGTCTCAAGACCGTACCGTAGTGTATTTGTTCATTTTACGGTTACATACTGTCGATGTTTACGTTTGTATGCACGTTAAATCAACACAAAATCCTGACTTTGGAGCAATGTTCACGGACTGTAGTATTCGGCTCGCTATTAGATGTATGTTTACTTCTGTATGCACATTCGATCAACACCAAATCCTGACTTTGGAGCAATGTTCACAGACTGTAGTATTCGGCTCTCTATTAGATAAATGTTTACTTCTGTATGCACATTAAATCAACCAAAAAATCATGACTTTGGAGCAATGTTCACAGACTCTAGTATTTGGTTCTATATTAGATGCAATGGCTTTCCGTATTGGGACCATGATTTTGGTCCTAACTTGTTACTTTTTCTTGTTCTTGTCTCAAGAAGGGTAGAAATACATGAACACAAATACACACACACACACACACACACACACACACACACACACAGTTTAAATAGGTCCAGACAGTCCAAACAAGTCTTTTTTCGCTGAAAACAAAGTGATGTGTCGTATTGATTATTTGGATTTCCCAAACCGCAGCACCAACCTATCCATATTCAACGCCCAAAAACAAGCGCCTCAAAGTGTTTTTTTTTTTTGTTTTGTTTTTTTTCTCCCCCCGCCGCAGATTGTTATGCATCAGGCGACACGACCTGCAGGCGCTGCTCAGATTCCTATCGCGGCGCGCTCGGACAAAAGGCGGCCCTCCCGGATTCTGCTCCTATCTGCTCTTTAACGATTCCATCAGCGGGCGGATAAGCCGGGCCGGCAATAAAGACGGAATGGCAAAACATGGAAGGATGACAGATAGCACACACGGCTGCTTGAATCTTCAAAATGTGTTTTGCAGATGAAAAAGGGACAAATATTCCATGGCGGGGAGATAATAGGAAATGTCAGCATAAAAGCTGCTAAGAGGGTGTGTGTGTGTGTGTGGTGTGTGTGTGTGTGTGTGTGTGTGTGTGTGTGTGTGTGTGTGTGTGTGTGTGTTGCTAATAGAATAGTAATGACATGAGTCATCTGCTCACCTGAAGGCGTCCTCTTTGCTCGGTAAACACAACATTATCAACATCACACATTATTAGTAAATACGTTATTGAATGTCGCACAAAGTACTTTTTGAAATTAGACAGTTTAAAAGTGCTTTTAGTAGACACAAACTTGTGTGTGTGTCGCTTTAATGCTCATGAGCTGTGTGTGTATCGCTACTATTTAACGACTACTAAAGATGATGACAATAGAAAAAATAACATGAAAAAAAAACCTATCTATATATATATATATATATACATGAAAATTGATTATTATTGAATTGTTATTAGAAAAAAAATAAGGGACTTGAAATCAGAGCAAACCAAATTATAACAAAATAAATTATGGTGAAATATGAAAAAAATATATAAATATATATATTGATTTTTTAATGATTTAGAATTATAGCATAATTAATTATTTTAAACTTTAAAAAATAAAAATGAAAAAGTCGTTTCTTAGTATTTTTTTTCTTTGAAAAACAAAAAAATTAATGTAAAACTACATACTGGTAAAATAAAAATATTTTATAATTGAATTGTTATTAAAAAAAAATAAGGGACTTGAAATCAGAGCAATTCAAATTATAACAAAATAAATTATGGTGAAATATGAAAAAAATATATAATATATATATTGATTTTTATAATTTTTTATTTTTTTTTGCATGATTTAGAATTATAGCATAATTAATTATTTTAAACTTTAAAAAATAAAAATGAAAAAGTCGTTTGTTAGTATTTTTTTCTTTGAAAAACAAAAAAATTAAGGTAAAACTACATAATGGTAAAATAAAAATATTTTATAATTGAATTGTTATTAAAAAAAGGGACTTGAAATCAGAGCAAACCAAATTATAACAAATTAAATTATGGTGAAATATGAAAAAAAAAAAAATATATATATATTGATTGTTTTAATTTTTTATTTTTTTTTTGCATGATTTAGAACTATAGCACAATTAATTATTTTAAACTTTAAAAGATAAAAATGAAAAAGTCGTTTCTTAGTATTTCTTTTCTTTGAAAAAAAAAATTTAAGGTAAAACTACATAATGGTAAAATAAAAATATTTTATTATTGAATTGTTATTAAAAAAAATAAGGGACTTGAAATCAGAGCAAACCAAATTATAACAAAATAAATTATGGTGAAATATGAAAAAAAAAAAAAAATATATATATATATATATATATATATATATTGATTGTTATACAATTTTTTTGCATGATTTAGAATTATAGCACAATGAATTATTTTAAACTTTAAAAAATAAAAATGAAAAAGTCGTTTCTTAGTATTTTTTTTATTTGAAAAACAAAAAAATTAAGGTAAAACTACATAATGGTAAAATAAAAATATTTCATTATTGAATTGTTATTAAAAAAAATAAGGGACTTGAAATCAGAGCAAACCAAACTATAACAAAATAAATTATGGTGAAATATGAAAAAAAAAACCTATATATATATATATATATTGATTGTTATAATTTTTTAATTTTTTTGCATGATTTAGAATTATAGCACAATGAATTATTTTAAACTTTAAAAAATAAGAATGAAAAAGTCGTTTCTTACTATTTTATTTCTTTGAAAAACAAAAAACTTAAGGTAAAACTACATAATGGTAAAATAAAAATATTTCATTATTGAATTGTTATTAAAAAAAATAAGGGACTTGAAATCAGAGCAAACCAAACTATAACAAAATAAATTATGGTGAAATATGAAGAAAAAAAACATATATATATATATATATATTGATTGTTATAATTTTTAAATTTTTTTGCATGATTTAGAATTATAGCACAATGAATTATTTTAAACTTTAAAAAATAAAAATGAAAAAGTCGTTTCTTACTATTTTATTTCTTTGAAAAACAAAAAACTTAAGGTAAAACTACATAATGGTAAAATAAAAATATTTTATAATTGAACTGTTATTAAAAAAATAAGGGACTTGAAATCAGAGCAAACCAAATTATAACAAAATAAATTATGGTGAAATATAAAAAAAAAAAATATATATATATATATATATATATATATATAGATTGTTATATATATATATTTTTTTGCGTGATTTAGAATTATAGCACAATAAATTATTTTAAACTTTAACAAATAATAATGAAAAAGTCGTTTCTTAGTATTTTTTTTTTCCTTTGAAAAACAAAAAATTACGGTAAAACTACATAATGGTAAAATAAAAATGATAAAAATTACCATGGAAAAAAATGCCTTCAAAAAAAATATTTTCTTGAAAGAACCTAAAATTAAAGGTAAAATGCATTATAGTAAATTTTGAAAAAACAAAACAAAAACAAAATAAAATTGCATTTAAAATACTTATTTATAATGTTATTAGATTTTCCTCCATCCATCCATTTTCTACCGCTTATTCCCTTTTGGGGTCGCGGGGGGCGCTGGCGCCTATCTCAGCTACAACTGGGCGGAAGGCGGGGTACACCCTGGACAAGTCACCACATCATCGCATATTATTTAATTTTGTTTAATATGTTCTTTTTCTTTTTTTAATATAGTGTTATTAACAATATCATATAAATATTATGAATAAAAAATAAATTGTTATTATTCTCGTTATATAGTATTAAAAAAATATAATTCCATGACTTAAAATTACAGCAAAATATATTATTGTGAATTTCCAAAAATACATTGTTTGGAATTTATCTAATTTTTAAACGGCTTAGAATCCTGACAAAATATATATTTTGTCGTCATTGAAAAACTATAAAAAATGTTGTTAAATTGTTATGTAAATATCATTTTTAAAGGAATTAAAATCATTGTCA
Source organism: Nerophis ophidion (assembly GCF_033978795.1). Classification (NCBI taxonomy): domain Eukaryota; kingdom Metazoa; phylum Chordata; class Actinopteri; order Syngnathiformes; family Syngnathidae; genus Nerophis; species Nerophis ophidion. Next base: position 81,922,848 of record NC_084612.1, on the reverse strand, counting down.
CATCTTACAGTCAAAATAAGGAAAAAATATATACATATATTTTTTGTGAAAACTGAAAAGATAAACTAAAACTGTCACAACAAGGATTGTTTCTCCGATGCAGATGAGAATCGACACGAGCGAGGCGTGGACGTGAGTACATGATATTTATTAAATAAACAAACAAACTACAAAAACTCAAACCAAGGACGCGCTCTGTGGCGGATAATAATCCATACTAAACTTAAAACAAAACAGCACAATGGCATGACTACACACAAATAAACAAAATATACTATTTATGCCATAAACAACAAAACTTACTCGGCGTGGACCGAAATGAACAACAAGGCAAGAAACAGATCATCGAGGTCGTGAAGGAGGTGCAGCATGGCTAGGGTGCGTGCGAGTGTCAAGATCCCAGAATGAAGACAAGAAAAAGACTAGCCGTGCTCATTAGTGAAAACAGGTGTGAGGTTGAGAACAAGGGCCGGACATGACAGGCATGGAGACGAAAACAAACCGGGAAGTGCCAAGACAGAACTTAAATGTCCAAAAAACTATACATAACCTGACCAAAACCAAAACATAAACTTACAGGCGTGACAAATACATAAGCATGATCAGCGTTTCTGGATGTTGTTGATAAATGGCTTTCGCTTTGCATGGTAGAGCTCTAACTTGCACGTACGGATGTAGCGACCGACTGTATTTAGTGACAGTGGCTTTCTGAAGTGTTCCTGAGCACATGTGGTGATATCCTTTAGAGATTGACGTCGGTTTTTCATACAGTGCCGTCTGGGGGATCGAAGGTCACGGTCATTCAATGTTGGTTTCCGGCCATGCCGCTAACGTGGAATGATTTCTCCAGAATATATATATATATATATATATATATATATATATATATATATATATATATATATATATATAAGCTTCACGGTGGAAGAGGGGTTAGTGCGTCTGCCTCACAATACGAAGGTCCTGCAGTCCTGACTTCCCTCCGGATACTCCAGGTTCCTCCCACCTCCGAAGACATGCACCTGGCGATAGGCCCCTCCCACCTCCAAAGACATGCACCTGGCGATAGGCCCCTCCCGCCTCCAAAGCCATGCACCTGGGGATAGGTTAATTGGCAACACTAAATTGGTCCCTTGTGTGTGAATGTGAGTGTGAATGTTGACCGTCTGTCTGTGTTGGCCCTGCGACGAGGTGGCGACTTGTCCAGGGTGTACCCCGCCTTCCGCCCGATTGTAGCTGAGATAGCCGCCAGCGCCCCCCCCCCCGCCACCCCGAAAGGGAATAAGCGGTAGAAAAAGGAATGGGGTGGATGGTTTTCTGAAGTGTTCCTGAGCCCATGTGGTGATATCCTTTAGAGATTGACGTCGGTTTTTGATACAGTGCATGCACGTTACAACGGAGGGGATCATTAATAATAATACTAATAATAAATAATATGCTAAATTGTAAAGAAGGCCAGAACGCAACTTTTTCCTCCGACGTTGCCGAATCCTCTCTTCCTCTACTCTCTCCATCACGCTGATTGACAAGAGGACACCCCCCCCCCCCCTCCCCCCACCCCAGACTGGCGAGACTGATTGGCATTGAGGACCATCAGGCTGATGGGGAAGGGTGGCAAATATTTTATTATATCTGCCTGCAAAACTTCCTCGGGACCTGCAGCACATTTGCAAGGAGAGTGAGAGAGAGAGAGGGCGAGCAAGGAAAGGAGGAGGGAGGAAGGGTGGAGGTTGAAGGGGTGGGTGGGGGGTGACTACTTTGCATGCTGCGAGCTGACGATGGCGTCCCCGAGGGGGAGGACATTGTTGGATAGAGGATGGAGGGGCAACCTGCTTTCTATGCAGGAACCTACTTCAGCTCTCTCTCTCTCTCTCTCTCTCTCTCTCTCTCTGTCTGGTCTGCAGGGATGTGTGACCTTTGACCCCAGCATCTGTTGAAGGGAAGCGGGGTCTTTTTCGTGTTGCGACGTCTCACTCTGAACGGATATTTGTCAACCGTCTCGACGCGCGGGGAATAATCAATCCACACTGTGCAAGGATTGAGCGATGGTTCGATTCCCAATGCAGACACATTTAGTCAGAAGACTCAATGCTATTACATCATTAGCTAGCGATATTAATATATATATTTATATATATATATATATATATATATATATATATATATATATATATATATATATATATATATATATATATATATATATATATATACATATATAATGGTGAAAATTGCTGAATTGCACCAAATTGTATTGTGGTAAAATTTAAATAAAAATGTATTTTTCAAGATTTATTGAGATGAACATTTAAAAAATACCAATGGAAAAATTATTTTTTTAAGAAAAACATTTTCTTGAGGAAATTAAAATTATGTCAACATATATTGTGAACATTTTTAAAATGCAATACAAAAAAATGCATTTTGTCTGATTTCTAGGACATTTTCTTTAAAATACCTCAATTTTTGGCAAAAGGTATTATTGTCAAAATGTAAAATATAACAATGGGGAATTTTTTTTTTTTTTTTTTTTATTGTATGCTATGAAAACAATTCTTTTAAAGTACTTACAAATAGTGCAAAATACATTATGGTGAAATTAGAAAAAAAAATAAAACAAAAGTTTAATTGTTAAGATTATATTTTATTTAAACAAACTAAAATAATGGCTAAAATGTTTAATGGGGAAAATTCCTTTTTTTATTAAAATTTTATTTTATTATAACTTAAAATTGTTGGTAAACTACATTAAGGTAAAATTCAAAGAATTAATATGGAAAAAATGCTATAAAAAAAGGTCAGAACAAATATATTTAAAAAAAAAACCTAAAATCATGGCTAAAATATATGATGGTGAATATTTCCCCCCCCAAAATTCATTTTTTTAATGAACATTTTTTCTTTAAAAAATCCAATTTTGGTAGAACTATATAAAAAAAATAACATAGAGAAACGCCATTAATATATATATATATATATATATATATATATATATATATATATATATATATATATATATATATATATATATATATATATATATAATGGTGAAAGTGGCTGAAATGTTGTGGAAAACAAAAACTATTCTTGAAGGGACTTCAAATCACACCAAATTGTATTGTGGTAAAATTTAAATAAAAATGTATTTTTCAAGATTTATTAAGATGAACATTTAAAAAATACCAATGGAAAAACGCTTTTTTAAAGAAAATCATTTTCTTGAGGAAATTAAAATGATGTCAACATATATTGTGAACATTTTTAAAATGCAATTCAAAAAAATGCATTTTGTCTGATTTCTAGGACATTTTCTTTAAAATACCCACATTTTTGGCAAAATGTAAAATATAACAATGGGGTATTTTTTTTTTTTTTTTAAATGTATGCTACGAAAACAATTCCTTAAAAGTACTTATAATTAGTGCAAAATACATTATGGTGAAATTAAAAAATAAATAAAACAAAAGTTTAATTGTTAAGATTATATTTTATTCAAACAAACTAAAATAATGGCTAAAATGTTTAATGGGGAAAATTCCTTTTTTTTATCAAAATTACATTTTTTTATAACTTAAAATTGTTGGTAAACTACATTATGGTAAAATTCAAAGAATTAATATGGAAAAAATGCTATAAAAAAAAGGTCAAAACAAATATATTTTTAAAAAAACTTAAAATCATGGCTAAAATATATGATTTTGAAAATTCCCCAAAAATAAAATGCCTTTTTTTAATGAACATTTTTTCTTTAAAAAATCTAATTTTGGTAGAACTATATAAAAAAATAACATAGAGAAATGCCATTTAAAAATATATATATATATATATATATATATATATATATATATATATAATGGTGAAAATTGCTGAATTGTTGTGGAAAACAAAAACTATTCTTGAAGGGACTTCAAAATACACCAAATTGTATTGTGGTAAAATTTTAATAAAAATGTATTTTTCAAGATTTATTAAGATGAACATTTAAAAAATACCAATGGAAAAATGCTTTTTTTTAAGAAAACATTTTTCTTGAGGAAATTAAAATTATGTCAACATATATTGTGAACATTTTTAAAATGCAATACAAAAAAATGCATTTTGTCTGATTTCTAGGACATTTTCTTTAAAATACCAAAATTTTTGGCAAAATGTAAAATATAACAATGGGGGAAAATTATTATATTTTAAATGTATGCTACGAAAACAATTCCTTTAAAGTACTTACAATTAGTGCAAAATACATTATGGTGAAATTTAAAAAATAAATAAAACAAAAGTTTAATTGTTAAGATTATATTTTATTTAAACAAACTAAAATAATGGCTAAAATGTTCAATGGGGAAAATTCAACAAATGCAAATGAAAAATGCCTTTTTTTTTTCTTTTTTATAACTTAAAATTGTTGGTAAACTACATTATGGTAAAATTCAAAGAATTAATATGGAAAAAATGCTATAAAAAAGGTCCAAAAAATGTATTTTTAAAGAATTTAAAATCATGGCTAAAATATATGACAGTGAAAATTCAAAGAAATAAAATGCTTTTTTTTAATGAACATTTTTTCTTTAAAAAATCCAATTTTGGTCGAACTATATAAAAAAATAACATAGAGAAATGCCATTTAATATATATATATATATATATATATATATATATATATATAATGGTGAAAATTGCTGAATTGTTGTGGAAAACAAAAACTATTCTTGAAGGGACTTCAAATCACACCAAATTGTATTGTGGTAAAATTTAAATAAAAATGTATTTTTCAAGATTTATTAAGATGAACATTTAAAAAATACCAATGGAAAAATGCTTTTTTTTTAAGAAAAAAATGTCTTGAGGAAATTAAAATTATGTCAACATATATTGCGAACATTTTTAAAATGCAATACAAAAAAATGTATTTTGTCTGATATCGAGGATATTTTCTTTAAAATACCTAAATTTTTGGCAAAATGTAAAATATAACAATGGGGGAAAATTATTATATTTTAAATGTATGCTACGAAAACAATTCCTTTAAAGTACTTACAATTAGTGCAAAATACATTATGGTGAAATTTAAAAAATAAATAAAACAAAAGTTTAATTGTTAAGATTATATTTTATTTAAACAAACTAAAATAATGGCTAAAATGTTCAATGGGGAAAATTCAACAAATGCAAATGAAAAATGCCTTTTTTTTTTCTTTTTTATAACTTAAAATTGTTGGTAAACTACATTATGGTAAAATTCAAAGAATTAATATGGAAAAAATGCTATAAAAAAGGTCAGAAAAATGTATTTTTAAAGAATTTAAAATCATGGCTAAAATATATGACAGTGAAAATTCAAAGAAATAAAATGTTTTTTTTTAATGAACATTTTTTCTTTAAAAAATCCAATTTTGGTCGAACTATATAAAAAAATAACATAGAGAAATGCCATTTAATATATATATATATATATATATATATATATATATATATATATATATATATATATATATAATGGTGAAAATTGCTGAATTGTTGTGGAAAACAAAAACTATTCTTGAAGGGACTTCAAATCACACCAAATTGTATTGTGGTAAAATTTAAATAAAAATGTATTTTTCAAGATTTATTAAGATGAACATTTAAAAAATACCAATGGAAAAATGCTTTTTTTTAAGAAAAAAATGTCTTGAGGAAATTAAAATTATGTCAACATATATTGCGAACATTTTTAAAATGCAATACAAAAAAATGTATTTTGTCTTTTTCTTTAAAATACCAACATTTTGGGCAAAATGTAAAATATAACAATGGGGGAAATTTTGTTTTTTTTAAATGTATGCTACGAAAACAATTCCTTTAAAGTACTTACAATTAGTGCAAAATACATTATGGTGAAATTCGAAAAAAAAAATAAAACAAAAGTTTAATTGTTAAGATTATATTTTATTTAAACAAACTAAAATAATGGCTAAAATGTTTAATGGGGAAAATTCCTTTTTTTTTATAATTTTTTTTTTTTTTATAACTTAAAATTGTTGGTAAACTACATTATGGTAAAATTCAAAGAATTAATATGGAAAAAATGCTATAAAAAAAAGTCAGAACAAATATATTTTTAAAAAACCTAAAATCATGGCTAAAATATATGATAGTGAAAATTCCCCAAAAATAAAATGCCTTTTTTTTTATGAACATTTTTTCTTTAAAAAAATCAAATTTTGGTAGAACTATATAAAAAAATAACATAGAGAAATGCCATTTAAAAAAAATATATATATACATATTTATATATATATAATGGTGAAAATTGCTGAATTGTTGTGGAAAACAAAAACTATTCTTGAAGGGACTTCAAATCACACCAAATTGTATTGTGGTAAAATTTAAATAAAAATGTATTTTTCAAGATTTACTAAGATGAACATTTAAAAAATACCAATGGAAAAACGCTTTTTTAAAGAAAATCATTTTCTTGAGGAAATTAAAATTATGTCAACATATATTTTGAACATTTTTAAAATGCAATACAAAAAAATGCATTTTGTCTGATTGCTCGGACATTTTCTTTAAAATACCAACATTTTTGGCAAAATATAAAATATAACAATGGGGGAAAATTTGTTTTTTTTTTAAATGTATGCTACGAAAACAATTCCTTAAAAGTACTTATAATTAGTGCAAAATACATTATGGTGAAATTAAAAAAATAAATAAAACAAAAGTTTAATTGTTAAGATTATATTTTATTCAAACAAACTAAAATAATGGCTAAAATGTTTAATGGGGAAAATTCCTTTTTTTTATCAAAATTAAATTTTTTTATAACTTAAAATTGTTGGTAAACTACATTATGGTAAAATTCAAAGAATTAATATGGAAAAAATGCTATAAAAAAAAGGTCAAAACAAATATATTTTAAAAAAAACTTAAAATCATGGCTAAAATATATGATTGTGAAAATTCCCCAAAAATAAAATGCCTTTTTTTAATGAACATTTTTTCTTTAAAAAATCTAATTTTGGTAGAACTATATAAAAAAATAACATAGAGAAATGCCATTTAAAAAAAAAAAAATATATATATATATATATATATATATATATATATATAATGGTGAAAATTGCTGAATTGTTGTGGAAAACAAAAACTATTCTTGAAGGGACTTCAAAATACACCAAATTGTATTGTGGTAAAATTTAAATAAAAATGTATTTTTCAAGATTTATTAAGATGAACATTTAAAAAATACCAATGGAAAAATGCTTTTTATTAAGAAAACATTTTTCTTGAGGAAATTAAAATTATGTCAACATATATTGTGAACATTTTTAAAATGCAATACAAAAAAATTATTTCTAGGACATTTTCTTTAAAATACTTAAATTTTTTGCAAAATGTAAAATATAACAATGGGGTAATTTTATTTTTATTTTTATGTATGCTACGAAAACAATTCCTTAAAAGTACTTATAATTAGTGCAAAATACATTATGGATACATTTGAAAAAAAAAATAAAACAAAAGTTTAATTGTTAAGATTATATTCTATTTAAACAAACTAAAATAATGGCTAAAATGTTTAATGGGGGAAAATTCAACAAATCCAAATGAAAAATGCCTTTTTTTTTTTCTAACTTAAAATTGTTGGTAAACTACATTATGGTAAAATTCAAATAATTAATACGGAAAAAATCCTATAAAAAAAGGTCAGAAAAAATATATTTTTAAAGAACCTAATAGTGAAAATTCTAAGAAATAAAATGCCTTTTTAATGAACATTTTTTCTTTAAAAAATCACATTTTGGTAGAACTATATAAAAAAATAACATAGAGAAATGCCATTAAAAAAAATAAAAAAAAATCTGAAAATATTTTCTTTAAACAATCTTAAATTCCAGCTAAAATGCACTATAGTGATAAAAAAATATATATTCTTATATTTTTGCAATTACTTTTTTTAGGACTTCTAATTATTCCAAAATATATTAAGGAAAACGATACATATTATGGGCCCTGCGATAAGGTGGCGACTTGTCCAGGGTGTACCCCGCCTTCCGCCCGATTGTAGCTGAGATAGGCGCCATTCCCCCCGCAACCCCAAAAGGGAATAAGCGGTAGAAAATGGATGGATGGATGGATACATATTATGTAACTATTTAACACATTTCATCTTTGCAAATAAGTAAATATATCCATCCATTTTCTACCGCGTATTCCCTTTTGGGGTCGCGGGGGGCGCTGGCGCCTAGCTCAGCTCCAACCGGGCGGAAGGCGGGGTACACCCTGGACAAGTCGCCACCTCATCGCAGAGTAAATAAATCAACAAATAATATTATTTATTTTTTTCCCCGAGGGACCAATTTGGGTCCCCAAGGTGCCGAGTGTGATTTTTTTTTTATTTTTTATTTTTATATGAAAATAATTCTATAGGAGAGATGGTGTTCTGTGATACCCTGCCTGGCCACTGCATTAGGTACACCCGCACTGTCTAATGAGATGCGGAGCAACGACATGATTGACAGTTCCTGAATAAAACAGGAAGTGCATTCCCAAAGCAGGAAGTGGCAGCCACGATTCCCAGCGGCGTGGAGAGAAGAAAGTAAAGCGAGCAGCAGCAGCAGGAGGAGGTGGAAGAGGAGGCTGACGCCACAGGATTTTGGGGGAAGTGATGAAGAAAACATGAGCTGAGCCGCCAGGACGTCAGCCAAAAGCAATTTCTCCTCTGTGCCGGTCTGACCAGGGTCTCGGCTTACGAAACTCTCTGAAAGCGGATCATCAAACCTGACGTCCGCTCTTATTAAAGACGCCGGTCGTCAACCCAGGACCAGCACCCGTGTTCCAGTCTTGGAGGCGACATGTCGCCGAGCACCAATTGGGATCCTGACACGGTGGCCCAGTTCCAAGGTCAAAGTGGTTTCCCAGAGGTGACAAGACCTTGCTGGGAGTGTACTTTTATCGCAAAACATATTGTTACGGCTCGGACGCCTGCCAATGCCGCTCAACTGTTTGTGCGTTCAGGT
>NC_084612.1:81888846-81903846 GCF_033978795.1 Nerophis ophidion | reverse complement strand
CGTTTTTTAGTTAAAATGTTCACTTTTACTTTTTTTTATTTTAAAATTTCAATTCAATTTTTTTTTAATTATCACTTCTAGTTTTTTTAGATTTTATATTTTCACTTCTATTTTTTTTCCCTTTTTAATTTGACATTTTCACTTTTATTTGTATATTTAAAAAAAAAAATCTGGGAGTAGTCATCGCTGCAAAAGGGAGAATCTCAACAATTTCAATATTTTTTTTATTTTTTTTTGTTTTGTTTTTCCTATTTTTTGCAAAGAGCCCGGCCTTAAAAAACAGGCTTATTATGGGCTATAATCAGGGCTCCCCAAATTTGTTACGAATATTAGAATAATAATTATTATTTTTATTATTTTTATTATTTTTTTAATTTTTTTTATTAATGTTGTTTTACTTTTATTGTTTTTTTTTGCCCCCCTATAGATTATTTGTGTATTTGTTAAATGTTTGAATACATGTTTGTTTTTTTCCAAAAATACATTATATACATCCATCCATTTCCTACCGCTTATTCCCTTTTTTTGGGGTCGCAGGTGGCGCTGGCGCCTATATATATATATATATATATATATATATATATATATATATATATATATATATATATTTAATGAATTAATTGAAACTATTTATAAATAATAATAAATATATATAATGAATATACATATTTAATAAATATATTAAATATTCAATAACTATTCAATTTTATATATATATATATATACATATTATCATTATTTTTTTTGTTATTTATGCTGTTTTACTTTTATTGTTTTTTTCCCCCCCAATGGATTATTTGTGTATTTATTAAATGTTTGAATACATGTTTTTTTTTCTTCTAAAAATACATTATATACATCCATCCATCCATTTTCTACCACTTATTCCCTTTTTTCGGGGTCGTGGGGGGCGCTGGCGCCTATACATATATATATATATATATATATATATATATATATATATATATATATATATATATATATATATATATATATATATATATATATATATATATAATATTTAATGAATTAATAGAACATATTTATAAATAATAATAAATATATATAATGAATATACGTATTTAATAAATATATTGAATCTTCAATAACTATTCAATTATATCTTTATATATATATATATGCTAAATACAAGTTTAATAATAATTATATGTGTATATATATATATATATATATATATATATATATATATATATATTTATATATACATGTTTTAATGTATTTTTTTAAAATAATAAACTATATTTCTTCAAGAGTATCTATAATGATTCATTATGAAAGAGTTGCGACGAGGTGGCGACTTGTCCAGGGTGTACGCCCCCTTCTGCCCGAATGCAGCTGGGATGGGCTCCAGCAACCCCCGTCGTCCTCAGAATGGACAAGCAGTAGAAAATGGATGGATGAAAGAGTTATTAAAAATGACCTGTCATAAAAAAGTGAGACAAAACCTGATTGTGACTCACACTCTCATCTCTTCTCCTTTTTTAAGCTGACATCTTTTCACGACTGTTTTGTCGGCGCCGCTTCCAACTCCTTTTTAGCTATTTTTACTCCGGCTTCTGTTCTGCCGCCTTTTGTCAGCGACTCCAAAGAAGAGCGGTCGCCGCAGGAAGTGGAGTCGGGCGTGGGAGCGGAAGCCGGGGGCCTGGCGGGGGTGACCCTGCGAGGACGAGGAGGAGGCGCGGTCTGGCGGGACTGACCCCCCCCCCCCCAGTGGACCCAGTGACGGCAGGAAGAATGGTCCAGGTGCGACCTCCGACCTCCCCGCGAGTTTCACCTGCAAGATGTGAGCTCACCATTCATCTTCATTAGCAACACAAGTTGTGTTCTTCGCCCGGAGGTGGAAAAGTTGACTCTTAAAGGAACAGCGCGTGATGAAGTGAAAGTCTATATTTGCAGTGGCCCTCTTTGTCACGCTTTACCTGACACATGAAACATGACACATTTTGTCTGTTGGATATCTTAAAATACGTTTGGTGGCAACTTTGACCACAGCTTCGGTGGCCATGTAGAAGTGACGATTTCCATAATGTTCAGCATACTGCATTGTTTTTTTTTGGAAACTGTGCACGTCAGAGGAATAGAACCTTGCGGATTGTTCCAAACGCAAAGTTGAGATGGGGTGTGGGTGTATTAGTGGCCAAAGCATGGGTAACTTAGAAAGGTACATACAGGTTTTGGAGCAACATATGTTGTCATCCAAGCAATGTTATCAAGGACGCCCCTGCTTATTTCAGCAAGACGATGCCAAGCCACGTATTAAACATAACATGTATAATAACATAACATGTTGGATAACACAATTATAGCATGCCATAACATATACCATAAGATAACATATAATATAACATAACATGTATATAATAACATAACATTAGATTAGATTAGATAGTACTTGTACATGTAGCATAAGATAACATGTAGCATAACAAAACATGTATATAATAACATAACATGTAGCATAACATAACATATAACATAACATGCAAAATCACATAAAATGTAGCATACCACAACATGTAGCATGACATAACATGTAGCGTAACAAAACATGCAGCACAACATAACATGCAACATAATATAACTTGTAGCATAAAAAAACATATAGCATAACATAACATGTAGCATAACATAACATGTAACATCAGGTAACATGTAGCATAACAAAACATGTAGTAAAACAAAACATTTAGCAAAACAAAACATGTAGCATAACATAACATGCAGCATAACATGTATAATCACATAAAATAATATTTAGCATAACACAACATGTAGCAAAACACAACATAACATGTAGCTTAACATAACATGTAGCGTAACAAAATATGTAGCATTACATAACATGTAGCATACCATAACATGTAGCATAATAAAACATGTAGCATGACATAAATGTAGCATAACAAACCATGTAGCATAACACAACATGTAGCATAACATGTAGTATAACATGTAGTATAACAAAACATGCAGCATAAAAAAATGTAGCATAAATTTACATGTAGCATAACAAAACAAGTAGCATAACAAAACATATAGCATAACATAACATGTAGCATGACATTACATGTAGCACAACTTAACATACAACATAGCATGTAGCATAACATAGCAAGTAGCATAACAAACATGTAGCATACATAACATGTAGCATACCAGAACATGTAGTATAACAAAACATGTCGCATAAGATACTATGTAGCATAACAAAACATGTAGCATAAGATAGAATTTGACATATTATTACATGTAGCATAACAAAGCATGTAGCATAACATAACATGTAGCATAACAAAACATGTTGCATTACATAAGATATAGCATAACTAACATGTAGCATACCATAACATGTAGCATACCAGAACATGTAATATAACAAAACATGTCGCATAAGATACTACGTAGCATAACAAAACATGTAGTATAACATAGAACATAACATATTATAACATCTAGCATAACAAAACATGTAGCATAACATAACATGTAGCATAATTTAGCATATAACATAACATGTAGCCTAACATAACATGTAGCATAATTTAGCATATAACATAACATGTAGCCTAACATAACATGTAGCATAATTTAGCATATAACATAACATGTAGCCTAAAATAACATATAGCTTAATTTAACATATAACATAACATGTAGCATAACAAAACATGTTGCATTACATAAGATATAGCATAACAAACATGTAGCATACCATGACATGTAGCATACCAGAACATGTAGTATAACAAAACATGTCGCATAAGATACTATTTAGCATGACAAAACATGTAGCGTTACATACAATATAACATATTATAACATGTAGCATAACAAAACATGTAGCATAACATAACATGTAGCATAACATAACATGTAGCATAATTTAGCATATAACATAACATGTAGCCTAACATAACATGTAGCATGATTTAGCATATAACATAATATCTAGCCTAACACAACATGTAGCATAATTTAGCATATAACATAACATGTAGCCTAACATAACATGTAGCTTAATTTAACATATAACATAACATGTAGCATAACAAAACATGTAGCATAACATAACATGTAGCATAACGTAACATGTAGCATAACATAACATGTAGCATAATTTAGCATTTAACATAACATGTAGCCTAACACAACATGTAGCATAATTTAGCATATAACATAACATGTAGCCTAACATAACATGTAGCTTAATTTAACATATAACATAACATGTAGCATAACAAAACATGTAGCATAACATAACATGTAGCATAACGTAACATGTAGCATAACATAACATGTAGCATAATTTAGCATTCAACATAACATGTAGCCTAACATAACATGTAGCTTAATTTAACATATAACATAACATGTAGCATAACAAAACATGTTGCATTACATAACATGTAGCATAAAATAACATTTAGACTAAGACTTAGACTTAGACTTCCTTTTTATCGTCATTCAAAATTAAACTTTACACTACAAATAAGAACAACATTTTGTTGCATTAGCTCTTGGTAGCGCAGGATAATAAAAGCAATAAGGTGCAGATATAAATAAATAGATTACTGTACGGATAAATATATTGCACTTTTGCGTATGCATCCAGGTTTATGGATGTATGTTTTATTGTCTTTTTATTCCGGCAATTGAATCCATTTTGGGGGGAGTTGAGGGGATCATTTAATTATGATGCCTTCAAGAGCCTGTGGGAAGAAGCTGTTACAGAACCTGGAGGTTCTGCTTCTGAGGCTGCGGAACCTCTTCCTAGAGTCCAGCAGTGAAAACAGTCCTTGGTGGGGGTGCGGAACAAATTTAGCATAACATAACACGTGGTGTAACAAAACATGTAGAACATTGTACATTTCCATATAATGCAAGAAACTATCAGAAATGATACAAGTGATTACGTGTCGGCGGTGATCTGGATCGTTGTACGTGGTTACCTAAGCACCTGTGTGTGTGTGTGTGTGTGTGTGTGTGTATGCTCGCCGCCCCGCCCCCCCCCGCAGTCACAAAGACGAAAGTGACGGCCCTAAAAGTCCAACAAAGTAGTAACTTTTTGAGAGAAAATTGTCATGTAAAAAACGACACATTTAATGACAAAAATAGGTGTGAGAAAGACAACATGTCGATATAAATAAAAATATAAATATAAACACACGTTGCAGGATCATTTTGATGAGATTGCGTATCAGAACAAAAATGTCCAAGTTTGTAAGAAAGCTGGAAGACAAACTGCACCAATCAGGCAGTTAAAAAGATGATCCAAAGGTGTAGTGAGTAACAATGCGTGTGTTGTTCTGCACGCCTTTTGTCTCAACAATAAACTCTACTAAACTCTTTGATTGTGCGACAGCAGAAGTAATTCTCCCCTCTGTGACCACGCTGACGACGTCTTCTGCGTTGAAGGACTTCTGTCATCAGACCTCCTCTTCCTTGGAGAAATAACTGCACCGCTTTTAATTAGGCAGCAAAACATCTGCCGGAGATGCGGGGGGGGTGGGGGTGGGGGGCGGGGGGGGGGGTGTATATTTAATACAGAGGAATCATTTTCATGTTTTGTCATCGAGAACGTTGTCGGGAGATTTACGGGATGAAGAACACGCTCCCTGATGGAAAAACTGTATGTTAGCGCTTTGTGGGTCACAACATCTTGTCTTCGAAAAGTAAAAACGCTGTTTATTTTTAGTATTTTATTAATATTATATATGTATTATTATATTTCATTAATACTATTATTTTTCATATTTATATTATATTATTATATTTTTATTTGTATGTATATGATTATGTATATTACTTTATTATTTATATAATTTTTTACATGTATGTTATTATTTATTTAATTTTTTATATTTATATTATTACTTATTTAATTTTTTATATTTATATTATATATTTTTTATATTATATTTGTATTTTATATGTATATTATATTATTAAATGTTACATACATATATATATATTATTTACAAAAAAATATTCTGTAAATGTTAATTTACATGCCTTAATTCTTTCCAAACAGGGTAGTAAAATGGCGGATCAAACAAAACGGAAGCCAGAAGCTTCAATTATAGAAGAAAAAAACATTTTTCCAAGTATTAGTCGCACCTGACTATAGGTCTCAAATATATACGTTATTTATACAGAAATATTCTGTAAATGTTTATTTACATGCTTTAATTGTTTCCAAACAGGGCAGTAAAATGGCCGATTAAACAAAACGGAAGCCGGAAGCCAAATTTTAGAGGGAAAATATATTTTTTCAAGTATTAGTCGCACCTTACTATAGGTCTCAAATATATACGTTATTTATATAGAAATATTTTGTAAATATTTATTTACATGCTTTAGTTATTTCCAAACAGGGCAGCAAAACAGCCGATCAAACAAAACGGAAGCCAGAAACCAGATTTTAGAAGGAAAATATATTTTTCCATGTATTAGTCGCACCTGACTATATATATAGGTCTCAAATATATACGTTATTTATACAGAAATATTTTGTAAAGGTTTATTTACATGCTTTAATTGTTTCCAAACAGGGCAGTAAAATGGCCGATTAAACAAAACGGAAGCCGGAAGCCAAATTTTAGAAGGAAAATATATTTTTCCATGTATTAGTCGCACCTGACTATAAGTCTCAAATATATACGTCATTTATACAGAAAAAATTTGTAAATGTTTATTTACATGCTTTAATTGTTTCCAAACAGGGCAGTAAAACGGCCGATCAAACAAAACAGAAGCCAGAAGCTTCAATTATAGAAGGAAAAAATATTTTTCCAAGTATTAGTCGCACCTGACTATAGGTCTCAAATATATACGTTATTTATACAGAAATATTCTGTAAATGTTTATTTACATGCTTTAATTGTTTACAAACAGGGCAGTAAAACGGCCGATCAAACCAAACGGAAGCCAGAAACCAAATTTTAGAAGGAAACTATATTTTTCCATGTATTAGTCGCACCTGACTATATATATAGGTCTCAAATATATACGTTATTTATACAGAAATATTTTGTAAATGTTTCTTTACATGCCTGAATTGTTTCCAAACAGGGCAGTAAAACGGCCGATCAAACAAAGTGGAAGCCAGAAGCTTAAATTTTAGAAGGAAAATATATATTTTCCATGTATTAGTCGCACCTGACTATAAGTCACAGATATATACATTATCTATACAAAAATATTTTGTAAATGTTTATTTTAATACATAAATTCCTTCCAACGAGGTAGTAAAACGGCCAATAAACACAACAGAAGCTTTAGAAGGAAAATATATTTTTCCATGTATTAGTCGCACCTGACTATAAGTCTCAAATATATACGTTATTTGTACGGAAATATTTTGTAAATGTTTATTTAAATACATTAATTATTTCCAAACAGGGTAGTAAAACGGCCAATCAACCACAACAGAAGCTTTAGAAGGAAAATATATTTTTCCATGTATTAGTCGCACCTGACTATAAGTCACAGATATATATGTTATTTATACAGAAATAATTTGTAAATGTTTATTTATATACCTTAATTGTTTCCAAACAGGGCAGTAAAACGGCCGATCAAACAAAACAGAAGTCCTTGTTATGGACCCACTAGCTGCGCAAGTTAGCTTTCCAATCAGCCAAACACACTCAATAACCCCACGGTGACACTTTGGTAATTTTACTGAGGAATTCTGTGAAACTGAAACAAAGCAAATGTTAGCGTATTAGCTAATGCTAACAAAACTAGCTTGATTACATTACTATAGCACGCGCAAGTATGCATGAAAACACTCCTATTGCCATTACACACGGGAGGGTTTAGTGAGTAAAAACTGTTTTAGTTATATTGTGAAACTTACAAATGTTAATTGGAGTGATGGACGGATAATCAAAATGAGTAGAAACGCTATGAACGGTTATGCTTCCGGTTCAAGACACGAGTACCTGTACACAAGATTACCTTTTCAGTGCCTTTGTCGGTGTACTGTAATGTGAAAACTATTTGTTAAACGCAAAAACATTACGGGCGTTAGCAAAGATAAATCCGTAAATTAGCCGCGCAGATTTATAAGCCGCGGAGTTCAAAGCGTAGGAAAAAAGTATAATATAGTAGTTTTAATGGGGATTATTAAATATATATCTTTTCTGTTACAGATTATAAAAACGTTAACAAAAAATTGCTTGGAGTGATGAACGAATAAACTATACGAGTTAAAACGTTATGAACGATTAGAAAACAAAAACTGCACTTCTACTTCTGGTTCAAATCTTCAAAAAGCACAGCACCACAGTCAAAAAACAATACCACATTATTGCTTCAACAAAAAAAAAAAGCGAAGACAAATCGGTAAAGTTGCCGCACCATTTTTATAGGCCGCAGGTTTCAAAGCGTAGGGAAAAAAAAAAGTAGTCGGGAATTTCAAAAAAAAATGCGCTAGCTTGACATGCTAATGATTAGCATCATCAACCTCACATGGCGAACTCAACACCTCCAAAACTACAGCCAAGATCACGATCAAACCTTCCGGTGCGTAATCAGCACGCGACTTGCAGTGTTAACACTTTTCAGGGCGCAACATGATTAAAAAAAACAAAAACAGCAGAGAGTCTACAGTGCTGCCTCGGACTCACAGCCGCAGCCCATAAAAGGCAGAAAGGCGGCGGTGCTCCACCTGTGCTGCGACACTTAAAGTGAGATACACTCCTGTTGTTCACCGCTGCATTAAACTTTATAGTCCTGGCACCACCGTGGGGGGGGGGGGGGGGGGGGGGGGGGCGTTGCCGCATCTTGTCCGGGTCAGCGGCTAACGAGCAGGATCCGCACGTTTATTAGTCGACTGCCGGGTCCGCAGCTGGCAGGTCTGCACGACCAACTCTGTGGTTACAGGATAATAAACTTCCAGACACGATTTCTACCTGCCTTTTAAAACACAATCTCACAAAACATTATTTTATGTTATGCTACATGTTATGTTATGCTACATGTTGTCTTATGCTACATGGTTTGTTACGCTACATGTTTTGTTATGCTACATCTTTTGTTACGCTTCATTGTTAAGTTATGCTACATGTTTTATGTTACATGTTAAGTTATGCTACATGTTTTATGTTACATGTTAAGTTATGCTACATGTTTTATGTTACATGTTATGTTATGCTACATGTTTTGTTATGTTACATGTTTTGTTATGCTACATGCTATGTTAAGCTACATCAATCAATCAATCAATGTTTATTTATATAGCCCCAAATCACAAATGTTTCAAAGGACTGCACAAATTATTACGACTACAACATCCTCGGAAGAACCCACATGTTATCTTATGCTACATGTTTTGTTATGCTACATGTTTTGTTATGCTACATGCTATGTTAAGCTACATCAATCAATCAATCAATGTTTATTTATATAGCCCCAAATCACAAATGTTTCAAAGGACTGCACAAATCATTACGACTACAACATCCTCGGAAGAACCCACATGTTATCTTATGCTACATGTTTTGTTATGCTACATGTTGTCTTATGCTACATGGTTTGTTACGCTACATGTTTTGTTATGCTACATCTTTTGTTACGCTTCATTGTTAAGTTATGCTACATGTTTTATGTTACATGTTAAGTTATGCTACATGTTTTATGTTACATGTTATGTTATGCTACAAGTTTTGTTATGTTACATGTTTTGTTATGCTACATGCTATGTTAAGCTACATCAATCAATCAATCAATGTTTATTTATATAGCCCCAAATCACAAATGTTTCAAAGGACTGCACAAATCATTACGACTACAACATCCTCGGAAGAACCCACATGTTATCTTATGCTACATGTTTTGTTATGCTACATGTTTTGTTATGCTACATGCTATGTTAAGCTACATCAATCAATCAATCAATGTTTATTTATATAGCCCCAAATCACAAATGTTTCAAAGGACTGCACAAATCATTACGACTACAACATCCTCGGAAGAACCCACATGTTATCTTATGCTACATGTTTTGTTATGCTACATGTTTTCTTATGCTACATGGTTTGTTACGCTACATGTTTTGTTATGCTACATCTTTTGTTACGCTTCATTGTTAAGTTATGCTACATGTTTTATGTTACATGTTAAGTTATGGTACATGTTTTATGTTACATGTTATGTTATGCTACATGTTTTGTTATGTTACATGTTTTGTTATGCTACATGCTATGTTAAGCTACATCAATCAATCAATCAATGTTTATTTATATAGCCCCAAATCACAAATGTTTCAAAGGACTGCACAAATCATTACGACTACAACATCCTCGGAAGAACCCACATGTTATCTTATGCTACATGTTTTGTTATGCTACATGTTTTGTTATGCTACATGCTATGTTAAGCTACATCAATCAATCAATCAATGTTTATTTATATAGCCCCAAATCACAAATGTTTCAAAGGACTGCACAAATCATTACGACTACAACATCCTCGGAAGAACCCACATGTTATCTTATGCTACATGTTTTGTTATGCTACATGTTTTCTTACGCTACATTGTTAAGTTATGCTACATGTTTTTGTTATGCTACATGTTGTGTTATGCTACATTGTTAAGTTATGCTACATGTTTTGTTATGCTACATGTTGTGTTATGCTACATGTTTTGTTACGCTACATTGTTAAGTTATGCTACATGTTATGTTATGCTACATGTTTTGTTATGCTACATGTTATGTTATGTCACATGTTTTTGTTATGCTACATGTTGTGTTATGCTACATGTTTTGTTACGCTACATTGTTAAGTTATGCTACATGTTTTGTTAAGCTACATGTTTTGTTATGCTACATGTTTTGTTATGCTACATGTTTTGTCATGCTACATGTTTTGTTACGCTACATGTTTTGTTATGCTACATGTTTTGTTATGCTACATGTTTTGTTACGCTACATGTTTTGTTACGCTACATTGTTAAGTTATAATACATGATTTGTTATGCTACATGTTTTGTTATGCCACATGTTTTGTTATACTACGTATTTTAGTATGCTACTTGTTATGTAATGCTACATGTTTTCTTATACTACGTGTTTTGTTATACTACATGTTTTATCATGCTACATGTTTTGTTATGCTACATGTTATGTTATGCTAATTTGTTTTGTTATTTTACATGTTTTTCATGTTACATGTTTTCTTATGCTACATATTTTGTTATGCTACATGTTGTGTTATGCTACAGGTTTTGTTATGCTACATTTTTTGTTATTTTACACGTCTTGTCATGCTACATGTTTTGTTATGTTACATGTTATGTTATGCTACATGTTTTGTTAAACTAAATGTTCTGTTATACTACATATGTTAATATGATATTCGTTTTGTAATGCTACATGTTTTTTTATACTACTTGTTTTGTTATACTACATGTTTTGTTACATTACATGTTATGTTGTGCTCATGTTTTGTTATGCTACATTTTTTGTTATACTACATTGTATGTTTTGCTGTTTTGTATAACACATGTTTTGTTTTGCCACATGTTATGTTATGCTACATTTTTTGTTATACTACATTGTATGTTTTGCTATTTTGTATAACACATGTTTTGTTTTGCCACATGTTATGTTATGCTACATCTTTTGTTATATAACATGTTTTGTTATGCTACATGTTTTGTATGCAACATATTTTGTTATGCTACATGTTTTGTTATATTACATGTTATGCTACATTTTTTGTTATTTTACATGTTTCGTCATGCTACATGTTTTGTTATGTTACATATTTTGGTATGCTACATGGTTTGTTATGCTACATGTTTTGTTATGCTACATTTTTTGTTATTTTACATGTGTTGTCATGCTACTTGTTATATTATGCACATTTTTTGTTATTTTACATGTTTTGTCATGCGACATGTTTTGTTATGCTACTTGTTATTTTATGCGACATTTTTTTTTATTTTACATGTTTTGTCATGTTACATGTTCTGTTATGCTACATGTTTTGTTATGCTACCTGTTTTGTCATGATACATGTTTTGTTATGCTAGATTTTATGTTATGCTACATGCTTTGTGATGTTACATGTTTTGTTATGCTACATGTTATGTTATGGTACGTGTTTTGTTAGTTTACATGTTTTGTCATGCTACATGTTTTTCTTCATTTTACATGTTTTGTAATGCTAGATTTTTTTTTTTTAATTAAAAAATAATTTTTAAAAATGAAATAAAAAAGATCACAGACATGCTGACACACAAGGTCAGCACCCCAGCAGCTGGCCGACATGCAGCACTGCGGAACACTTTTCAGTGCAGCGAGCTGCCACAATGGACATGGGGGCAACACCCAGCGGGCCCCAGCCTAGACGGGTACCCTGAAGGGGTGGAAGGTGGGCCCCAAGGACCCCCAGACACGCAGCCTGTCAACACCCCTGTGCTGCATGTGTACTCTCACAATATGGAGACAAGGTGGCGATCATATTTCACATCATTGGTGGTTGTTGTGTTGCTGCCATGCAGAACCACACAATCCAAGTCAAGTTTGGCAAACACGACTTGTTTCTGTTTTTTATTTCTCCCTCAACATTTTAACGCTTGGACACAATCGGCCTTTCACTGCAACAAAAGCACCGAGCATCTGGTAACTTGGAGAAGGAAATTCTGGCAAGAAAGGAGTTCAAGTGAAATGTGTGTGTGTGTGTGTGTGTGTGTGTGTGTGTAGGTGTCACACAGGCTAACATTCAATGAGGCAGATGGGCCACTTAGACTATTATGTTTATCGTTCAAGAAGGGACAATCTGTCTCTGCTTCTGGCCAACAGTGTAAATACACTTGCATCAGTACACATGCCTCAATAGTACACATGTACACAAGCATCAATAATACACATGTACACAAGCATCAATAATACACATACATCAATAATACACATGTACACATACATCAATAATACACATGTACACATACATCAATAACACACATGTACACATGCACTAATAATACACATGTACACATACATCAATAAAACACATGTACACCTACATCAATAATACACATGTACACATACATCTATAATACACATGTACACATACATCAATAATACACATGTACACATACATCAATAATACACATGTACACATACATCAATAACACACATGTACACATACATCAATATTACACATGCATTAATATACATGTACACATACATCAATAATACACATGTACACATACATCAATAATACACATGTACACATGCATTAATAATACACATGTACACATACATCAATAATACACATGTACACATACATCAATAATACACATGTACACATACATCAATAATACACATGTACACATACATCAATAATACACATGTACACATGCATAACTAATATACATGTACACATACATCAATAATACACATGTACACATACATCAATAAAACACATGTACACATACATCAATAATACACATGTACACATACATCAATAATACACATGTACACATACATCTATAATACACATGTACACGTACATCAATAATACACATGTACACACACATCAATAATACACATGTACACATACATCAATAATAAACATGTACAAATACATTAATAATACACATGTACACATACATCAATAATACACATGTACACATACAGCAATAATACACATGTACACATACATCAATAATACACATGTACCCATACATCAATAAAACACATGTACACATGCACTAATAATACACATGTACACATACATCAATAATACACATGTACACACACATCAATAATACACATGTACACACACATCAATAACACACATGTACACATACATCAATAACACACATGTACACATACATCAATAATACACATGTACACTTACATCAATAATACACATGTACACATACATCAATAACACACATGTACACATGCACTAATAATACACATGTACACATACATCAATAAAACACATGTACACATACATCAATAATACACATGTACACATACATCTATAATACACATGTACACATACATCAATAATACACATGTACACACACATCAATAATACACATGTACACATACATCAATAATAAACATGTACAAATACATTAATAATACACATGTACACATACATCAATAACACACATGTACACATACATCAATAATACACATGTACACATACATCAATAAAACACATGCACTAATAATACACATGTACACATACATCAATAATACACATGTACACACACATCAATAATACACATGTACACACACATCAATAACACACATGTACACATACATCAATAACACACATGTACACATACATCAATAATACACATGTACACATGCATCAATAATACACATGTACACATACATCAATAACACACATGTACACATACATCAATAATACACATGTACACATGCATCAATAATACACATGTACACATCAATAATACACATGTACACATACATCAATAATACACATGTACACATACATCAATAATACACATGTACACATACATCAATAATACACATGTACACACACATCAATAATACACATGTACACATACATCAATAATACACATGTACACATACATCAATAATACACATGTACACATGCACTAATAATACACATGTACACATACATCAATAACACACATGTACACATACATCAATAACACACATGTACACACACATCAATAATACACATGTACACATACATCAATAATACACATATACACATACATCAATAATACACATGTACACATACATCAATAATACACATGTACACATACATCAATAACACACATGTACACATACATCAATAATAAACATGTACACATACATCAATAATACACATGTACACATACATCAATAATACACATGTACACATACATCAATAATACACATGTACACATACATCAATAACACACATGTACACATACATCAATAATAAACATGTACACACACATCAATAATACACATG
>NC_084612.1:81876346-81883846 GCF_033978795.1 Nerophis ophidion | reverse complement strand
CTAATCAAAGATCCTCTTCATGACAGAAGCGCTTAGCTGTTTTCTAAGGATTTACAGAAGAAGAAAAAAAATCAAAGATCCTCCACACAACAGGAGTGTAAAATATGTAAATCGAATCAATGATTGTCTATACAACAGGAGTGGTTTGCTGTTTTTGAAGACTTACTGAAAAAAAAATAAAAAACACTCATCAAAGATTCTCTATTTGACAGAAGTGCTTTGCTGTTTTCTTAAGGATTTACTGAAGAAGAAAAAAAATCAAAGATCCTCCACACAACAGGAGTGTAAAATATGTAAATCAAATCAATGATTGTCTATACAACAGGAGTGGTTTGCTGTTTTTGAAGACTTACTGAAAAAAAAAAAACACTCATCAAAGATTCTCTATTTGACAGAAGTGCTTTGCTGTTTTTTAAGGATTTACAGAAGGAAAAAAAATCAAAGATCCTCTACACAACAGGAGTGTAAAATATGTAAATCGAATCAATGATTGTCTATACAACAGGAGTGGTTTGCTGTTTTTGAAGACTTACTGGAAAAAAACAAAAAACACTCATCAAAGATTCTCTATTTGACAGAAGTGCTTCGCTGTTTTTTAAGGATTTACAGAAGAAGAAAAAAATCAAAGATCCTCCACACAACAGGAGTGTAAAATATGTAAATCGAATCAATGATTGTCTATACAACAGGAGTGGTTTGCTGTTTTTGAAGACTTACTGGAAAAAAACAAAAAACACTCATCAAAGATTCTCTATTTGACAGAAGTGCTTCGCTGTTTTCTTAAGGATTTACAGAAGAAAAAAAAATCAAAGATCCTCCACACAACAGGAGTGTAAAATATGTAAATCAAATCAATGATTGTCTATACAACAGGAGTGGTTTGCTGTTTTTGAAGACTTACTGAAAAAAACAAAAAACACTCATCAAAGATTCTCTATTTGACAGAAGTGCTTCGCTGTTTTTTCAGGATTTACAGAAAAAAAAAAATCAAAGATCCTCCATACAGGTGTGTTATGCGGGCCACATAAAATCAAATGGCAGGCTACCAAAATAAGGTGGCGGACAAGGTAACATATGGTGGCAGGCCAGATAAAATTATGTTGTGGGCCAAATAAATTAACATGGAGAAAGACACAAAATGGTATTAAAGGCCACTTGAAATAATGTGTCAGGCCACTAAAATAATGTGGCAGGCCACTAAAATAATGTGGCGTGCCATTAAAATAATGTGGACAACCAATTGAAATAATCTGGCAGGCCAATAAAATAATGTGGCAGGCAAATAGAATGCCACATTTGGCCCTCCATATTATTTTATTGGCCTGCCACATTATTCCAATTGGTCGTCCACATTATTTTAATGGCACGCCACATTATTTTAGTGGCCTGCCACATTATTTCATTTGGTCGTCCACATTATTTTAGTGGCCTGCCACATTATTTCATTCGGCCCACCACAATATTTTAACGGCCTGCCACTATTTAACTTGGCCCTCCACATTATTTTATTGGCCTGCCACTTTATTTCATTTGGCCCACCACGATATTTTAACGGCCTGCCACAATTTCATTTGGCCCTCCACATTATTTTATTGGCCTGCCACATTATTTCATTTGGTCGTCCACATTATTTTAATGGCAAGCCACATTATTTTAGTGGCCTGCCACATTATTTCATTTGGCCCACCACAATATTTTAACGGCCTGCCACAATTTCATTTGGCCCTCCACATTATTTTATTGGCCTGCCAAATTATTTCAATTGGTCGTCCACATTATTTTAATGGCACGCCACATTATTTTAGTGGCCTGCCACAATATTTCATTTGGCCCACCACGATAATTTAACGGCCTGCCACAATTTCATTTGGCCCTCCATATCATTTTATTGGCCTGCCACATTATTTCATTTGGTCGTCCACATTATTTTAATGGCACGCCACATTATTTTAGTGGCCTGCCACATTATTTCATTTGGCCCACCACAATATTTTAACGGCCTGCCACGATATTTCAATTGGCCCTCCACATTATTTTAGTGGCCTGCCACATTATTTCATTTGGCCCACCACAATATTTTAACGGCCTGCCACGATATTTCAACTGGCCCTCCACATTATTTCATTGGCCTGCCACATTAGTTCAAGTGGGCCGCTACATTATTTTATTGGCCTGCCAGGTTATTTCAATTGGTCGTCCACATTATTTTAATGGCACGCCACATTATATTAGTGGCCTGCCACATTTTTCCATTGGCCTGTAATACCATTTTGTGTCTTTCGCCATTTTAATTTATTTGGCCCACAACATAATTTTATCTGGCCTGCCACTATATGTTACCTTGTCCGCCACATTATTTTGGTAGCCTGCCAAATGTTTTTAAGTGGCCCGCCACGTCATTTTAGTGGCCCGCCATATTATTTTAGTGGCTGGTCAGTTAATTTTATGTTGCCTGTCACATTATTTTATGTCTTCCTGTAAGTTATTCATGTGGCCCACCAGATCATTATTTTATTGGGCCCGCCACATTATTTTAGTGGCCGATTACATGATTTGAACTGGCCCATTAAATCATTTACAGGGGGCCACCACGTTATTTTCGTGGCCCATCATATCATTTTTGTACCTCTCTACGTTGTCTATCACATTTTTGTATGTCTTCTCCCAAGTTATTTTAGGAAGCCCACCAGATCATTTTATTTGGCCCGCCACATTATTTTATGTGGCCTACCGAACCATCATTCTCCGTGTTATTTTATGTAGTCCACAACGTAATTTTACACTAGCCTGCCATCATGTATTATCTTGCCCACTACACTATTTTTGCAGCCTGCAACTTGATTTTAAGTGGCCCACCACTTCATTTTAGTGGCTGGCCAGTTCATTTTATGTTGTCAGTCACATTATTGTATGTCTTCCTCCAAGTTTTTTTTAAAGTGGCTGCCACATCGTTTTATGTTGTCAGACTCGTTATTTCAAATGGCCCTCCACATTATTTCAAGTGGCCCTCCTCAGTATTATGTGGCCCGCCATACCATCTTTCTCCGTGTTATTTTATGTAGTCCACAACGTAATTTTACACTGGCCTGCCATCATGTATTATCTTGCTCCCCCCCCACACTATTTTTGTAGCCTGCAACTTGATTTGATGTGGCCCACCACTTCATTTTAGTGGCTGGCCAGTTCATTTTATGTTGTCAGTCACATTATTGTATGTCTTCCTCCAAGTTTTTTTTTAATGTGGCCGCCACATCGTTTTATTTGGTCGGACTCGTTATTTAAAATGGCCCTCCACATTATTTCAAGTGGCCTGCCACATTATTTCATGTGGCCTGCCACATTATTTCATGTGGCCTGCCACATTTTTTCAAGTGGCCCTCCTCAGCATTATGTGGCCCGCCATGACATCAGTGTTATTTGAGGTGGTCTGGTTGATGTAAATTTAATGGGACTCATAAGAGAGCCCTGGGGAACCCCACAACTTATTTCCTGGGTTCTGAGGAACACGTAATCCATGCTCACCTTCAAACGTCGGTCCGTGAGATCATCTTCCAAATATTTGACCGCCGCTTCCATTTTATCAGTAGTCTCAAACCCTGCGCACGAGTGCCGCACCTGACTGGCCTTCAGACCAGTTGTGGACTTACCCTGTCGCCGCTCGGGTTCCACTGACCACCCAGGAAGGACATTATCGTCGAGCAGGTTTGATTCTTTTATTTTTCAGTAAAATCATTTTCTTGCGCTGCTCGCTCCCCGTCTCTCGCGTCCTGCTTCCTGTTGCTCTCGCTTCTCATGCGCTGCATCTGCTGCGGACTCTCCTCCTTCTGCCCCGATTTCTCCTCCTTCTTCCCTTTTATACAGCGTGAGGAAATGAGTTAATTGGGCCACGCACCTGATCTCGCTTGTAGCGTCGCTCCGGGCAAGCCCCGCCTCTCCGCTCAGCCGCGTTCTCCGCCTCCTTGCCGCCATCTTGGGCAGGGCTCCAACGTGCCCTGCCCCGCCGTCGGACCGTCAGCTCCGCCTCTCCACACCAGTTTTTTAGGGAGAACCGCCACCATGGGCTTGTCTATGGTCTCACGTGGATTCTGCGGGGGACTGAAAGTCACTCTTGATGGTGTGGTGGGGGGCTGTGGTTGGTAGACCACGTGGATCACCGAGGCCTGGCATCCCCCAACCTCCCTGCCAACACGAACCATTGTTTGTCTCCACTTGACGCAATTAGCCGATGTTTTGATCCGTGCGGTTTTACTTTCATCCGCCGTCACTAATGAGACGCAAACTCCTGATCCACTTTCGGGCGGCGGGGCCCCGGGGACCGCCTCTGACGGGAAACATCACACCGACCGCACGCACATGTGGCAAGCGGGGAAGGGGGAGGGGCCGGGAATGACAGCCGGCCAAGATAGAGAGAGAGAGAGAGGAGAGGAAAAAAGAAATAGTTTACTGGGAGATGATAGGACTCCTCGACAGGGGGTAAAACCTCGCCTGGGTGTAAAACAAGGCGCCCGTGTCATCTCCCCGCTTTATTATTCATGTACAAAAGCGACAGGGCGCCGTGTTTCCCCGACATTAACGACGCTTAATATGCATCCGAGTATGTCGCGCCAACGGAACGACATTCCGAAAGCTCCTTGTTCCATAAGTAAAAGGTGTGTGCAGGCGCGTACGTTTCTTTCCCTACGCTTTGAACCCCGAGGCTTATAAAACCACAGCCGTGATGCAAATAGTTTTTGTGAATCAGCACCTGTGGAGAGACGCAGCCGACGGGCCGGCGGCGGGGCGGGGCACGCTGCAGCCCTGCCCAAGATGGCGGCAAGGAGGCGGAAATTGCCGCGGAGCGGAGAGGCGGGGCGTGCCCCCGTAATCGAATTCAGGTGCGTGGCTCACACACCGGGAAATGATTCACATTTTTTCCTGACAGAGATCGAGGAGGAAGGAGGAGAGTCCGCGGCGCATGAGAAGCGAGAGCGCAAGACGAGCAGGACGACGACAGGACAAGCAGTGGAGGAAGGAGCTGAAAAGCGATCCGAGCTGCAACCAACTTTTATTGCAAAATAAAGAAGTCACACCTGCTGAAAAAGCATGTCCTTCCTGGGTGGTCCATTGAACCCGCAGGACGGCAGCAAGAGACCGTCACAGCACTTAAATGGCGTGGGGTGGTTGAAAGCTCTCTTGTTTAGAGCTTTAAACCGGATATATAAGTGCTTTTTTTTTTTTTTTTGTCTTTGGGTCGTCCGTACCAACGTTTGTAGGTTTTACAATATAACTAAAACAATTCTTACTTGCTAAACCGTCCCGTGTGCGATGCCTGTATGATGATGTATGCAAGGATGGATGGGTGGATACATGGATGAATGAGTGGATGGATGGATTGATGGGTGAATGCATACATGATTGGATTGATGGATGTATGAATGGATGGATGGATGAATGGATACATGGCTGTTTGGATGGATGGATGAGTGGCTGGATACACGGATGGAATGATGCCCCCATGTCTGTAGGTGTGTTTTCATGCATATTTGTACTTGCTATCGTAATGTAATGAAGCTGGCGTTGTTAGCATTAGCTAACATGCTAACTCATTTAAGAGTGTCTGTATTAGCATTGTTAACTTAAAATGTCATTCTTTTTGTGTTGTTTCAGTTTTTTTTTTTTACAAATTCCTATTACGTCAATGTGAATGTGGAGTGGCACGGAGTGTGCAAGGACCGGCCTCGAAGACAGCTACAGGTGAGTGGATGGCCCAGGTGGGCCTTGTTGTCTAATCACCTGTTGCCTTTAGTAGTAACAGCCGGGACGAGACACGTCGTCGGAGTTGGAGGTGCTGATATAAGCGGACGCAGGAGGGAAAGACTTTGTGCTGGAAAGCGAAAGACTATTTGATTTTTATACAAATAAAACAAGTGTTATACCCTGGCAGTGTGTGGCAACCTCCACAGTGAAGTTATTGAATTTGTTTAGCTGATCGAAGAGCGAGCCTGCGCAGCTAGCGTGTTCTTGACCGTGACTTCTGTTTTGTGTGATCAGCCGTTTTACTGCTGTGTTACAGACACTGTTTGGAAACGATTAAAGTATGTGAATAAACATTTAAAAAATCTTATAGTCCGGTGTTGCTAATATATGAATTTTTTAATTTATTTATTTTTTTCTAAAATTAGGTGGGTCCCGTTTATATTCCGCTCCGTTTCGGATTCAGGAGAAATCCGAAATAAACCGTGCTCACCCTTTAGAGCACAGCTAAACTTTCCCGGCACTAAAGCTACAGAAATGTACCTGCGTGAGTCGCATCACGGCTGAAAGCTGTATCACGACATCAGTCCCATGCGACAATGATAATAATAATAATAATAATAATAATAATAATAATAAAAGTTATTTAAAAAACACAAGTCCAAGTCATATTTGTCATGGTGAGATTTATTGAAAAACTGAAAGTATCTTATAAAAACAGCAATAAAACTCACTATTAGCGATACATGATAGTACTGTTAAGTTGTGTGTCTTACAACAAACGTGTTGTGCTCAAAAGTGGTATTTATAAAATAGTATCCCCCCCCCCAGACGATATATTACCTTTCTTGTCAATTCTCTTTTAGGTAAGGGTGTCCAAACTTTTTCCACATCCAAAAAGCGATTTTGAAATGAACTGTGATTCATATTTAATAATTAATATAATTGATTTTAATTTTTATTTTTAAACCTGTTGTTTCTAGCTATTTTGGATGTAGAGGGTAGGTGCCCATATTTGCCGTACAGATTTACTCTGGAAAAGACAAGTGTTGGATACATTTCTGGACAATTTTCTTTTAGGTAAGGGTGTCCAAACTTTTTCCACATCCCAAAAATGATTTTGGAGTGAATTGTGATTCAAATTTAATTAATTAATATAATGGATGTTTTTTTGTTTTTTTCAAACCTGTCCTTTCTAGCTATTTTATATATTTTATAGCTATCGGGGACGGTGTGGCGCAGTGGAAGAGTGGCCGTGCGCAACCCGAGGGTCCCTGGTTCAATCCCCACCTAGTACCAACCTCGTCACGTCCGTTGTGTCCTGAGCAAGACACTTCACCCTTGCTCCTGATGGGTGCTAGTTGGCGCCTTGCATGGCAGCTCCTTCCATCAGTGTGTGAATGTGTGTGTGAATGGGTAAATGTGGAAGTAGTGTCAAAGCGCTTTGAGTACCTTGAAGGTAGAAAAGCGCTATACAAGTACAACCCATTTATCATTTATTATTTATTTATTTATTATATTTTGGATGTAGAGGGTAGGTGACAACATTTGCCGTACAGATTTACTCTGGAAAAGTCGAGTGTTGGATACTTCTCAGTGTTTTACCTCAGACGATATATTACCTTTCTGGTCAATTCTCTTTTAGGTAAGGGTGTCCGAACTTTTTTATCCACATTCAAAAATCGATTTTGGAATGAATCGCAATTCATATTAAATTAATTAATATGATTTTTTTTTTTTTAAACCTGTCCTTTCAAGCTATTTTGG
>NC_084612.1:81848846-81871346 GCF_033978795.1 Nerophis ophidion | reverse complement strand
CATGGCCAGAACTCACACACACAAACGCAGACACACACACACACACACACACACACACACAGACACACATACATATACTGGTTATCACAAAGTGTTTGTTGGTAACCCATACCGTCCGACTGCCCTAAAGGTGACTGTGTAAACAGAGCAATGTCCCCATTAAGTAAGCTTTGCCTAAACACACACACACACAAACAAACACACACACACACACACACACACACACACACACACACACACACACGCACATATATACTGGTTATCATTTGGAATGGGGACCAAGTGTTTGTTGGTCCCCATACCGTCCGACTGCCCTAAAGGTGACTGTGTAAACAGAGCGATGTCCCCATTAAGTCCGCATGTCCAGAACACAAACACACACTTGCCAGTCCTGGATGAGCATCTGTTTGTGGAGGAGGTGAAACAAGACTCCTCCGCCAGTGTCGTCGTCCTGTCGGGGCTTTGATCAGCGTGGATCCTGAGAGGGAAGCGAGGCGACGCATGATGAAACTGTCAGAAAGTACTTCCAGCTCCCCCGTGCAGCTTCAAATAATCATCCCGTTTGCCGCCTCTGCACACGCCGACGCCGGCCCGCTCGCCGCCGTCTCCTCTGTCGATCGGCGTGATTTACAGGCAGCTTTGACAAGCGACAAAATGGGTTACAATCACACAATAAAACGTGGTGTAATTTACACGTGTCGCCTTGTGTGATCAGCGTTTGATCTGGCGCGCACGTCGCTGATGACTGCACTTTACAAGCAATGAACGCCGCCAGCGCCAAGATGCAGTCTCAAAGTCACTCATGGGTATTTTTGGTCATGTTGTAAACGCTCCTTGTCTTGGATTGATATGCAAAAATGTTTTAAACACGCTTTAACTGAGCAGCAATAATATTAAATTAAATGTTTGTATTGCCTTCCTGTGGATCAATCACGACATTCACGGCCACAACATTGAGGACATATCTGCAAAATTAAAACGATAAATTAACCATTTTCTGATTTTCCATTTTATTTGATTACCTTCTCTTCAAAAAATTGTAAATTAAATGCAAAATTTTCAAACAGGAATGTTTTGATTATTTTAAACGATTGATATCAAGTTTTTGTTTGAATTTGTATTTATTAAATATATTTGTGAATTTGTGGAAAGAGGAATGTTTTGAAGGTGGAATGGTCAAAAACGGTTGGAAAATGGAAAATGAAAAAAACTTTCCAGGAAAAGGTGAAAATAAGGCTTGGGAAAATCGGTATTTCTGGGAATTCCTGTAAAACCAAAATGTTATGAGATGAGTGTATGTATATATATATATATATATATATATATATATATATATATATGTAGTGAGTCTTATTCTGCGTTGTGTAGTTTTTTATAAGTAGGACACACTCCACCATTCCGTTGTTTCATCCTTTATTGGCCACCTTTGTTGGAAACATGAAACACATACACAGGTCTCTACTTTTCTGGCGGAGTGATACCTCATCATCAAAAGTCCGATAGAAGAGAGACTAAACAACATTCATTCATACAAAAAAAAAATATTTAAATTACATTAACAAAAACGTTTTATCACAAAAAAATAATAATAATAATAATACACAAATCCACATACCGTTGTTGGAAACATGAAACACATACACAGGTCTCTACTTTTCTGGTGGAGTGATACCTCATCATTAAAGTCTGATAGAAGAGAGAATAAACAACATTCATTCATACAAAAAAAATATTAATTTAAATTACATTAACAAAAACGTTTTATCACAAAAAAATTATAATAATAATAATACACAAATCCACATACCGTTGTTGGAAACATGAAACACATACACAGGTCTCTACTTTTCTGGCGGAGTGATACCTCATCATCAAAAGTCCGATAGAAGAGAGAATAAACAACATTCATTCATACAAAAAAAAAAAAAAAATTTAAATTACATTAACAAAAACGTTTTATCACAAAAAATAATAATAATAATACACAAATCCACATACCTTTGTTGGAAACATGAAACACATACACAGGTCTCTACTTTTCTGGCGGAGTGATACCTCATCATCAAAAGTCCGATAGAACAGGAAGTAAACAACATTCATTCATATAAAAATAATAATTTAAATTACATTAACAAAAACGTTTTATCACAAAAAAAATAATAATAATACACAAATCCACATACCTTTGTTGGAAACATGAAACACATACACAGGTCTCTACTTTTCTGGCGGAGTGATACCTCATCATCAAAAGTCCGATAGAAGAGGATTCATTCATACAAAAAAAACAATTTAAATTACATTAACAAAAACGTTTTATCACAAAAAAATAATAATAATAATACACAAATCCACATACCTTTGTTGGAAACATGAAACACATACAGAGGTCTCTACTTTTCTGGCGGAGTGATACCTCATCATCAAAAGTCCGATAGAAGAGAGAATAAACAACATTCATTCATACAAAAAAAATAATTATTTAAATTACATTAACAAAAACGTTTTATCACAAAATAATAATAATAATACACAAATCCACATACCTTTGTTGGAAACATGAAACACATACACAGGTCTCTACTTTTCTGGCGGAGTGATACCTCATCATCAAAAGTCCGATAGAAGAGAGGATAAACAACATTTATTCATACAAAAAAAATATTAATTTAAATTACATTAACAAAAACGTTTTATCACCAAAAAATAATAATAATACACAAATCCACATACCTTTGTTGGAAACATGAAACACATACACAGGTCTCTACTTTTCTGGCGGAGTGATACCTGCGTAAATAACATGTGTAATTATGACCAAACATTTCAAACATTCGACGCTCTAATCCTTAACAAAATTGTGCATAAAAAAAATACTTAAAACAACACATCACTTATACCTAAAACATTAATGTTTTAACTTTTAAAGTATTATGAAAATTTAGAAATAATATTTACACAAGAAACACAGAGCAATGAAGAACTATTACCTCATCATCAAAAGTCCGATAGAAGAGGAAGTAAATATCTGAAAAAAAAACGCAGAGTCACTTCCTGCACCGGACATCCGGTTCTTCAAAATAAAACCAATACTTCAAAATAAAACATAACACCCTGCCTCGTTCATAATATAGCGCAACAACATCACACTATTACATATATATATATATATATATATATATATATATATATATATATATATATATATATATATATATATATATATATGTATTTCTGGGAAATCCTGGCAAAACCAAATGTTATACTTCCGGTCCAACATGAGATGAGTATGTATGTATATATATATATATATATATGTGTTTTATATATATATATATATATATATATATATATATATATATATATATATATATATATATATATACATATATATATATATATATATATATATATATATATATATATATATTCCTGGGAATTCCTGGCAAAACCAAATGTTATACTTCCGGTCCAACATGAGATGAGTATATATATATATAAATATATATACACACACTCATCTCATGTTGGACCGGAAGTATAACATTTTGGTTTTCCAGGAATTTTCAGAAATACTGGTTTTCCCAATCCTTATTTTCACCTTTTCCTGGAATGTTTTTATTATTATTATACAATATATATATATATATATATATATATATATATATATATATATATATATATATATATATATATATAAACACATTTTTCAACTAGTTTTTAGTAATTCAGACAATAATATTGCAATTCGAGGGAAGTTGTATTTTTTATCATTTGTTAAAATTTTATGAATAATGTATATTTTATGACGATTTTACATTGTGAAAAGGCCGATCATTTCAGGATTTAACGGGTTGTGTTTTCCTTGTTATAAAAATCTTCAATTTTTTCATATATCCAATATTAAATCCAAGCTTAAATAAGATCATGATTTTATTACTTTTAACATCGTATTTGAATATGAATTCTCCATAATTTGGCCACATTTATTCGACATGTTCCTTCCCCCCAGCTGGGCCGCCTCACTATTGAATATTTATTGTTTATCATCTTCACGCATTTCCCTACGAGGACGGGAATAAAAGAACGACGAGTCGGCGTTATTTTCCCATTAATTGAGCGCTAACTCCTCTTCCATCTTCCGCCGCCAGTCCATCAGATCTGGTGGCCAAACGCACGCCGTTCCTTGATACCCGCGAGCCGGCGAGTACGCCAGATAATCCTCGCTGCAGCTGACGACGCAGGACGCCGCCGCCAGACCGCGTGATTGGACGGCGAGGTAATCTCCGCCATAATGCCGCCGACAGCAAGTTAAGAAAGTTACGATCGCCGGAGGAGCGAGTCAGCAGAACTCACAAGTCGGGAGTCTCCAGGTGAAGACCCTCACTCAACCCTCCATTTGATGGTGAAACAAATGACTCCGAAAGGGACAAGCGGTAGAAAATGGATGGATAGATGGACATTTCCTATGAAACCTACGCTCCATGTTCTTTTTTCAACTGGAAAACGTATACTTTGACCATACCCGACCTCGTTTTTTAAGTTTTTGTGTGTTAAAAAAACAAACCAAGTGAAAATGTTGAGGAATGCTCATCAAACGCTTATTTGGAACATGCCCACAGGCGGAACAGGCTAATCGGGAGCAGGTGGTTGCTATGATCGGGTATAAAAACAGCTTCCGTGAAATGCTCACTCATTCACAAACAAGGACGGGGCGAGGGTCACCACTTTGTCAACAAATGCCTGAGCAAATTTTTTAAGAACATTTTTCAACCAACCATGGCAAGGAATTTTAGCGATTTCACCATCTACGGTCCGTGATATCATCAAAAGGTTCAGAGAAATCACTGCACGTGAACCATATTACGGACCGTAGATCCCCGCGTTAAAAACGGACATCAGTGTGTAAAGGATATCACCACATGGGCTCAAGAACACCCTCAGAATACCACTGTCAGTAACTACATTCACTCGCTACATCAAGTGCAAGTTAAAACTCTACAGCGGCATAGCTCGGTTGGAAGAGCGGCCGTGTCAGCAACTTGAGGGCTGCAGGTTCGATCCCCGCTCACGCCATCCTAGTCACTGCCGTTGTGTCCTTGGGCAAGACACTTTACCCCACTGGTTTAAATGTAACTTAGATATTGGGTTTCACTATGTAAAGCACTTTAAGTCACTAGAGGAAAAAAAGCGCTATAGAAATATAATTCACTTCACTACTATGCAAAGCGACAGTCATTTATCAACAACACCCAGACACACTGGGGCCAAGCTCATCTAACTGATGCAAAAGTGTAAAAGTGTTTTGTGGTCTGACGAGTACACATGTCAAATTGTTTTTGGAAACTGTGGACGTTGTGTCCTCAGGACCAAAGAGGAAAATAACCATCCGGATTGTTCTAAGCCCCAAAGTTCAAAAGCCAGCATCTGTGATGGTATGAGGGTGTGTTAGTGCCCAAGGCATGGGTAACTTACACATCTGTGAAGGCACCATTAAAGCTGAAAGGTACATACAGGTTTTGGAGCAACATGTGTTGTCATCCAAGCAACGTTATCATGGGCGCCCCTGCTTATTTCAGCAAGACAATGCCAAGCCACATGTTCCAACAGCGTGGCTTCATAGTAAAAGATTGCGGGTACTTTTCTGGCCTGCCTGTAGTCCAGACCTGTCTCCCATTGAAAATTTTGAAGCCTAAAATACGACAACTGTTGAACAACTTAAGTATTACATCAAGCAAGAATGGGAAAGAATTCCACTTTCAAAGCGTCAACAATCAGTTTCCTCAGTTCCCAAACGTTTATTGAGTGTTGTTACAAGAAAAGGTGATGTAACACAGTGGTGAACATGCCCTTTCCCAACTACTTTGGCACGTGTTGCAGCCATGAAATTCTAAGGTAATTATTATTTGCAAAAAAAATTAAGTTTATGAGTTAGAACATCAAATATGTTGTCTTTGTAGAAAAGGATTTGCAAATCATTGTATTCCGTTTATATTTACATCAAACTCATATGGAAACAGGGTTTGTAACTTTTTTCAATTTTTTTAAACTATATTATTTAATGGAAATGTTACAAATTTTGACAACGTGTAAGTGAAAATATGAGGGGAAAAAAACTTATATTTTCATGTTTCATGTTTCATGTTCCAATTATGCAAAATTCACAAGTTTCGGGTTTTGTATTGAAATTGTTTTCCAAATTTTAAGTGTGTTTTTAAATGGAAATTTTACAAAATTTGACAAAATGTAAGTGAAAATTTAAGGGAAAAAAATCCTTATTTTAAGGTTTCATGTTCATGTTTCAATGTGCAAACTTCACAAGTTTCGGGTTTTGTATTGAAATTGTTTTCCAAATTTTAAGTGTGTTTTTAAATGGAAATTATACAAAATTTGACAACATATGGGTGAAAATTTAAGGAAAAAAACAAAAAAATATTTTCATTATTCATGTTGATGTTTCAATGTGCCAACTTCACAAGTTTTGGGTTTTGTATTTAACTTGTTTTCAATTTTTTTGGACCATATTTTTAAATATAACATTTACAAAATTTGACAAAATGTAAGTGAAAATATGAGGAAAAAACCCCTCATATTTTCATGTTTCATGTTCATGTTTCATGTTTCAATGTGCCAACTTCACTGATGTTGGGTTTTATATTTAACTTTTTTTTTTCTTATTTTACTATATTTCTTAAAGGACATTTTTACAAAATTTGACCATATGCAAGTAAGAAATGAAGAAAAAAAACTCATATTTTCATGTTTCATGTTCATGTTTCATGTTTCAATGTGCCAACGTCACAAGTTTTGGGTTTTGTATTTAAATTGTTTTAAAATTTTTAACAATATTTTTTAAATTAAAATTATACAGCATTTGACAAAATGTAAGTGAAAATATGAGGGAAAAAATCCACTCATATTTTCATGTTTCATGTTCATGTTTCATGTTAATTTTTCAATGTGCCGACTTTACTGGTTTTGGGTTTTGTATTTAACTTTTTTACCCGTTTTTAACAAAAAAATTTTAATGGAAATTTTACAAAATTTGACAACATTCAAGTGGAATTATGAAGAAAACCCCCCTCATATTTTCATGTTTCATGTTCATGTTTCATGTTTCAATTTGCCAATATTACAAATTTTGGGTTTTGTATTTAAATTGTTTTCAAATTTTAAACCATATTTTTAAATGGAAATTTGACAAAACTTGACAAAATGTAAGTGAAAATATGAGGAAAAAACACTCATATTTTCTGGTTTCATGTTCATGTTTCAATGTGCCGACTTTACTGGTTTTGGGTTTCGTATTTAACTTTTTTTCAAGTTTTTAACAAAAAAATTTTCATGAAAATTTTACAAAATTCAACAACATTCAAGTGGAACTATGGAGAAAAAAAAACTCATATTTTAATGTTTCATGTTCATGTTTCATGTTTCAATGTGCCGTCTTCACTGGTTTTGGGTTTCGTATTTAAATTGTTTTCAAATTTTAAACCATAATTTTGAACGGAAATTTGACTAAATTTGACAAAATGTAAGTGAAAATATGAGGGGAAAAAAAACTCATATTTTCATGTTTCATGTTCATGTTTCATGTTTCAATGCACCATCTTCACTGGTGTTGGGTTTCGTATTTAAATTGTTTTCAAATTTTAAACCATATTTTTCAATGGAAATTTGACAAAATGTAAGTGAAAATATGAGGGGGAAAAAAACTCATATTTTCATGTTTCATCTTCATGTTTCATGTTTCAATGTGCCAACGTTACAAATTTTGGGTTTCGTATTTAAATTGTTTTCAAATTTTAAACCATATTTTTAAATGGAAATTTGACAACATTTGACAAAATGTAAGTGAAAATATGGGGAGCAAACACTCATATTTTCATGTTTCATGTTCATGTTCCATGTTCATTTTTCAATGTGCTGACTTTACTGGTTTTGGGTTTTGTATTTAACTTTTTTTCAAGTTTTTAACTACATTTTTTTAATGGAAATTTTGCAAAATTTGACCACATGTAAGTGAAAATATGACCGAAAAAAACCCTCATATTTTCACTTAAATCTCGTTCAATGTTGAAATAAAAAATAAAATACACTCATATTTTCATGTTTCATGTTCATGTTCATGTTTCATGTTCATGTTTCATGTTCATGTTTCATGTTCATGTTTCATGTTCATGTTTCATTTTCTGTTTCATGTTCATTTTTCCATGTGCTGACTTTACTGGTTTTGGGTTTTGTATTTAACTTTTTTTCAAGTTTTTAACTAAATGTTTTTAATGGACATTTTACAAAATTTGACAACATTCAAGTGGAATTATGAAGAAAAAAACCTTCATATTTTCATGTTTCATGTTCATGTTTCATGTCTTAATGTGCCATCTTCACTGGTTTTGGGTTTTGTATTTAAATTGTTTTCAAATTTTAAACCATATTTTTAAATGGAAATTTGACAAAATTTGACAAAATTTAATTGAAAATATTGGGTAAAAACACTCATATTTTCATGTTTTATGTTCATGTTTCATGTTCATGTTTCATGTTCATGTTTCATGTTCATTTTTCAATGTGCCAACTTTACTGGTTTTGGGTTTTGTATTAAACTTTTTTTCAAGTTTTTAACTAATATTTTTTAATGGAAATTTTACAAAATTTGACAACATTCAAGTGGAATTATGAAGAAAAAAAACTCATATTTTCCTGTTTCATGTTCATGTTTCATGTTTCAATGTGACAACGTTACACATTTTGGGTTTTGTATTTAAATTGTTTTCAAATTTTAAACCATATTTTTAAATGGAAATTTGACAAAACTTGACAAAATGTAAGTGAAAATATGAGGAAAAAACACTCATATTTTCATGTTTCATGTTCATGTTTCATGTTTCAATGTGCCAACGTTACAAATTTTGGGTTTTGTATTAAAATTGTTTTCAAATTTTAAACCATATTTTTAAATGGAAATTTGACAAAATTTGACAAAATGTAAGTGAAAATATGAGGAAAAAACACTCATACTTTACTGGTTTTGGGTTTTTTATTTATCTTTTTCTCAAGTTTTTAACTAAATTTTTTAATGGAAATTTTACAAAATTTGACAACATTCAAGTGGAATTATGAAGAAAAAAACTCTCATATGTTCATGTTTCATGTTCATGTTTCATGTTTCAATGTGCCAACGTTACACATGTTGGGTTTTGTATTTAAATTGTTTTCAAATTTTTAACCATAGTTTTAAATGGAAATTTGACAAAATTTGACAAAATGTAAGTGAAAATATGAGGAAAAAACACTCATATTTTACTGGTTTTGGGTTTTGTATTTAACTTTTTTTCAAGTTTTTAACTACATTTTTTTAATGGAAATTTTACATAATTTGACAACATTCAAGTGGAATTATGAAGAAAACCCCCCTCATATTTTTATGTTTCATGTTCATGTTTCATGTTTCAATGTGCCAACGTTACAAATTTAGGGTTTTGTATTTAAACTGTTTTCAAATTTCAAACCATATTTTTAAATGGAAATTTGACAAAATTTGACAAAATGTAAGTGAAAATATGAGGGGGAAAAAACTCATATTTTCATGTTTCATGTTCATGTTTCATGTTTCAATGTGCCAACGTTACAACTTTTAGGGTTTTGTATTTAAATAGTTTTCAAATTTTAAACCATATTTTTAAATGGAAATTTGACAAAATTTAACAAAATGTAAGTAAAAATATGAGGAAAAAACACTCACATTTTCATGTTCCATGTTCATGTTTCATGTTCATTTTTCAATGTGCCGACTTTACTGGTTTTGGGTTTTGTATTTAACTTTAAGTTTTTAACTACATTTTTTTAATGGAAATTTTACAAAATTTGACAACATTCAAGTGGAATTATGAAGAAAACCCCCCTCATATTTTCATGTTTCATGTTCACGTTTCATGTTTCAATGTGCCAACGTTACAAATTTAGGGTTTTGTATTTAAACTGTTTTCAAATTTCAAACCATATTTTTAAATGGAAATTTGACAAAATTTGACAAAATGTAAGTGAAAATATGAGGGGGAAAAAACTCATATTTTCATGTTTCATGTTCATGTTTCATGTTTCAATGTGCCAACGTTACAACTTTTAGGGTTTTGTATTTAAATAGTTTTCAAATTTTAAACCATATTTTTAAATGGAAATTTGACAAAATTTGACAAAATGTAAGTAAAAATATGAGGAAAAAACACTCACATTTTCATGTTCCATGTTCATGTTTCATGTTCATTTTTCAATGTGCCGACTTTACTGGTTTTGGGTTTTGTATTTAACTTTAAGTTTTTAACTACATTTTTTTAATGGAAATTTTACAAAATTTGACAACATTCAAGTGGAATTATGAAGAAAACCCCCCTCATATTTTCATGTTTCATGTTCACGTTTTATGTTTCAATGTGCCAACGTTACAAATTTAGGGTTTTCTATTCAAACTGTTTTGAAATTTCAAACCATATTTTTAAATGGAAATTTGACAAAATTTGACAAAATGTAAGTGAAAATATGAGGGGAAAAAAACTCATATTTTCATGTTTCATGTTCATGTTTCATGTTTCAATGTGCCAACGTTACAACTTTTAGGGTTTTGTATTTAAATTGTTTTCAAATTTTAAACCATATTTTTAAATGGAAATTTGACAAAATTTGACAACATTCAAGTGGAATTATGAAGAAAACCCCCCTCATATTTTCATGTTTCATGTTCATGTTTCATGTTTCAATGTGCCATCTTCACTGGTCTTGGGTTTTGTATTTAACTTTTTTTTCAAATTTGACAACATGTACGTGGAAATATGAGGACAAAAATATGAGGAGAAAAATATGAGCAAAATGAGGGAAACAAAATCTTCATATGTTCTTGTTTCATGTTCATGTTTCAATGTGTCAACGTCACAAGGTTTGGGTTTTATATTTATATTGTTTTCAAAATTTTAACTATATTATTAAATGGAAATTTGACAAAATTTGACAAAATGTAAGTGAAAATATGAGGAAAAACCACTCATATTTTAATGTTTCATGTTCATGTTTCATGTTTCAATGTGCCAACGTTACAAATTTTGGGTTTTGTATTTAAATTGTTTTCAAATTTTAAACCATATTTTTAAATGGAAATTCGACGAAATTTGACAACATTCAAGTGGAATTATGAATAAAAAAAACCCTCATATTTTCATGTTTCATGTTCATGTTTCATGTTTCAATGTGCCAACTTCACTGGTCTTCGGTTTTATATTTAACTTAAAAAAAATATATATATATATATTTTTAAAGGAAATTTTACCAAATTTGACCACATGTACGTAAAAAATTACGGAAAAAAAACCCTCTTATTTTCACTTAAATATCGTTCAAAATAAAAAATAAAATACATTCAAGTCACAATACAACACTGTGCTTCAACATCTGACTACAAATTCATAAATAACTTGAATTGAACTTTAGTCTATCAGGACCATGGCAATGATGTAATGTATATAATCCAGGCTGACACACAATGATGTAATGTATATAATCCAGGTTGACACACAATGATGTAATGTATATAATCCAGGTTGACACACAATGATGTAATGTATATAATCCAGGCAGACACACAATGATGTAATGTATATAATCCAGGCAGACACACAATGATGTAATGTATATAATCCAGGCAGACACACAATGATGTAATGTATATAATCCAGGTTGACACACAATGATGTAATGTATATAATCCAGGCAGACACACAATGATGTAATGTATATAATCCAGGCAGACACACAATGATGTAATGTATATAATCCAGGTGGACACACAATGATGTAATGTATATAATCCAGGCAGACACACAATGATGTAATGTATATAATCCAGGCGGACACACAATGATGTAATGTATATAATCCAGGCTGACACACAATGATGTAATGTATATAATCCAGGCAGACACACAATGATGTAATGTATATAATCCAGCCTGACACAAAATTAATTGTTTCATTATTCTTCTTTTCAATGGAGGAATTTAACTACTCTCAGTGCTCGCCATCATAATTGCTTTACAGGCAAATTAGTTCCATTAAAAAAACAAAAAAAAAAAACCACACAGCAACAAGCTGTCTCCATTTAGCGGTTTTGATACTCATAATAAAATACCTTGAATTGCTTCCAGTTTTGGGGGGAGAATACCAAATGAAGTGAGAGGAAGTCGTCTCTCCAGTCCTCCTTATTAAAAATCTGATGAGTCGCTAATCTGCCCCGGCTTCCTGTTCGGGGAGCAACACCTGGCTAAAAACAGAAGTGCCTCGCACATCTCGATCTTATCCGTCCGACCACACCGGGAGACGTTTTAATTTGTTTTTGATGCCGGAATATTGGATTCACGCAGCTTAAAACTGAGGAATTATCAAACTATGAATGGTCTTGTCCAGAAATGTAAACAACTATTTTGGAACTATTTGTTTACATGACCTATATATTATTTTCTTATATATTACATCCATCAATCCATCCATTTCCTACCGCTTATTCCCTTTGTGGGTTGCCTATCTCGGCTACAATCGGGCGGAAGGCAGGGTACACCCTGGACAAGTCGCCACCTCATCGCAGGGCCCACACAGATAGACAGACAACATTCACACACTAGGGACCGTTTAGTGTTGCCAATCGACCACAGTATTATTGACATCTGTGTTGCTGAATCTTTTGCAATGTGTTCAATGAATAATGGAGACGTCAAAGAAGAAAGCTGTAGGTGGAAAGTTAAAGTTAAAGTTAAAGTACCAATAATTTCGCCAATTGGTGTGGCGAAATTATTCTCAGAATAATTTTTGGCGATTCAACCCGCAATTCCAACCCTTGATGCTGAGTGCCAAGCAAGAAAGGAATGAGTCCAATTTTTATCATCTTTGGTATGACTCGGTTGGGATTGAAACTCACAACCTACCGATCTCAGGGCGGACACTCTAACCACTAGGCCACTGAGTAAGTGTATTGCTTATTCCCTTTTTGGGTCGCGGGGGAAGCCGGCGCTTATCTCAGCTACAATCGGGCGGAAGGCGGGGTACACCCTGGACAAGTCGCCACCTCATCGCAGGGCCCACACAGATAGACAGACAACATTCACACACTAGGGACCGTTTAGTGTTGCCAATCAACCACAGTATTATTGACATCTGTGTTGCTGAATCTTTTGCAATGTGTTCAATGAATAATGGAGACGTCAAAGAAGAAAGCTGTAGGTGGAAAGTTAAAGTTAAAGTACCAATAATTTCG
This sequence comes from Nerophis ophidion, assembly GCF_033978795.1. Classification (NCBI taxonomy): domain Eukaryota; kingdom Metazoa; phylum Chordata; class Actinopteri; order Syngnathiformes; family Syngnathidae; genus Nerophis; species Nerophis ophidion. The sequence continues at coordinate 81,858,049 of NC_084612.1, read as the reverse complement.
TCAATTGGTGTGGCGAAATTATTCTCTGAATCATTTTTGGCGATTCAACCCGCAATTCCAACCCTTGGTGCTGAGTGCCAAGCAGGAAAGGAATGAGTCCAACTTTTATAGTCTTTGGTATGACTCAGCCGGGATTGAAACTCACAACCTACCGATCTCAGGGCGGACACTCTAACCACTAGGCCACTGAGTAAGTGTATTGCTTATTCCCTTTTTGGGTCGCGGGGGGCGCCGGCGCTTATCTCAGCTACAATCGGGCGGAAGGCGGCGTACACCCTGGACAAGTCGCCACCTCATCGCAGGGCCAACACAGATAGACAGACAACATTCACACACTAGGGACCATTTAGTGTTGCCAATCAACCACAGTATTATTGACATCTGTGTTGCTGAATATTTTGCAATGTGTTCAATGAATAATGGAGACGTCAAAGAAGAAAGCTGTAGGTGGAAAGTCAAAGTTAAAGTTAAAGTACCAATAATTTCGCCAATTGTTGTGGCGAAATTATTCTCTGAATCATTTTTGGCGATTTAACCCGCAATTCCAACCCTTGATGCTGAGTGCCAAGCAGGAAAGGAATTAGTCCCATTTTTATAGTCTTTGGTATGACTCGGCCGGGATTGAAACTCACAACCTACCGATCTCAGGGCGGACACTCTAACCACTAGGCCACTGAGTAAGTGTATTGCTTATTCCCTTTTTGGGTCGCGGGGGAAGCCGGCGCTTATCTCAGCTACAATCGGGCGGAAGGCGGGGTACACCCTGGACAAGTCGCCACTTCATCGCAGGGCCAACACAGATAGACAGACAACAGTCACACACTAGGGACCGTTTAGTGTTGCCAATCAACCACAGTATTATTGACATTTGTGTTGCTGAATATTTTGCAATGTGTTCAATGAATAATGGAGACGTCAAAGAAGAAAGCTGTAGGTGGAAAGTTAAAGTTAAAGTACCAATAATTTCGCCAATTGGTGTGGTGAAATTATTCTCTGAATCATTTTTGGCGATTTAACCCGCAATTCCAACCCTTGATGCTGAGTGCCAAGCAGGAAAGGAATTAGTCCCATTTTTATAGTCTTTGGTATGACTCGGCCGGGATTGAAACTCACAACCTACCGATCTCAGGGCGGACACTCTAACCACTAGGCCACTGAGTAAGTGTATTGCTTATTCCCTTTTTGGGTCGCGGGGGAAGCCGGCGCTTATCTCAGCTACAATCGGGCGGAAGGCGGCGTACACCCTGGACAAGTCGCCACCTCATCGCAGGGCCAACACAGATAGACAGACAACATTCACACACTAGGGACCATTTAGTGTTGCCAATCAACCACAGTATTATTGACATCTGTGTTGCTGAATATTTTGCAATTTGTTCAATGAATAATGGAGACATCAAAGAAGAAAGCTGTAGGTGGGAAGCCGCGCCCGGGAATCATTTTTGGTGATTTAACCCCCCAATTCCAACCCTTGATGCTGAGTGCCAAGCAGGAAAGGAATGAGTCCAATTTTTATCGTCTATGGTATGACTCGGTTGGGATTTAAACTCACAACCTACCGATCTCAGGGCGGACACTCTAACCACTAGGCCGCATTTAGCAACACAAACAGTGTGTTTCATTGTTTACATTCCCGAAAGATGACTGTGAAGCTTTACTATGGAACAGAGCGGTCAAGCGAACACGGTTCCCTACCAGGTTTCGGTGAGAAAATGGTGGTAATAAGTCGGCCATTACCATAGACATGAGCGGAGAGCTTGCGTCGTTCCTCCTGCACCTGTCAAAGAGGCAGCTGCGGACTCTCTTCCCCTCCTCCCACCGGCCGCCCCTGAAAAAAAAGATTTCAACCCGGCCCCACCGGCAGCCTTTGCCTCGTCGAGAGACACTGGCGGTCACCACACCCGTGGCCACACCCCTCCGTCTTTTTTTCCCCCTGTTGTGCCAAATTTCGTTGACAAAAGTGCCAGGTTTAGGCCACTTTCTTGCCGCAGACTATTGCTATTGGATTTTACCACACACCCAAAGTAAAGTGTATTATGCAGCGATAGTTTCGAAAGATTGTGTTTCGAAGAGGGTCCCTTGCGAAGGGCAGACATGGGCATCACCACCACCTGTTGACTGGTGCTGAAGAAAGGTGCGGGGCCGACCTTCAGGTTGTACAAGTACGACCATATAATCTCACTAAAACACTAGTAACACAATAAGCAGATAAGGGATTTTCCAGAATGATCCTAGTAAATGTGTCTAATAACATCTGAATCGCTCCCACTGTATAGTCTTTTTTTTTTCTTTCTAGTCCTTCACTCTCACTTTCCTCATCCACGAATCTTTCATCCTCGCTCAAATTAATGGGGAAATTGTCGCTTTCTCGGTCCGAATTGCTCTCGCTGCTGGTGGCCATGATTGTAAACAATGTTCAATCAATCAATCAATCAATGTTTATTTATATAGCCCCAAATCACAAATGTCTCAAAGGACTGCACAAATCATTACGACTACGACATCCTCGGAAGAACCCACAAAAGGGCAAGGAAAACTCACACCCAGTGGGCAGGGAGAATTCACATCCAGTGGGACGCCAGTGACAATGCTGACTATGAGAAACCTTGGAGAGGACCTCAGATGTGGGCAACCCCCCCCCCCCCCTCTAGGGGGACCAAAAGCAATGGATGTCGAGCGGGTCTAACATGATACTGTGAAAGTTCAATCCATAGTGGCTCCAACACAGCCACGAGAGTTCAGTTCAAAGCGGATCCAAGACAGCAGCGGGAGTCCCGTCCGCAGGAAACCATCTCAAGCGGAGGCGGATCAGCAGCGTAGAGATGTCCCCAACCCATACATGGGCGAGCGGTCCATCCTGGGTCCCGGCGAGCGGTCCATCCTGGGTCTCGACTCTGGACAGCCAGTACTTAATCAATGGTCATCAGACCGGACCCCCTCCACAAGGGAGAGGGGGGGAGAGAGGGGAAAAAGAAAAGAAGCGGCAGATCAACAGGTCCAGAATTATCCTAGTAAATGTGTCTAATTACATCTGAAACGCTCCCACTGCTTTTTCCTTTTTTTTTCAGTTCTTCACTCTAACTTTCCTCATCCAGAAATTTTTCATCCTCGCTCAAATTAATGGGGAAATTGTCGCTTTCTCGGTCCGAATAGCTCTCGCTGCTGGAGGCTATGATTGTAAACAATGTTCAGATGTGAGGAGCTCCACAACCCGTGACGTCACGCGCACATGGTCTGCTACTTCCGGTACAGGCAAGGCTTTTTTATCAGCGAAGTAGTCTTGCGATTTTTCCCACACCTACATATTGCGCTCTACCACGGTATCGAGCACTATTCTCTGGATAATCCGATCAAGATCAATATATATATATATATATATATATATATATATGCGGCTTATAGTCCAGTGCGGCTTGTTCATGGAAAAAAAATGTATTTTTCCATTAAATATCCACACTAGTGCGCCCTATAGTCTGGGTTCCAATGATACAGTTTTCATCCCTAAAACGTTTAAAGTACTTTGCTCGGTTTAATGGGAAGGAATGAAACCATGATCATTACCACGCCGCCATAAACATGCTGCACGACGCCATCGTCATGTGACCAGCAGTAAACAAGGTGTTTACATTACGCACCGCGGAACACGCCCGGGGCCTAACACATGTTTAAGAGCACGCGAACGTGAAATGTTGCTAACTCCGAGAAAAATCACCTTAATGAACACGCGAGCCGTGTCCGCTAGCCCTTATTTTTTTCACCCCCCCCCCCCCCCCCCCCGCCGCAACGCACGAGACGATTAAGCGCCATTTGCAAGATGTTCACTCGGATAAGAAAGGGAAAAAAGCTTGTGCAGGCATGTTTGCGGGAGCCCGGTCCTGGTTACAGCTCCCACATATTAAAAGCAGGAAAGAGCTTCCACGGTGCAATTTTGTTAGCGCTCAACCTAATCAAGTCTGCCTCTGTCGCGCGACGACCATCCCCGTGGAAATATGGAGATTCATCATCTTTTTATGCTCCACGCTCCGCTGTCCCCGAGTACCAGGAAATCATTGCGATGCCTCACCCTTGATGAGCTTCCACCGCCGGGCAATTATGCGAGCACAATAGACGGCACCTGGGTGAACAATTTGGCCGGCGAATGACGCAGATGGACGGGGGAGAGGAAGAGTGGGAGACGCTTCGCCCGGACGTGACCGCGACTGGTAAACATGGCCGACAGACGGCCGGCGCACTTCAGACGCTCCACCTTGGCAGAAACAGAGACTCTCGGCACAACTTTACACACGAACTTGCAGCGACGACATCTTGGGGGCTGCGGTCTGCTTTTTTTATGTCCTCTTCAATGAGTCACGCAAGCAAGCAGCTTATCATGCACTGTCTTCAATGACTAATTTTGACAGCGACAATAAAACAGAACCATGAAAATGTTCTCAAATTTGTGCTAGTTTTGTGTCTGATATAAAATGTTCCATCCATTTTCTTCCGCTTATCCGAGGTCGGGTCGCGGGGGCAACAGCCTAAGCAGGGAAACCCAGACTTCCCTCTCCCCAGCCACTTCGTCTAGCTTTTCTTGGGGGATCCCGAGGCGTTCCCAGGCCAGCCGGGAGACATAGTCTTCCCAACGTGTCCTGGGTCTTCCCCGGTTGGACGTGCCCTAAACACCTCCCTAGGGAGGCGTTCGGGTGGCATCCTGACCAGATGCCCGAACCACCTCATCTGGCTCCTCTCCATGTGGAGGAGCAGCGGCTTTACTTTGAGTTCCTCCCGGATGGCAGAGCTTCTCACCCTATCTCTAAGGGAGAGACCCAAACTCATTTGGGCCGCTTGTACCCGTGATCTTATCCTTTCGGTCATGACCCAAAGCTCATGACCATAGGTGAGGATGGGAACGTAGATCGACCGGTAAATTGAGAGCTTTGCCTTCCGGCTCAGCTCTTCAATGACTAATCTTATTTTTTTTGACAGTGACAATAAAACAGAACCATGAAAATGTTCTCAAATTTGTGCTAGTTTTGTGTCTGATATAAAATGTTTTGTTCACTGAGGTATAGTTCCATCCATTTTCTTCCGCTTATCCGAGGTCGGGTCGCGGGGGCAGCAGCCTAAGCAGGGAAACCCAGACTTCCCTCTCCCCAGCCACTTCGTCTAGCTCTTCCCAGGTCATCCGGGAGACATAGTCTTCCCAACGTGTCCTGGGTCTTCCCTGTGGCCTCCTACCGGTTGGACGTGCCCTAAACACCTCCCTAGGGAGGCGTCCGGGTGGCATCCTGACCAGATGCCCGAACGCCTGACTCCTCGTCCACGCCTGTTACGACGGCGCCGACGTGCCAACTTCCACGTCGACCATGGATGTGGCCGCCCTCTTGTCGTCCGCCACGCCAAGTGCGTCCACCTCCCTGTCGGCCACGGATGTGGCCGCTCCCTGGTCGCCCGCCTCGCCTGCTGCAGCGGCGTTCCACTCGCCGCCGCCACTTGACTTTGCCTCGGTGGATTCGGGGACACTTGGCCTGGTGACCCACCGCCAATTCCTCCCGCCGCCCTCCCGTGACTCTTGACCCTGCTTGTTTTTGTTCATGGACATCTGGTATCTGTCCTTGAGGAGGGGGTACTGTCATGATCCGTAGTCTGGATCATGTTTAGTTTAGTTATTTTCTGTTAGTTTGGACTCCCTTTGTTGTTTGTGTACCTTTTGTGAGTCAGTTTGGTCACCATGGTAACATATTAATTTCACCTGCTGCGGGTTCCAGACCTACACCTGTTTTTGTTAATTACTTCCTTATTTAAGCCTGCCTTGTCCCGTCAGTCGGTCTTGGTCCCTTGTTTGCGGTATGCAACTGTTTCGTTGGTACTTACTAGATTCCTTGTTACCTGGTCCTGTGCTAGTGTTAGCATTAGCTTCTGTGCTTTCGCCACGCGTTTCTTTTCGTCTGTTTTTGTACCAATGTTTTGTTATTAAATCATTCTTACCTTTACGTTGTTGTCCGGAGTGTCTATGTTTGCGTTGGAGGAACGATCCCGCATTAAAATGCGACCCACACGTGACACACCTCATCTGGCTCCTCTCGATGTGAAGGAGCAGCGGCTTTACTTTGAGTTCCTCCCGGATGGCAGAGCTTCTCACCCTATCTCTAAGGGAGGGACCCAAACTCATTTGGGCCGCTTGTACCCGTGATCTTATCCTTTCGGTCATAACCCAAAGCTCATGACCATAGGTGAGGATGGGAACGTAGATCGACCGGTAAATTGAGAGCTTTGCCTTCCGGCTCAGCTCCTCCTTCACCACAACGGATCGGTACAACGTCCGCATTACTGAAGACGCCGCACCGATCCGCCTGTCGATCTCACGATCCACTCTTCCCTCACTCGTGAACACGGCTCTTCTTGTTGAAAACGTCGCAGAATGATGACACGAATCATGGCACGTGTTTGTGACGTTATTGGTTGGAGCGGACATATTAGCCCCCTACGACTCACGGCTAAAAGTCGTCTCTTTTCATCGCATAATTACACAGTATTTTGGACATCTGTGCTGCTGAATCTTTTGCAATTTGTTCATTTAATAATAGAGACGTCAAAGAAGAATGCTGTTGGTGGAAAGCGGTGGATTGCAGCTGCCTTTAGCAACACAGTCAGTGTTTCTTTGTTTGTTGTGAAGCTTCAACACAGAGCGGTCAAGCGAAACGTCAACCAGCAAGTTTTTGGATGGGAAAATTGTTATATTAAGTCGGCTCTTACTGGAGACTTCAGTGGACTATGGGACCTCCTCCTGTAGCTGTCAAAAAGGCAGCACTAATCTTGGCTCCTCGGCTTCTCTCAGAGACACTGGAATTCACCGCAGCCATCCGACTTTGAGGTATGACAGTATAATCTCACTAAAATACTATTAACACAATAAGCAGATGAGGGATTTTCCAGAATTATCCTAGTAAATGTGTCTAATTACATCTGAAACGCTCCCACTGCTGCCGCCCGGAGCTGTCGCGTTTTCCTTTTTTTTTTTAGTTCTTCACTCTAACTTTCCTCATCCACACATTTTTCATCCTCGCTCAAATTAATGGGGAAATTGTCCGAATCGCTCTTGCTGCTGGAGTCTATGATTGTAAACAATTTTCAGATGTGAGGAGCTCCACAACCCGTGACGTCACGCGCACAACGTCTGCTACTTCCGGTACAGGCAAGGCTTTTTTATTAGCGACCAAAAGTTGTGAACTTTATCGTCGATGTTCTCTACTAAATCCTTTCAGCAAAAATATGGCAATATCGCGAAATGATCAAGTATGACACATAGAATGGACCTGCTATCCCCGTTTAAATAGGAACATCTCATTTCAGTAGGCCTTTAAAACAGAACTATGAAAATGTTCTCAAATTTGTGCTAGTTTTGTGTCAAATATAAACATTTTTGTTCACTGAGGTATAGTTGCAGGCAGCATATCATGCACTGTCGGAAATGATACATTTCATTTAAGAAAGTGGTGTCATCACAGAACTATAAACATATCTTAAAATGTGTGCCGATTTTTGTGTCTAATGCATCATGTTGTGTGTTCACAGCACAACTTTACACATGAACGTGCAGTTCAGACATTGTGGGGACCACTGTCTTCTTTTTCCTCCTCAATGATTGATACAAGCAAGCGGCATATCATGCAGTGTCTCGAATTATAAATTTTATTTAAGACAGTGGCGTCATAACATAACTATTAACATATCCTAATATGTGTGCCAATGTTTGTGTCTAATGCATCATTTTGTGTGTTCACAGCACAACTTTACACACGAACGTGCAGTTAAGACATTGTGGGGACCGCTGTCTTCTTCTTCCTCTTCAATGATTGATACAGGCAAGCAACATATCATGGATTGTCTTCATAATAAAATCTTATTTTTCTGACAGCGACATCACAACAGAACTATAACAACGTCCTCAAATGTGTGCTTGTTTTGTGTCTATTGTATATTTATTTGGTGATCACTGAGGCACAGTAGCAAGCAGCATATCATGCACTGTCTTCCTAAAGAAATATTATTTTTCTGACAGCGACATCACAACAGAACTATAACAAAGTCCTAAAAATGTGTTCTAGTTTTGTGTCTATTGTATATTTTTTTGTCCACTGAGGCACAGTAGCAAGCTGCATATCATGCACTGTCTCAAATAATAAATGTTATTTAAGACAGTGGCGTCATAACAGAACTATTAACATATCCTAATATGTGTGCTAATTTTTGTATATAATGCATAATTTTGTGTGTTCACAGCACAACTTTACACACGTACGTGCAGTTCAGACATTGTGGGGACCGCTGCCTTCTTTTTTCTCTTCAATGAGTCATACAAGCAAGCAGCATATCATGCACTGTCTCGAATTATAAATGTTATTTAAGACAGTGGCGTCATAAAATAACTATTAACATATCCTAATATGTGTGCCAATTTTTGTGTCTAATGCATCATTTTTTGTGTTCACAGCACAACTTTACACACGGACGTGCAGTTCAGACATTGTGGGGACCGCTGCCTTCTTTTTCCTCTTCAATGAGTCATACAAGCAAGCAGTGATCTCAAAGTGATTTTTTTAAAGCATATTTATGCTACAACTCTTGTGCGGAATGCATGCTGTGAATAAAGTCCAGTAGTTATAAATAGATGTTGTACAATTGATAAAAAAAAAACCAGACACTTTTCATTTTCACTTTCATTATGGAGCGATCCAGGCCTTTCCTGGTGGGGTGTCAAAGGAGCATATGATTATTGTGTTGTGTGACAAAGCCGTGTGCCAAAAGGGACACTAATTACATCCTCGCCTGCGTTTCACTTGACTCCCAGCGTGGGAATCATTGGTAATCATCCATGTAACGCGCTGCCACTCAGCGTTTGACAGCTGACTGAAACCACGGCCGGGAAGAACCCGGAGTAGGACTCCATCTGTTCCACGCCGTGTTTGCCCGCCGTTTGATGTCCCCCGGAGCGGGGAGACGTGTACGCGCGCTGGTGCCGAGTGGCAGAGGACATGCGCTCGACACGCAGCAACAAACAACGACAACAGCACTGAAAGAAGATGGCGGGGCTTTTATTGTGAAGTAACTGGGAACTATTGTGTTTATTCATGACAAAATGACCAATCAAAGATCCTCTCGTCCACATTTGTGTGACCAAAGCTAGGCGTGTATTTAGGAAGTGATGCACCGCTCTGTATTAA
>NC_084612.1:81808846-81846346 GCF_033978795.1 Nerophis ophidion | reverse complement strand
ACCGCTGGGCTTTAGTGGTTTGCTTGGAGGTGAATTCAAGTCAGGCCGCTGGGAGCTTCCATCCAATTCTCTTTTTGTGGGCGCCACGGAGTCAGGGAGGGAGGATATAAGCATCAACAGGTGGGACTCTCGTCTGAGGAAGACCTTTACCTCGGACTTTCTTTGTCTTGCTATTTCTTTTTTGCATCGCTCATAATTACACAGTATTCTGGACCTCTGTGTTGCTAAATCTTTTGCAATTTGTTCAATTAATAATGGAGACGTCAAAGAAAAAAGATGTAAGTGGGAAGCTTTAGCCTTTAGCCACACAAACACACGGTGATTCCTTGTTTAAAATTCCGGGAGGTGAAGCTTTACTATGGATCAGAGCGGTCAAGCGAACATGGATCCCGAAGTTGTCAACCGGCAGGTTTCGGTGAGAAAATTGTGGTAAAAAGTCGCCCCTTGCCGGAGATCAGCGGAGATCAGCGGAGCTTGCGCCGTCCATGCAGCTGCCGTGACTTCCCTCAGAGACTGGCGTCAAACACACCCGTGGGGCGGTTTAGCCCAGTTGGTAGAGTGGCCGTGCCAGCAACTTGAGGGTTGCAGGTTCGATTCCCGCTTCCGCCATCCTAGTCACTGCCGTTGTGTCCCTTGGGCAAGACACTTTACCAGTGCCACCCACACTGGTTTGAATGTAACTTAGATATTGGGTTTCACTATGTAAAGCGCTTTGAGTCACTAGAGAAAAAGCGCTATATAAATATAATTCACTTCACTTCACCCCTCCGACTATCAGGTACTATTAAACTCACTAAAACACTAACAACACAATAGAAAGATAAGGGATTTCCCAGATATATCCAAGTAAATGTGTCTAAAAACATCTGAATCGCTCCCAATACAATTGCCTTTTTTTTTTAACTTTATGTTTTTATTTTTATTTTTATTTGTTTTTCTAGTCTTAAATCTTAAATCTAAATTTAAAAATCCAAATGTGAGCACTAAATGATAAATCTAAATGTTAAATCTAAACTTAAATCTTAATCTTCTATCTAAATGTGAGTGCGGAATGTTCAATCTAAATCTAAATGTTTTGATTCTAAACCTAGATCTAATATCTAGAACTATATCTACATCTTAAATACATATCTTAAATCTTAAATATAAATTTTAAACACAAACCTAAATATTAAAACTGAATCTAAATATTAAATCTAAAATCTAAATCTTAAATCTAAAGCATAAATCTAAATCTTGAATCTAAATCCTACATCTAAATCCTACAACTGAATCCTAAATCTAGATCTGAAATCTAAATGTGAGCATTAAATGATAAATCTAAATTTCAAATCCAAACCTAAATCTGAATCTTCCATCTAAATGTGAGTGCTGAATGTTCACTCTAAATGTAAATGTTTTCATTGTAAACCTAGATGTTATATCTATATCTAAATCTTGAATCTATATCTTAAATATTATATCTACATTTTAAATACAAACCTAAATGTTAAAACTGAATCTAAATATTAAATCTAAAATGTAATTCTTAAATCTAAAGCATAAATTTAAATCTTGAATCTAAATGTGAGCACTAAATGATATATCTAAATTTTAAATCCAAACCTAAATCTCAAACTTCTATCTAAATGTGAGTGCTGAATGTTCACTCTAAATCTAAATGTTTTTATTGTAAACCTAGATGTTATATCTATATATAAATCTTAAATCTATATCTTAAAGCTTATATCTAAATTTGAAATACAAACCTAAATGTTAAAATGTTATCTAAATCTTAAATCCAAACCATAAATCTGAATCCTGAATCTAAATCTGAAATCTAAATCTTAAATCTAAATGTGAGCACTAAATGATGAATCTAAATTTTAAAACCAAACCTAAATCTCAATCTTCTATCTAAATGTGAGTGCTGAATGTTCACTCTAAATCTAAATGTTTTCATTGTAAACCTAGATGTTATATCTATATCTAAATCTTAAATCTATATCTTAAATCTATATCTTAAATCTTATATCTAAATTTTAAATACAAACCTAAATTTTAAAACTTAATCCAAACCATAAATCTAAATCTTGAATCTAAATCTGAAATCTAAATTTGAGCACTAAATAATAAATCTAAATGTTAAATCTAAACCCAAATCTCAATCTTCTATCTAAATGTGAGCTCTGAGTGTTCAATTTAAATCTGGATGTTAAATCTAAATCCAAATGTTTTTATTCCAAACCAAGATATTATATCTAAATCTAAATCCTAATTTTGTATCTTAAAACTTAAATCTAAATGTCAAATATAAATCTCAATGTTAAATCTAAATCTTTAATCTAAATGTGAGCGCCAAATGCTAAATCTAAATGTTAGATCTAAATCCAAACCTTTTAATACCAAACCCATATGTTATATCTAAATCTAAATCCTAATTATGTATCGTAAAACTTAAATCTAAATGTCAAATACTAATCATAATTTTGAATGTAAATCTTAAATCTAAACGTGAGCGCCAAATGCCAAATCTAAATGTTAAATCTAAATCCGAACCTTTTCATTCCAAACCCAGATGTTATATCTAAATCCTAATTTTGTATCTTAAAACTTAAATCTAAATGTCAAATACAAATCTTAATGTTGAATCTAAATCTTAAATGTAAATGTGAGCGCCGAATGCAAAATCTAAATGTTAAATCTAAATCCAACCATTTCCCACCGCTTGTCACTTTTGGGGTCGCGCGTCGGGGGTAGACCCGGGACAAGTCGCTACCTTAGGTCTAAATCTAAATCTTCAATTAAAACCTGAATGCTAAATTCTAATCCTACATGCATTTTGGGCGTGGACAATGCTTGTGTGGGCGATGACAAGGTTCTAGGACCAACAAGGCGGCGAGGGTAAAAACTCCACGGTGAGTCCTGGGAACAGCGGACAGGTCTTGGCACCATCGGCGCATTAAGTGCGTTTGATTCCTCTTTACTGGCAGCTCATTCCGTCCACACATCAGTCTGCTAACTACGACTTATTGGAGCGCAGCGAAGACTGATTTGGCCCTAGGGACGGGGGGGGGGGGGGGGGGGGGTCTGGGGCAGGTCCTGGTCTGGGCTGGCTTCAAATGGCTCCTTAATGATTTATCGATGTTTGCTTTAAAAAGCCATCTGCATTAATCCCATGGCTCATTAAGCATTTAATTAAAATGAAATTCTGTGTGTTGGTTGGAGATTGAGAGTGTTTCCTCCCGCTGGGGGGCCGCCTGCGCCCCGGAAGTGTTCTATGGGTCCAAAACACCCCCTGCTGTGCGGGTCATTTCCTGGCAATACAGTCCAGTCCAGAGTGGATCTAACATAATAGTGAGAGTCCAGTTCATTGTGGATCTAACATTATAGTGTGAGAGTCCAGTCCATAGTGGATCTAACATAATAGTGTGAGAGTCCAGTCCATAGTGGATCTAACATAATAGTGAGAGTCCAGTCCATAGTGGATCTAACATAATAGTGAGAGTTTGGTCTATAGTGGATTTAACATAATATTGTGAGAGTCCAGTCCATAGTGGATCTAACATAATAGTGAGAGTCCAGTCCACAGTGGATCTAACATAATAGTGAGAGTCCAGTCCATAGTAGATCCAAGGTAATAGTGAGAGTCCAGTCCATAGTGGATCTAATATAATAGGATGAATCTAGATCTAACATAATAGTGAAAGTCCACTCCATAGTGGATCTAACATAATAGTGTGAGTCCAGTCCATAGTGGATCTAACATAATAGTGTGAGAGTCCAGTCCATAGTGGATCTAACATAATAGTGTGAGTTTAGTCCATAGTGGATCTAACATAATAGTGTGTGAGTCCATTCCATAGTGGATTTAACATAATAGTGAGAGTCCAGTCCATAGTGGATCTAACATAATAGTGGGAGTCCAGTCCATAGTGGATCCAACATAATAGTGAGAGGCCAGTCCATAGTGGATCTAACATAATAGTGGGAGTCCAGTCCATAGTGGATCTAACATAATAGTGTGAAAGTCCAGCCCATAGTGGATCTAACATAATAGTGTGAAAGTCCAGCCCATAGTGGATCTAACAGAATACTGATAGTCCAGTCCATAGTGGATCTAGCAGAATACTGATAGTCTAGTCCATAGTGGATCTAACATTATAATGTCAGAGTCCAGTCCATAATGGATCAAATATAATAGTGTGTGAGTCCAGTCCATAGTGGATCTAACATAATAGTGTGTGAGTCCATTCCATAGTGGATTTAACATAATAGTGAGAGTCCAGTCCATAGTGGATCTAACATAATAGTGGGAGTCCAGTCCATAGTGGATCTAACATAATAGTGAGAGTCCAGTCCACAGTGGATCCAACATAATAGTGGGAGTCCAGTCCATAGTGGATCTAACATAATAGTGTGAAAGTCCAGCCCATAGTGGATCTAACATAATAGTGTGAAAGTCCAGTCCATAGTGGATCAAACAGAATACTGATAGTCCAGTCCATAGTGGATCTAGCAGAATACTGATAGTCCAGTCCATAGTGGATCTAACATTATAATGTCAGAGTCCAGTCCATAATGGATCCAATATAATAGTGTGTGAGTCCAGTCCATAGTGGATCTAACACAATAGTAGGAGTCTGGTCAATAGTGGATCTAACGTAATAATGGAATCCAGTCCATAAGTTAAAGTCACATTTTAAGTGCACAGGAACCCAGTGCAGGTGAGTTCAAGTCCCAGGGCCAAGTCATACCAAAGACAGGCACTCAGCATCAAGGGTTGGAAATGGGGGGGTTGAATCACCAAAAAATGATTCCCGGGCGTGGCCAACGCTGCTGCTGACTGCTCCCCTCACCTCCCAAGGCGGTGAACAAGGGTGATGGTTCAAAAGCAGAGGATCATTTCACCACATCTAGTTTGTGCGTGACAATCGTTGCTACTTTAACTTGAATAACTTTAAAATAACTTAGTTTTATGACAACTAAGTACTTGTTTGGAGTCCAACTTGAGCTCCTGGACAGCGTCTGTCAGCACAATCAGGAGTCATCGATCACTCCCAATGCAATCGCCTTTTTTTTTTCAACTTTATGTTTTTATTTTTATGTTTTTTCTACTCCTTTGCTCCATTTATCTACATTCAACTCGCTACTCGCTACTAATTTCTATCGATCTGTTGAATATAAATCTGAAAATCTAAATCTTTCCCAGAATTATCCTAGTAAATGTGTCTAAAAACATCTGAATCGCTCCCAAAGCAATCGTCTTTTTTTTTCAACTTTGTTTTTATTTTTATTTGTTTCTAGTCCTTTGCTCCATTTATCTACATTCAGCTCGCTACAGATTTTTATCGATCTGTTGAATCTAAATCGGAAAATCTAAATCTTTCCCAGAAATATCCTAGTAAATGTGTCTAAAAACATCTAAATCGCTCCCAATGAAATTGCCTTTTTTTTTTAACTTTGTTTTTATTTTTATTTTTTTCTAGTCCTTCGCTCCATTTATCTACATTCAGCTTGCTACTCGCTACTGATTTTTATCGATCTGTTGAATCTAAATTTGAAAATCTAAATCTTTCCCAGAAATATCCTAGTAAATGTGTTTAAAAACATCTGAATCGCTCCCAAAGCAATCGCCTTTTTTTTTTTAACTTTGTTTTTATTTTAATTTTTTTCTAGTCCTTTGCTCCATTTATTTACATTCAACTCGCTACTCGCTACTGATTTTTATCGATCTGTTGAATGTAACTCTGAAAATCTAACTCTTTCCCAGAGTTCTCCTAGTAAATGTGTCTAAAAACATCTGATTCGCTCCCAATGCAATCGCCTTTTTTCTTTTTTAAATTATGTTTTTATTTTTATTTTTTTCTAGTCCTTCGCTCCATTTATCTGCATTCAGCTCGCTACTCGCTACTGATTTTTATCGATCTGTTGAATCTAAATCTGAAAATCTGGATCTTTCCCGGAATTATCCAAGTAAATGTGTCTAAAAACATCTGAATTGCTCCTAATGCAATCGCCTTTTTTTTTTTTACTTTGTTTTTATTTAAATTTTTTTCCACTCCTTCGCTCCATTTATCTACATTCAGCTCGCTACTCGCTACTAATTTCTATCGATCTGTTGAATATAAATCTGAAAATCTAAATCTTTCCAAGAAATATCCTAGTAAATGTGTCTAAAAACATCTGAATTGCTCCCAATGAAATTGCCTTTTTTTCAACTTTATGTTTTTATTTTTATTTTTGTTCTACTCCTTCGCTCCATTTATCTACATTCAGCTCGCTACTCGCTACTAATTTCTATCGATCTGTTGAATATAAATCTGAAAATCTAAATCTTTCACAGAATTATCCTAGTAAATGTGTCTAAAAACATCTGAATCGCTCCCAATGCAATCACCTTTTTTTTTTAACTTTATGTTTTTATTTTAATTTTTTTCTATTCCTTCGCTCCATTTATCTACATTCAGCTCGCTACTGATTTTTATCGATCTGTTGAATCTAAATCTGAAAATCTAAATCTTTCCCAGAAATATCCTAGTAAATGTGTCTAAAAACATCTGAATCGCTCCCAATGCAATCGCCTTTTTTTTTCACTTTATGTTTTTTTTTTTCAGGAAGACGACCACGAGGCGTCTCGGCTTACCACCCCCACTTAGAAGGTGTATTTCCGGAGATACGAATTAATCCCTCCGACCCCGCTCTCAATTCCCAGCACTTTTAAGACCAAAGTGCGTTCGCTCCATTACGCTATTTTAAAACGCGGTTAAAAAGAGCGGAGTTGAGTTACGATCCACCTCTTTGCCTCCGCGCCAAGTTCTTTGTGGGCGGCGATTGGGTAACACGCTCGCATTTAGACGGACATTTAAGAGCGGAACACGGAGATGAAGCGGCTCGTAATTACACGCCAACACGCCGCTCCGATGACGCCGTCTGGCCGCGTGAGGACTTCTGGCGGGGAGGAAAATATTTCCCAGGTTTTGACAAACCCATTCTGACGTCCAGATAGCGCTTGCTCAATTATTTTAAAGGGAAAGTCAACAATTTTTTAGTTGGGGAAGTAAAATATTAAATAACCAGACCAGGGGTCGGGAACCTTTTTGGCTGAGAGAGCCATGAAAGCCAAATATTTCAAAATGTATTTCCGCGAGAGCCGTATCATATTTTTTTTAACACTGAATACAACTAAATGTGTGCAGTTTTAACCCTTGTATTATGTTGGGGAAAAATGACATTGATTATGTTGCGGGTCGTTTTGACCCGCATTGTGTAAATGCACTCAAAACAGTCTAGAAAACAGGTCAAACCAATAACAATTTTATTTTAGGTTATATAAACATTTAAAAAAGTGACATACAATACATTTTTTATTCCAATTGTATTATGTTAACCCTTGTATTATGTTGGAAAAAATGACATTGGTTATGTTGCGGGTCATTTTGACCCGCATTATGTAAATGCACTCAAAACAGTCAAGAAAACAGGTTAAACCAATAACAATTTTATTTTAGGTCATATAAACCTTTAGAAAAGTGACATACAATACATTTTTTATTCCAATTGTATTATGTTAACCCTTGTATTATGTTGGAAAAAATGACATTGATTATGTTGCGGGTCGTTTTGACCCGTATTGTGTAAATGCACTCAAAACAGTCAAGAAAACAGGTCAAACCAATAACAATTTTATTTTAGGTCGTATAAACCTTTAGAAACGTGACATACAATACATTTTTTATTCCAATTGTATTATGTTAACCCTTGTATTATGTTGGAAAAAATGACATTGGTTATGTTGCGGGTCATTTTGACCCGCATTATGTAAATGCACTCAAAACAGTCAAGAAAACAGGTTAAACCAATAACAATTTTATTTTAGGTCATATAAACCTTTAGAAAAGTGACATACAATACATTTTTTATTCCAATTGTATTATGTTAACCCTTGTATTATGTTGGAAAAAATGACATTGATTATGTTGCGGGTCGTTTTGACCCGTATTGTGTAAATGCACTCAAAACAGTCAAGAAAACAGGTTAAACCAATAACAATTTTATTTTAGGTCGTATAAACCTTTAGAAACGTGACATACAATACATTTTTTATTCCAATTGTATTATGTTAACCCTTGTACTATGTTGGAAAAAATGACATTGATTATGTTGCGGGTCGTTTTGACCCGCATTGTGTAAATGCACACAAAACAGTCAAGAAAACAGGTGAAACCAATAACAATTTTATTTTAGGTTATATAAACATTTAGAAAAGTGACATACAATACATTTTTTATTCCAATTGTATTATGTTAACCCTTGTGTTATGTTGAAAAAAGTTACATTGATTATGTTGCGGGTCGTTTTGACCCATCCATCCATCCATCCATTTTCTACCGCTTATTCCCTTTCGGGGTCGCGGGGGGCGCTGGCGCCTATCTCAGCAACAATCGGGCGGAAGGCAGGGTACACCCTGGACAAGTCGCCACCTCATCGCAGGGCCAACACAGATAGACGGACAACATTCACACTCACATTCACACACTAGGGCCAATTTGGTGTTGCCAATCGACCCGTACTGTGTAAATGCACTCAAAACAGTCAAGTAAATAGGTCAAATCAATAACAATTTTATTTTAAGTTATATAAACATTTAAAAAAGTGACATACAATACATTTTTTATTCCAATTGTATTATGTTAACCCTTGTATTATGTTGGAAAAAATGACATTGGTTATGTTGCGGGTCATTTCGACCCGTATTGTGTAAATGCACTCAAAACAGTCAAGAAAACAGGTAGTTTTGTTGGAAATAGTGGTGGTAGTAGTAGTAGTAGTAGTAATAATAGTATTAATAATAGTGTTGGAAATAGTGGTAGTAGTAGTAGTAGTAGTAGTGATAATAGTAGTAGTAGTAGTAATATTAATAGTAGTGGTAATAGTATTATTATTAGTGGCTTCACGGTGGCAGAGGGGTTAGTGCGTCTGCCTCACAATACGAAGTTCCTGCAGTCCTGGGTTCAAATCCAGGCTCGGGATCTTTCTGTGTGGAGTTTGCATGTTCTCCCCGTGAATGCGTGGGTTCCCTCCGGGTACTCCGGCTTCCTCCCACTTCCAAAGACATGCACCTGGGGATAGGTTGATTGGCAACACTAAATTGGCCCAAGTGTGTGAATGTGAGTGTGAATGTTGTCTGTCTATCTGTGTTGGCCCTGCGATGAGGTGGCGACTTGTCCAGGGTGTACCCTGCCTTCCGCCCGATTGTAGCTGAGATAGGCGCCAGCGCCCCCCGCGACCCCGAAAGGGAAAAAGCGGTAGAAAATGGATGGATGGATGGATGGTAATAATAAAATAGGGAGTAGTAGTAGTAGTGGTAATAGTAGTAGTATTAATGGTAGTAGTGGTATCGGTATTGGTAATAGTACTTGTAGTAGTAGTAATAATAGTAATACTAGTAGTAATGTATTAGTAGTGGTAGTAGTAGTGGCGCAGTGGAAGAGTGGCCGTGCACAACCCGAGAGTCCTTGGTTCAATCCCCACCTAGTACCAACCTCGTCACGTCCATTGTGTCCTGAGCAAAAGACACTTCACCCTTGCTCCTGATGGGTGCTGGTTAGCGCCTTGCATGGCAGCTCCCTCCATCAGTGTGTGAATGTGTGTGTGAATGTATGTATTATGTTGGGAAAAACTGACGTTGATTATGTTGCGGGTCGTTTTGACCCATACTGTGTAAATGCACTCAAAACAGTCAAAAAAACAGGTCAAACCAATAACAATTTTATTTTAGGTTGTATAAACATTTAGAAAAGTGACATACAATACATTTTTTTTATTCCAATTGTATTATGTTAAGGGTCAATTCGACCCATTTCAGTTTTTGTGTTGATCAAATGTGTCTAAAAACATCTGAATCGCTCCCAATTCAATCGCCTTTTTTTTTAACTTTATGTTTTTATTTTTATTTTTTTCTACTCCTTCGCTCCATTTGTCTATATTCAGCTCGCTACTGATTTTCATCGATCTGTTGAATCTAAATCTGCAAATCTAAATCTTTCCCAGATTTATCCTAGCAAATGTGTCTAAAAACATCTGAATCGCTCCCAATGCAATCGCCAATTTTTTCTTAAACTGTATGTTTTTATTTTTATTTTTTTCTACTCCTTCGCTCCGTTTATCTACATTCAGCTCGCTACTCGCTACTGATTTTTATCGATCTGTTGAATTTAAATCTGAAAATCTGAATCTTTCCCAGAATTATCCTAGTAAATGTGTCTAAAAACATCTGAATCGCTCCCAATGCAATCACCTTTTTTTTAATTTTTAACTTTATGTTTAAATTTTATTTTTTTCTACCCCTTCGCTCCATTTATCTACATTCAGCTCGCTACTCGCTACTGATTTTTATCGATCCGTTGAATCTAAATCTGAAAATCTAAATCTTTCTCAGAATTATCCTAGTAAATGTGTCTAAAAACATCTGAATCGCTCCCAGTGCAATCGCCTTTTTTTTTTAACTTTATGTTTAAATTTTATTTTTTTCTAGTCCTTCGCTCCATTTATCTACATTCAGCTCGCTACTGATTTTTATCCATCTGTTGAATCTAAATCTGAAAATCTAAATCTTTCCCAGAATTGTCCTAGTAAATGTGTCTAAAAACATCTGAATCGCTCCCAATGCAATCGCCATTTTTTTTTAAACTGTATGTTTTTATTTTTATTTTTTTCTACTCCTTCGCTCCGTTTATCTACACTCAGCTCGCTACTCGCTACTGATTTTTATCGATCCGTTGAATCTAAATCTGAAAATCTAAATCTTTCCCAGAATTATCCTTGTAAATGTGTCTAAAAACATCTGAATCGCTCCCAGTGCAATCGCCTTTTTTTTTTTAACTTTATGTTTAAATTTAATTTTTTTCTAGTCCTTCGCTCCATTTATCTACATTCAGCTCGCTACTGATTTGTATCGATCTGTTGAATCTAAATCTGAAAATCTAAATCTTTCCCAGAATTATCCTAGTAAATGTGTCTAAAAACATCTGAATTGCTCCTTTGTTTTTGTTTTTGTTTTTTTTCTAGTCTTTCGCTATCAATATCCTCATCCACGAATACATTTTTACGAAGGAAAATTAATGTTTGTTTTGGTTTTTCAGACAGACCTTCAAAGTAGGATTTAGGCATGCTTGCGTTTCACCAATCAAATGCAGTCAATGGTGACGTTGGACCAATCAAACAGAGCCAGGCGGTCACATGACCGTCACACGTGGACCCCGACTTAAACAAGTTGAAAAACGTATTGGGGTGTTACCATTTAGTGGTCAATTGTACGGAATATGTACTGTACTGTGCAATCTAATAATACAAGTTTCAATCAATCAATCAATCAATGCCTACTGAGCCTAAGTTATTGTGGCTCAATGTGCCTTCATTTTTTTTATTTTAATGTATTATTATTTAATATATATTATTGTTTTAGTTGCTTAAGAGATATTCCTGGCTCTGAATTTGCTCATTGCTATTTTTATGTTTTTGTGCATTATTTGTTGCCGTAATCATTAAACAAAAACTCATCAGTTACTCAGTACTTGAGTAGTTTTTTCACAACATACTTTTGACTTTTACTCAGGTAAATATTTGGGTGACTACTCCTTACTTTTACTTGACTAATACATCTCTAAAGTAACAGTACTCTTACTTGAGTACAATTTCTGGCTACTCTACCCACCTCTGCTAGAATGGTGCCAAGTATCAAAATCCATGATTTGTAATTTGAATTAAATACATTAGTAGGTGCGACTTATATGTGGAACATATATATTGGTGGGTGTGCCTCATATATGGGAATACATATAAGTGGGTGAGACTTATATATGGAATATATACATTAGTGGGTGCGACTTATATGTAGAACAGATATATTGGTGGGTGTGCCTTATATATAGAAAATATACATTAGTGGGTGTGACATATGTGAGACATATATATATTGGTGGGTGTGCCTCACATATGGGAATACATATTAGTGGGTGAGACTTACACGTGGAAAATACGATATAGTGGGTGAGACTTACATGAGGAAAATACAATATAGTGGGTGAGACTTATATGTGGAAAATACGTGTTAGTGGGTGGGACTTGTATATGGAAAATACGTATTATTGGGTGAGATTTACATGTGGAAAATATGATATAGTGGGTGAGACTTATATGTGGAAGATACGTGTTAGTGGGTGAGACTTATATATGGTAAAAACGTATTATTGGGTGAGACTTATATGTGGAAAATATGAAATAGTAAGTGAGACATATGTGGAAAATACGCATTAGTGGGTGAGACTTATATATGGGAAATATGTGTAAGTGGGTGAGAATTATATATGGAAAATACGTATTAGTGGGTGAGACTTATATGTGGACAATACGTATTAGTGGGTGAGACTTATTTATGGAAAATACCTATTAGTGGGTGAGAATCATATATGGAAAATACGTATTAGTGGGTGAGACTTATATGTGGAACATATATATTGGTGGGTGTGCCTCATATATGGGAGTACATATTAGTGGGTGGGACTTATATATGGAATATATACATTTGTGGGTGCGACTTATATGTAGAACATTTATATTGGTGGGTGTGCCTTATAAATAGAAAATATACATTGGTGTTTGCGACTTATATGTGGAACATATATATTGGTGGGTGTGCCTCATATATGGGAATACATATTAGTGGGTGAGACTTATATACGGAAAATACGTATTAGTGGGTGGGACTTGCATGTGGAAAATACGATATAGTGGGTGAGACTTATATGTGGAAAATACGTGTTGGTGGTTGAGACTTATTTATAGAAAATACGTATTAGTGGGTGAGACTTATATATGGAAAATACGTATTCATGGGTAAGAATTATATATGGAAAATACGTATTAGTGGGTGAGACTTATATATAGGAAAACATATTAGTGGGTGAGACTTATATATGGAAATTATATATACTAGTAGGTGTGACTTGTACATGGAAAATACGTATAAGTCGGTGTGACGTATAATGGGAATACATATTAGTGGGTGGGACTTATATATGGAAAATACGTATTAATGGGTGGGACTTATATATGGAAAATACGTATTAGTGGGTGAGACTTATATGTGGACAGTACATATTAGTGGGCGTGACTTATATATGGGAAAACATATTAGTGGGTGAGACATGTATGGAAATTATATATTAGTAGGTGTGACTTATACATGGAAAATACGTATAAGTCGGTGTGACGTATAATGGGAATATATATTAGTGGGTGAGACTTATATATGGAAAATACGTATTAATGGGTGAGACTTATATATGGAAAATATATATTTGTGGGTGCGACTTATATGTGGAACATATATATTGGTGGGTGTGCCTCATATATGGGAATACATATTAGTGGGTGAGACTTATGTATGGAAGATACGTATTATTGGGTGAGACTTACATGTGGAAAATACGATATAGTGGGTGAGACTTATATGTGGAAAATATGATATAGTGGGTGAGAATTATAAATGGAAAATACGTATTAGTGGGTGAGACTTATATATAGGAAAACATATTAGTGGGTGAGACATATATATGGAAATTATATATTAGTAGGTGTGACTTATACATGGAAAATACGTATAAGTCGGTGTGACATATAATGGGAATACATATTAAAGGGTGAGACTTATATATGGAAAATACGTATTAATTGGTGAGACTTGCATATGGAAAATAAGTATTGGTGTGTGTGACGTATATATGAGAATACATATTAGTGGTTGGGACTTATAATACGTATTACTGGGTGAGACTTATATGTGGAAAATACGTGTTAGTGGGTGAGACTTATATATGGAAAATACGTATAATTGGTTGAGACTTACTTGTGGAAAATACGAAAGAGTGGGTGAGACTTATACGTGGAAAATACGCATTAGTAGGTGACACATGCGGAAAATACGATATAGTGGGTGAGACTTATATGTGGAAAATACGTGTTAGTAGGTGAGACTTATAAATGGAAAATACGTATTAGTGGGTGAGACTTATATGTGGAAAATATGTATTAGTGGGTGAGAATTATAAATGGAAAATACGTATTAGTGGGTGAGAATTATAAATGGAAAATACGTATTAGTGGGTGAGACTTATATATGGAAAATACGTATAATAGGATGAGACTTACATGTGGAAAATACACATTAGTGGGTGAGACTTAAATATGGAAAATATGTATTAGTGGGTGAGAATTATAAATGGAAAATACGTATTAGTGGGTGAGAATTATAAATGGAAAATACGTATTAGTGGGTGAGACTTATATATGGAAAATACGTATAATAGGATGAGACTTACATGTGGAAAATACACATTAGTGGGTGAGACTTATAAATGGAAAATACGTATTAGTGGGTGAGACTTATATATGGAAAATACGTATAATTGGATGAGACTTACATGTGGAAAATACGAAATAGTGGGTGAGAATTATATGTGGAAAATACACATTAGTGGGTGAGACTTATATATGGAAAATATGTATTAGTGGGTGAGACTAATATATGGGAAACATATTAGTGGGTGCGACTTATATAGGGAAAATGTGTATTAGTGGGTGTGTCTTATATATGGGAATACATATTAATGGGTGAGACCTATATATAGAAACTATACATTAGTGGGTGTGTCTTATAAATGGGAATATATATTAATGGGTGAGACCTATATATAGAAATTATACATTAGTGGGTGGGACTTATATATGAAAAATACGTATTAGTGGGTGCCACTTCTATACCGGTGCGCTCTAAAATACTTATTGGTTTTAGTATATTTAATGCACACAACGTAACAAAATGGCTTCACTTTTCATCCAAGCGGTCCTTGCCGGAAAAGGTCGGCCACCCCGGCTACAACACGTCCACCAGTGACCCGCGGTCAGGTTCCTCGCCCGGAGGCACCTACTTCCGCACTCCAAGTAGCCCACCGGGGGCCTGGGGGGGGGGTACAGGTGTTTAATTTGAAGGCGGCAGCTGGCAAGTTGATACGGAGCCTTCCAACATTGCGCCGACGGGGCTCCAGATCCATTTAAATGATAGCCAGGACTTTAAAGCGCCACGAGAAGACGCCGGCTGGAGGATATCTGCCAGCCGAGACCAGAACACAGACGGCTTTTGTCTGCTCTCTTTGTTTTTACGGTGACTAACGGTCGTAGATCGTGTCCACACACCCCCCCCACACCCCCGCCCCCCCCACACACACACACACACCGCAGGAGACAAATCTCAAGGACATAGCGCCGCACCTCTTAACATCCATCAAGATAAACACTGATCCTCAAATGTACCACAGAGGAGGATTTCTGAGCTCTTCGTCTCTGGAATGTCGGAGGGTTCCTACCCTCGGTGCGCCTTAAGCAACACGGTCGGTTTGTGGTCAGACCGCCTCGCCCTCGTTAAAATACCCCCCCCCCCATCGCTCAGGTTCCGCTCCCGAGGTGCGGCTCCCTCCCCAGGGGGGGCTCCCGGCCGGTGGT
Source organism: Nerophis ophidion (assembly GCF_033978795.1). Lineage (NCBI taxonomy): Eukaryota > Metazoa > Chordata > Actinopteri > Syngnathiformes > Syngnathidae > Nerophis > Nerophis ophidion. The sequence goes on along the minus strand of NC_084612.1, from coordinate 81,830,806 downwards.
CCGGGAGCCCTTTGAGCTCCCGAGTCAACCCAAGCCGACGGTGGCTCCAACGCGACCGGGGCCCCCGTCGGCAAAGACGCTCTCCGCATCATGGCGGTCCCCTCGAAAATGTGTCAGCCCACGACGAAATAAATGAAAGATATCAATGCTAAATATCAAAATCCATGAGCTAAAACTTTTTAAGTCATTTTGATAGCAGGCTAATATAGACACTTTTGTCACGGGGGACGGCGTGGCGCAGTGAGAGAGTGGCCGTGCGCAACCCGAGGGTCACTGGTTCAAATCCCACCTGGAACCAACTTCGTCACGTCCGTTGTGTCCTGAGCAAGACACTTCACCCTTGCTCCTGATGGGTGCTGGTTGGCGCCTTGCATGGCAGCTCCCTCCATCAGTGTGTGAATGTGTGTGTGAATGTGTGAATGTGGAAGTAGTGTCAAAGCGCTTTGAGTACCTTGAAGGTAGAAAAGCGCTATACAAGTACAACCCATTTATGTGTTGCGTTCATTATAACACTTATATAAGACTATTAAAGTAATTTTGATAGTAGGCTAATATAGCTAATATAGACACTTACGTTCATGTTTTGCCTTCATTATAACACTTATATAAGACTTTTAAAGTCATTTTGATAGTAGGCTAATATAGACACTTACATCATGTGTTGTCTTCATTATAACACTTATATAAGACTTTTAAAGTCATTTTGATAGCAGGCTAATATAGACACTTACATCATGTGTTGCCTTCATTATAACACTTTTATAAGACTTTTAAAGTCATTTTGATAGTAGGCTAATATAGACACTTACATCATGTGTCGCCTTCATTATAACACTTATATAAGACTTTTAAAGTCATTTTGATAGTAGGCTAATATAGACACTTTTGTCATGTGTTGCCTTCTTTATAACACTTACATAAGACTTTTAAAGTCATTTTGATAGTAGGCTAATATAGACACTTTTATTATGTGTTGCATTCATCACGACACTTTTATAAGACTTTTAAAGTCATTTTGATAGTAGGCTAATATAGACACTTGCATCATGTGTTGCCTTCATTATAACACTTATATAAGACTTTTAAAGTCATTTTGATAGTGTGCTAATATAGACACTTACATCACGTGTTGCCTTCATTATTACACTTTTATAAGACTTTTAAAGTCATTTGATAGTAAGCTAATATAGACACTTACATCATGTGTTGCCTTCATTATAACACTTATATAAGACTTTTAAAGTCATTTTGATAGTAGGCTAATATAGACACTTACATCATGTGTTGCCTTCATTATAACACTTATATAAGACTTTTAAAGTCATTTGATAGTAGGCTAATATAGACACTTATGTCATGTTTTGCTTTCATTATAAAAATTTCATAAGACTTTTAAAGTAATTTTGATAGTAGGCTAATACAGCAAATTTTGACACTTACGTTCATGTTTTGCCTTCATTATAACACTTATACAAGACTTTTAAAGTTGTTTTGATATTAGGCTAATATAGACACTTACATCACGTGTTGCCTTCATTATAACACTTTTATAAGACTTTTAAAGTCATTTTGATAGTAGGCTAATATAGACACTTACATCATTTGTTGCCTTCATTATAACACTTTTATAAGACTTTTAAAGTCATTTTGATAGTAGGCTAATATAGACACTTACATCATGTGTCGCCTTCATTATAACACTTATATAAGACATTTAAAGTCATTTGATAGTAGGCTAATATAGACACTTATGTCATGTTTTGCTTTCATTATAAAAATTTCATAAGACTTTTAAAGTCATTTTGATAGTAGGCTAATACAGCAAATTTTGACACTTACGTTCATGTTTTGCCTTCATTATAACACTTTTATAAGACTTTTAAAGTCATTTTGATAGTAGGCTAATATAGACACTTACGTTCATGTTTTGCCTTCATTATAACACTTTTATAAGACTTTTAAAGTCATTTTGATAGTAGGCTAATATAGACACTTACATCATTTGTTGCCTTCATATAACACTTTTATAAGACTTTTAAAGTCATTTGATAGTAAGCTAATATAGACACTTACATCATGTGTTGCCTTCATTATAACACTTATATAAGACTTTTAAAGTCATTTTGATAGTAGGCTAATATAGACACTTACATCATGTGTTGCCTTCATTATAACACTTATATAAGACTTTTAAAGTCATTTGATAGTAGGCTAATATAGACACTTATGTCATGTTTTGCTTTCATTATAAAAATTTCATAAGACTTTTAAAGTAATTTTGATAGTAGGCTAATACAGCAAATTTTGACACTTACGTTCATGTTTTGCCTTCATTATAACACTTATACAAGACTTTTAAAGTTGTTTTGATATTAGGCTAATATAGACACTTACATCACGTGTTGCCTTCATTATAACACTTTTATAAGACTTTTAAAGTCATTTTGATAGTAGGCTAATATAGACACTTACATCATTTGTTGCCTTCATTATAACACTTTTATAAGACTTTTAAAGTCATTTTGATAGTAGGCTAATATAGACACTTACATCATGTGTCGCCTTCATTATAACACTTATATAAGACATTTAAAGTCATTTGATAGTAGGCTAATATAGACACTTATGTCATGTTTTGCTTTCATTATAAAAATTTCATAAGACTTTTAAAGTCATTTTGATAGTAGGCTAGTACAGCAAATTTTGACACTTACGTTCATGTTTTGCCTTCATTATAACACTTTTATAAGACTTTTAAAGTCATTTTGATAGTAGGCTAATATAGACACTTACATCATTTGTTGCCTTCATATAACACTTTTATAAGACTTTTAAAGTCATTTGATAGTAAGCTAATATAGACACTTACATCATGTGTTGCCTTCATTATAACACTTATATAAGACTTTTAAAGTCATTTTGATAGTAGGCTAATATAGACACTTACATCATGTGTTGCCTTCATTATAACACTTATATAAGACTTTTAAAGTCATTTTGATAGTAGGCTAATATAGACACTTACATCATGTGTTGCCTTCATTATAACACTTGTATAAGACTTTTAAAGTCATTTTGATAGTAGGCTAATATGGACACTTACATCATGTGTTGCCTTCATTATAACACTTTTTCAAGACTTTTAAAGTCATTTTGATAGTAGGCTAATATAGACACTTACATCATGTGTTGCCTTCATTATAACACTTGTATAAGACTTTTAAAGTCATTTTGATAGTAGGCTAATATGGACACTTACATCATGTGTTGTCTTCATTATAACACTTTTTCAAGACTTTTAAAGTCATTTTGATAGTAGGCTAATATGGACACTTACATCATGTGTTGCCTTCATTATAACACTTTTATAAGACTTTTAAAGTCATTTTGATAGTAGGCTAATATAGACACTTACATCATGTGTTGCCTTCATTATAACACTTATATAAGACTTTTAAAGTCATTTTGATAGTAGGCTAATATAGAGACTTACATCATGTGTTGCCTTCATTATAACACTTTTATAAGACTTTTAAAGTCATTTTGATAGTAGGCTAATATAGACACTTACATCATGTGTTGCCTTCATTATAACACTTGTATAAGACTTTTAAAGTCATTTTGATAGTAGGCTAATATAGACACTTATGTCATGTGTTGCCTTCATTATAACACTTATACAAGACTTTTTAAGTAATTTTGATATTAGGCTAATATAGACACTTACATCATGTGTTGCCTTCATTATAACACTTATATAAGACTTTTAAAGTCATTTTGATAGTAGGCTAATATAGACACTTACATCATGTGTTGCCTTCATTATAACAATTATACAGACTTTTTAAGTAATTTTGATAGTAGGCTAATATGGACACTTACATCATGTGTTGCCTTCATTATAACACTTTTATAAGACTTTTAAAGTCATTTTGATAGTAGGCTAATATAGACACTTACATCATGTGTTGCCTTCATTATAACAGCAATATAAGACTTTTAAAGTAATTTTGATAGTAGGCTAATATAGACACTTACATCATGTGTTGTCTTCATTATAACACTTATACAAGACTTTGAAAGTCATTTTGATAGTAGGCTAATATAGACACTTATGTCATGTGTTGTCTTTGTTATGACCCTTATATAAGACTTTTAAAGTAATTTTGATAGTAGGCTAATATAGACACTTACATCATGTGTTGTCTTCATTATAACACTTATACAAGACTTTTAAAGTCATTTTGATAGTAGGCTAATATAGACACTTATGTCATGTGTTGTCTTTGTTATGACCCTTATATAAGACTTTTAAAGTTATTTTGATAGTAGGCTAATATAGACACTTACATCATGTGTTGTCTTCATTATAACACTTATATAAGACTTTTAAAGTCATTTTGATAGTAGGCTAATATAGACACTTATGTCATGTGTTGTCTTTGTTATGACCCTTATATAAGACTTTTAAAGTTATTTTGATAGTAGGCTAATATAGACACTTACATCATGTGTTGCCTTCACTATAACACTTATATAAGACTTTTAAAGTCATTTTGATAGTAGGCTAATATAGACACTTACATCATGTGTTGCCTTCATTATAACACTTTTAAAGTAATTTTGATAGTGGGCTAATATAGACACTTTTGTCATGTGTTGCCTTCTTTATAACACTTATATAAGACTTTTAAAGTCATTTTGATAGTAGGCTAATATAGACACTTGCATCATGTGTTGCCTTCGTTATAACACTTATATAAGACTTTTAAAGTTGTTTTGATAGTAAGCTAATACAGACACTTATGTCATGTGTTGCCTTCATTATAACACTTTTATAAGACTTTTAAAGTCATTTTGATAGTAGGCTAATATAGACACTTACATCATGTGTTGCCTTCATTATAACACTTGTATAAGACTTTTAAAGTCATTTTGATAGTAGGCTAATATAGACACTTATGTCATGTGTTGCCTTCATTATAACACTTATACAAGACTTTTTAAGTAATTTTGATATTAGGCTAATATAGACACTTACATCATGTGTTGCCTTCATTATAACACTTATATAAGACTTTTAAAGTCATTTTGATAGTAGGCTAATATAGACACTTACATCATGTGTTGCCTTCATTATAACACCTATACAAGACTTTTTAAGTAATTTTGATAGTAGGCTAATATGGACACTTACATCATGTGTTGCCTTCATTATAACACTTTTATAAGACTTTTAAAGTCATTTTGATAGTAGGCTAATATAGACACTTACATCATGTGTTGCCTTCATTATAACAGCAATATAAGACTTTTAAAGTAATTTTGATAGTAGGCTAATATAGACACTTACATCATGTGTTGTCTTCATTATAACACTTATACAAGACTTTGAAAGTCATTTTGATAGTAGGCTAATATAGACACTTATGTCATGTGTTGTCTTTGTTATGACCCTTATATAAGACTTTTAAAGTCATTTTGATAGTAGGCTAATATAGACACTTACAATATAGGTTGTCTTCATTATAACACTTATACAAGACTTTTAAAGTCATTTTGATAGTAGGCTAATATAGACACTTACGTCATGTGTTGTCTTCATTATAACACTTATACAAGACTTTTAAAGTCATTTTGATAGTAGGCTAATATAGACACTTATGTCATGTGTTGTCTTTGTTATGACCCTTATATAAGACTTTTAAAGTTATTTTGATAGTAGGCTAATATAGACACTTACATCATGTGTTGTCTTCATTATAACACTTATACAAGACTTTTAAAGTCATTTTGATAGTAGGCTAATATAGACACTTATGTCATGTGTTGTCTTTGTTATGACCCTTATATAAGACTTTTAAAGTCATTTTGATAGTAGGCTAATATAGACACTTACATCATGTGTTGCCTTCACTATAACACTTATATAAGACTTTTAAAGTCATTTTGATAGTAGGCTAATATAGACACTTACATCATTTGTTGCCTTCATTATAACACTTTTATAAGACTTTTAAAGTAATTTTGATAGTAGGCTAATTTAAACACTTACATCATGTGTTGTCTTCATTATAACACTTATATAAGACTTTTAAAGTCATTTTGATAGTAGGCTAATATAGACACTCACATCATGTGTTGCCTTCATCATAACACTTTTATAAGACTTTTAAAGTAATTTTGATAGTAGGCTAATATAGACACTTACATCATGTGTTGTCTTCATTATGACACTTATATAAGACTTTTAAAGTCATTTGATAGTAGGCTAATATAGACACTTACATCATTTGTTGCCTTCATTATAACACTTTTATAAGACTTTTAAAGTAATTTTGATAGTAGGCTAATTTAAACACTTACATCATGTGTTGTCTTCATTATAACACTTATATAAGACTTTTAAAGTCATTTTGATAGTAGGCTAATATAGACACTTACATCATGTGTCGCCTTCATTATAACACTTATATAAGACTTTTAAAGTCATTTGATAGTAGGCTAATATAGACACTTATGTCATGTTTTGCTTTCATTATAAAAATTTCATAAGACTTTTAAAGTAATTTTGATAGTAGGCTAATACAGCAAATTTTGACACTTACGTTCATGTTTTGCCTTCATTATAACACTTTTATAAGACTTTTAAAGTCATTTTGATAGTAGGCTAATATAGACACTTACATCACGTGTTGCCTTCATTATAACACTTATATAAGACTTTTAAAGTTGTTTTGATAGTAGGCTAATATAGCTAATATAGACACTTACATCACGTGTTGCCTTCATTATAACACTTTTATAAGACTTTTAAAGTCATTTTGATAGTAGGCTAATATATACACTTACATCATTTGTTGCCTTCATATAACACTTTTATAAGACCTATAAAGTCATTTTGATAGTAGGCTAATATAGACACTTTTTTCATGTGTTGCCTTCGTTATGACACTTATATAAGACTTTTAAAGTCATTTTGATAGTAGGCTAATATAGACACTTACATCATGTGTTGCTTTCGTTATGACACTTATATAAGACTTTGAAAGTCATTTTGATAGTAGGCTAATATAGACACTTATGGCATGTTTTGCCTTCATTATAACACTTTTATAAGACTTTTAAAGTCATTTTGATAGTAGGCTAATATAGACACTTACATCACGTGTTGCCTTCATTATAACACTTATATAAGACTTTTAAAGTTGTTTTGATAGTAGGCTAATATAGACACTTACATCACGTGTTGTCTTCATTATAACACTTATATAAGACTTTTAAAGTTGTTTTGATAGTAGGCTAATATAGACACTTACATCACGTGTTGCCTTCATTATAACACTTTAAGACTTTTAAAGTCATTTTGATAGTAGGCTAATATAGACACTTACATCATTTGTTGCCTTCATTATAACACTTTTATAAGACTTTTAAAGTCATTTTGGTAGTAGGCTAATATAGACACTTACATCACGTGTTGTCTTCATTATAACACTTTTATAAGACTTTTAAAGTATTTTTGATAGTAGGCTAATATATACACTTACATCATTTGTTGCCTTCATATAACACTTTTATAAGACTTTTAAAGTCATTTTGATAGTAAGCTAATATAGACACTTTTTTCATGTGTTGCCTTCGTTATGACACTTATATAAGACTTTTAAAGTCATTTGATAGTAGGCTAATATAGACACCTTTGTCATGTGTTGCTTTCGTTATGACACTTATATAAGACTTTGAAAGTCATTTTGATAGTAGGCTAATATAGACACTTATGGCATGTGTTGTCTTCATTATAACACTTATATAAGACTTTTAAAGTTGTTTTGATAGTAGGCTAATATAGACACTTACATCACGTATTGCCTTCATTATAACACTTTTATAAAACTTTTAAAGTCATTTTGATAGTAGGCTAATATAGACACTTACATCATTTGTTGCCTTCATTATAACACGTTTATAAGACTTTTAAAGTCATTTTGATAGTAGGCTAATATAGACACTTACATCATGTGTTGTCTTCATTATAACACTTATATAAGACTTTTAAAGTCATTTGATAGTAGGCTAATATAGACACTTATGTCATGTTTTGCTTTCATTATAAAAATGTCATAAGACTTTTAAAGTAATTTTGATAGTAGGCTAATACAGCAAATTTTGACACTTACGTTCATGTTTTGCCTTCATTATAACACTTATATAAGACTTTTGAAGTCATTTTGATAGTAGGCTAATATAGACACTTACATCATGTGTTGCCTTCATTATAACACTTATATAAGACTTTTAAAGTTGTTTTGATAGTAGGCTAATATAGACACTTACATCACGTGTTGCCTTCATTATAACACTTTTATAAGACTTTTAAAGTCATTTTGATAGTAGGCTAATATATACACTTACATCATTTGTTGCCCTCATATAACACTTTTATAAGACTTTTAAAGTCATTTTGATAGTAAGCTAATATAGACACTTTTGTCATGTGTTGTCTTCATTATAACACTTATATAAGACCTATAAAGTCATTTTGATAGTAGGCTAAAATAGACACTTTTTTCATGTGTTGCCTTCGTTATGACACTTATATAAGACTTTTAAAGTCATTTTGATAGTAGGCTAATATAGACACCTTTGTCATGTGTTGCTTTCGTTATGACACTTATATAAGACTTTGAAAGTCATTTTGATAGTAGGCTAATATAGACACTTATGGCATGTGTTGTCTTCATTATAATACTTATATAAGACTTTTAAAGTTGTTTTGATAGTAGGCTAATATAGACACTTACATCACGTGTTGCCTTCATTATAACACTTTTATAAGACTTTTAAAGTCATTTTGATAGTAGGCTAATATAGACACTTACATCATGTGTCGCCTTCATTATAACACTTATATAAGACTTTTAAAGTCATTTGATAGTAGGCTAATATAGACACTTATGTCATGTTTTGCTTTCATTATAAAAATTTCATAAGACTTTTAAAGTAATTTTGATAGTAGGCTAATACAGCAAATTTTGACACTTACGTTCATGTTTTGCCTTCATTATAACACTTATATAAGACTTTTGAAGTCATTTTGATAGTAGGCTAATATAGACACTTACATCATGTGTTGCCTTCATTATAACACTTATATAAGACTTTTAAAGTTGTTTTGATAGTAGGCTAATATAGACACTTACATCACGTGTTGCCTTCATTATAACACTTTTATAAGACTTTTAAAGTCATTTTGATAGTAGGCTAATATATACACTTACATCATTTGTTGCCCTCATATAACACTTTTATAAGACTTTTAAAGTCATTTTGATAGTAAGCTAATATAGACACTTTTGTCATGTGTTGTCTTCATTATAACACTTATATAAGACCTATAAAGTCATTTTGATAGTAGGCTAAAATAGACACTTTTTTCATGTGTTGCCTTCGTTATGACACTTATATAAGACTTTTAAAGTCATTTTGATAGTAGGCTAATATAGACACCTTTGTCATGTGTTGCTTTCGTTATGACACTTATATAAGACTTTGAAAGTCATTTTGATAGTAGGCTAATATAGACACTTATGGCATGTGTTGTCTTCATTATAATACTTATATAAGACTTTTAAAGTTGTTTTGATAGTAGGCTAATATAGACACTTACATCACGTGTTGCCTTCATTATAACACTTTTATAAGACTTTTAAAGTCATTTTGATAGTAGGCTAATATAGACACTTACATCATGTGTCGCCTTCATTATAACACTTATATAAGACTTTTAAAGTCATTTGATAGTAGGCTAATATAGACACTTATGTCATGTTTTGCTTTCATTATAAAAATTTCATAAGACTTTTAAAGTAATTTTGATAGTAGGCTAATACAGCAAATTTTGACACTTACGTTCATGTTTTGCCTTCATTATAACACTTATATAAGACTTTTAAAGTCATTTTGATAGTAGGCTAATATAGACACTTACATCATGTGTTGCCTTCATTATAACACTTATATAAGACTTTTAAAGTTGTTTTGATAGTAGGCTAATATAGACACTTACATCACGTGTTGCCTTCATTATAACACTTATATAAGACTTTTAAAGTCATTTTGATAGTAGGCTAATATAGACACTTACATCACGTGTTGCCTTCATTATAACACTTTTATAAGACTTTTAAAGTCATTTTGATAGGCTAATATAGACACTTACATCACGTGTTGCCTTCATTATAACACTTATATAAGACTTTTAAAGTCATTTTGATAGTAGGCTAATATATACACTTACGTCATGTGTTGCCCTCATATAACACTTTTATAAGACTTTTAAAGTAATTTTGATAGTAGGCTAATATAGACACTTTTGTCATGTGTTGTCTTCATTATAACACTTATATAAGACCTATAAAGTCATTTTGATAGTAGGCTAAAATAGACACTTTTTTCATGTGTTGCCTTCGTTATGACACTTATATGAGACTTTTAAAGTCATTTTGATAGTAGGCTAATATAGACACCTTTGTCATGTGTTGCTTTCGTTATGACACTTATATAAGACTTTGAAAGTCATTTTGATAGTAGGCTAATATAGACACTTATGGCATGTGTTGCCTTCATTATAACACTTATATTAGACTTTTAAAGTCATTTTGATAGTAGGCTAATATAGACACTTACATTCATGTTTTTCCTTCATTATAACACTTTTATAAAACTTTTAAAGTAATTTTGATGGTAGGCTAATACAGCTAATATTGACACTTACGTTCATGTGTTGCCTTCATTATAACACTTATATAAGACTTTTAAAGTCATTTTGACAGTAGGCTAATACGGACACTTTTGTCATGTGTTGCCTTCGTTATAACACTTATATAAGACTTTTATAGTAATTTTGATAGTAGGCTAATATAGACACTTTTGTCATTTGTTGCCTTCGTTATGACACCAATATAAGACTTTTAAAGTCATTTTGATAGTAGGCTAATATAGACACTTTTGTCATTTGTTGCCTTCGTTATGACACCAATATAAGACTTTTAAAGTCATTTTGATAGTAGGCTAATATAGACACTTACATCATGTGTTGCCTTCATTATAACACTTATATAAGACCTTTAAAGTCATTTTGATAGTAGGCTAATACATCTAATATAGACACTATCATGATGTGTTATTATAAGACGAATTTAATACTTTCAGGAAGCAAATTGTCAGCTGGTCTTTCCGCCCGACTGTCTTCCAGCTCAGTCGTCGCAGGCCGCCGAGACGAAGACGCTTCAGTTGAGTGGCAGAATTTTTATTTATTTTTGTTGTTGTTTTTTTTCTTCCCAGCATTTGTCTCCAAACAGATGCACGGCCGTCCTTCAAGGTCCCATTGAAGACTGCCATCAAAATGTAATCGCTTCAAAGCTCATTCCCGCGGACGCCCCCTTACCACCACGGCTGTTTCAGGTGTCTGTCAGGGAGAGGTGAACGCATGAATTTAAATATAGAAGGCACGCGGGGCATTGACATTCACGGCGGGCGCTCTGGAGGCGACGCTTCGTTATTAAAGACCCGCTTTGGTGTGGAGAAGACAAAAGTAAACGGTCAGAAGGAGGCTTGTGCGGACATATGAGGTTCAAAGGTCAGCGAGCTGGTGTTAGGACCGCCCCTTTTGGAGGGAAGAGTCCTCCCTGAATATTTATATAAGAGTAGAAATTAATGTATTCCACACGAAAGAAGAAATGCAAAAAATAGCGCCGGAGAGAGGACCGAGGCATCTGGGCAGGGATCGAAACCGAAAGTTAACTTGGGATTGGTAAAGAGTGAGATCCTTGTGTTTATCTTCTTCCAGCAAAACCATGGCCTAAGTTACTAACGTTTTACTGGACTATAGAGCGCGCCGTTTTTTAAGACGCACCCAATTTTGGCAGGAATAAATAATATTTTCCGTATATAAGTCGTGCCTGACTATAAGTCGCGGATACATACCCTTTGAAATTACTTATTTACACAGAAATATTTCATAAATGTTTATTTAAATACCCTCTTTGTTTGCAAACACTGTCTGTAACAGGGCAGTAAAACGGCGGATAAAACAAAACAGAAGTCGTCGTCATGGACCCGCTAGCTGCAAAAGCTAGCTCTCCAATCAGCCAAAGAAACTCAATAACTCCAAGATGACGTGGAGTTAACATTTGGTCCGGGGGCCAAAGAATACAAGATGGCCGACGCACAAAAAATGTAAAAGAATGGCCCAGGGGGCCAAAGAAACCAAGATGGCCAACACATATAAAATGTCAATGTTTTAGTCCGGGGGCAAAAGGATCCAAGATGGCTGACTTACGCAAAATGTCAACATTTTGTCCGGGGGCCAAGGAATCCAAGATGGCTTAGAAATACAAAATGTAAATGTTTGGTCTGGGGGCCAAAGAATCCAAAATGGCCAACACACAAAATGTTAACCTTTTGGTCCGGGGGCCAAAGAATCCAAGATGGCCGACACACACAAAATGTAAACATTTGGCCCAGGGGCCACATAATCCAAGATGACCGACACACAAAATGTAAAAATTTGGTCCTGGGGCCACATATTCCAAGATGGCCGACACACACAAAATGTAAACATTTGGTTCGGGGGCCACATAATCCAAGATGGCCGACACACACAAAATGTAAACATTTGGTGCAGGGGCCACATGATCCTAGATGGCTGACATCCACCATGTAAACATTTGGTCCAGGGGCCAAAGATTCCAAGATGGCTGACACACACAAAATATAAACGTTTGGTTCGGGGGCCATATAATCCAAGATGGCCGAAACACACAAAATTTAAATGTTTGGTCCGGGGGCCACATAATCCAAGATGGCCGAAACACACAAAATTTAAACGTTTGGTCCGGGGGCCACATAATCCAAGATGGCCGACCCACACAAAATGTAAACATTTGGTCCAGGGGCCGCATAATCCAAGATGGCCGACACAAACAAAATGTAAACATTTGGTCCAGGAGCCACTTTTCCAAGATGGCCGACACAGACAAAATGTAAACATTTGGTTCGGGGGCCAAAGAATCCAAGATGGCCGACACACACAAAATGTAAACATTTGGTCCAGGGGCCACATAATCCAAGATGACCGACACAGACAAAATGTAAACATTTGGTTCGGGGGCCACAAAATCCAAGATGGCCGACACACACAAAATATAAACATTTAGTCCAGGGGCCACATAATCCAAGATGGTTTACTAATACAAAATGTAAGTATTGGTCTGGGGGCCAAATAATCCAAAATGGCCAACACACAAAGTGTAAACATTTGGTCCAGGGGCCACATAATCCAAAATGGCTGACACACACAAAATGTAAACATTTGGTTCGGGGGCCACATAATCCAAGATGGCCGACACACACAAAATGTAAACATTTGGTTCGGGGGCCACATAATCCAAGATGACCGACACAAACAAAATGTAAACATTTGGTTCGGGGGCCACAAAATCCAAGATGGCCGACACACACAAAATATAAACATTTAGTCCAGGGGCCAAAGAATCCAAGATGGTTTACTAATACAAAATGTAAATATTGGTCCGGGGGCCAAATAATCCAAAATGGCCAACACACAAAGTGTAAACATTTGGTCCGGGGGCCACATATTCCAAGATGGCCGACACACAAAATGTAAACCTTTGGTCCAGGGGCGACGTAATCCAAAATGGCCAACACACACAAAATGTAAACATTTGGTCCAGGGGCAACATATTCCAAGACGGCCGACACACACAAAATGTAAACATTTGGTCCAGGGGCCACATAATCCAAGATGGCCGACACACAAAATGTAAACATTTGGTCCAGGGGCCACATAATCCAAGATGGCCGACACACACAAAATGTAAAAATTTCGTCCAGGGGCCACATAATCCAAGATGGCCGACACACACAAAATGTAAACATTTGATCCAGGGGCCACATAATCCAAGATGGCCGACACACACAAAATGTAAACATTTGGTTCGGGGGCCACATAATCCAAGATGGCCGACACACACAAAATGTAAACATTTGGTTCAGGGGCCACATATTCCAAGATGGCCGACACACACAAAATGTAAACATTTGGTCCGGGGGCCACATATTCCAAGATGGCCGACACACACAAAATGTAAACATTTGGTCCAGGGGCCACATAATCCAGGATGGCCGACACACACAAAATGTAAACATTTGGTCCAGGGGCCACATAATCCAAGATGGCCGACACACACAAAATATAAACGTTTGGTTCAGGGGCCACATAATCCAAGATGGCCGACACACACAAAATGTAAACATTTGGTCCAGGGGCCACATAATCCTAGATGGCCAACACACACAAAATATAAACGTTTGGTTCGGGGGCCACATAATCCAAGATGGCCGACACACACAAAATGTAAACATTTGGTCCAGGGGCCACATAGTCCAAAATGGCTGACACACACAAAATGTAAACATTTGGTTCGGGGGCCACATAATCCAAGATGGCCGACAAACACACAATGTAAAAATTTTGTCCGGGGGCCACATAATCCAAGATGGCCAACACACACAAAATGTAAACATTTGGTCTAGGGGCCACATATTCCAAGATGGCTGACACACAGAAAATGTAAACATTTGGTCCAGGGGCCACATAGTCCAAGATGGCTGACACACACAAAATGTAAACATTTGGTCCAGGGGCCACATATTCCAAGATGGCCGACACACACAAAATGTAAACATTTTGTTCGGGGGCCACATAATCCAAGATGGCCGACCCATAAAAAATGTAAACATTTGAAGAATCCAAGATGGCCGACACACACAAAATATAAACATTTGGTCCAGGGGCCACATAATCCAAAAATGGCCGAAATACACACAGAAAATGTAAACATTTGGTCCAGGGGCCACATAATCCAAGATGGCTGACACACAGAAAATGTAAACATTTGGTCCAGGGGCCACATATTCCAAGATGGCCGACACACACAAAATGTAAACATTTTGTTCGGGGGCCACATAATCCAAGATGGCCGACACATAAAAAATGTAAACATTTGAAGAATCCAAGATGGCCGACACACACAAAATGTAAACATTTGGTCCAGGGGCCACGTAATCCAAGATGGCCGACACACACAAAATGTAAACATTTGGTCCAGGGGCCACATAATCCAAAAATGGCCAACACACAAAATGTAAACATTTGGTCCAGGGGCCACATATTCCAAGATGGTTGACACACACAAAATGTAAACATTTTGTTCGAGGACCACATAATCCAAGATGGCCGACACACACAAACTGAAAACATTTGGTCCAGGGGCCACATAATCCAAGATGGCCGACACACACAAAATGTAAACATGTAATCCAAGATGGCATTTTTTATCTTCTTCGAACAAAACCAGCGGAAATATTTTATAAATATGTATTTACATACCTTATTTGTTTCCAAACACTGTCTTGTGACAGGGCAGTAAAACGGCGTATAAAACAAAACAGAAAATGTGGACATGGCCAAAAGCTAGCTCTCCAAATAGCCCAACAGACTTAATAACTCCACAATGACGTTTTGGTGGATTTACGAAACTAAGAAAAATACAACTCTTGCAAACATGTTAGCATATGAAGCTAGCGATGCTAACTTCATTACATCACGATAAAACGCAGCAAAATGAATGAAAAGACATACACTTGGGATGGTTCAGTGAGTAAGAATTGTTTTAGTTACATTGTAAAACTTACAAACGTTGCTCGGAGGGACCGTTTTATAAGCCGCAGGGGTTCTAAGCGTAGGAAAAAATGTAGCGGCTTGTAGTTTACAATTTATAGTACGAATCTAACTTGGGACCGGAGTCCCACAGGGAACTTTTTTGTGTCTGTAAGAGGGCTGTAGCGATGACTTCATGTCATTTCACGATTATTGTAACCGAAATGATCACATTATTGTCAAACGTGCTCAAAAAGTACCGTTTTTTTCTGGACTAAAGAGCATTTACTGATTGATAGAACAACTTTTTATCCACAAATATAGGCTGCACCTGACTACAAGTCGCAGGTACATAGGTTGGGAAATGAGTTATTGACACAGCAATAATCTCTAAATAGTTTCCAAATTCTGTCTGTGACAGGGCAGTAAAACGGCGGATCAAACAAAACAGAAGTCGTCATAATCAGCCAAAAAAACACAATAACTCCACAATGACGTGGAGTTAACGTTAAGAATCCGACACGGATTGTAGCCAGGTGACACATTTCTATAGTTGTGTTTCAAACACACACACACAGACACACAAACACACACACGAACATAATGTCGGCGTTATCATCAACCTCTCCACATCTCCCACTTTAGTCGACACGCTCCTCTTCTACGGCGGCCGTGACCTTAAAACAATTTTCTTTATCGGCGCCACTCGAGTGGGAAGGTGATGTTTAGAAAATGGCGACATGTCCTCGCCGCTCGAGGCGATGGCGAGCGCTGATTGAAGGCGGCGTGGTCGGCAATCCATCCCGGGACGGCAGCTAATATTACAGTAAGCACCTTCCGTCTTTTACCATCACTCACGCCTTCGGTGCGGGACAAAAACACACCCGAGTAGGCTTGAATAGAGGATCTTTGACTTGCACTTTGCACTTGATACTTAAACATAGTCAATTGCAATTAATATTTAAAAACAGCGAAGCAGTGTGGTTGTATAGAGGATCTTTGATTCTAGTTTTTTCCGTATGTCTTTAAAAACAGAAACGTGCTTGTTTCATATAATTGATCTTTGACTTGCGGTAAAACCTAAAATATGAGAAAGGAGACTGTTGAACAACTTAAGCTGTACAAACTGTCGAAAACGCTACTATGCAAAGCCAAAGCTTTTTATCAACAACACCCAGAAACCTACAATATGAGAAGGGAGACCGTTGAACAACTTAAGCTGTTCATCAAGCAAGAATGGGCAATAATTCCACTTCAAAAATGTGTTTCCTTAGTTGTTAAAAAGAAAGGCTATGTAACACACTGGTAAAATTGCATTTTTTGCAATGTGTTGCTGCCACAAATTCTAAGTTACAACAGCGTGGCTTAGTAATAAAAGAGTGCGGGTACCAAACCAGCCTGCCTGTAGTCCAGACCTGTCACCCGTTGAAAATGTGTGGTGCAATATGGATCCTAAAATAGCACAACGGAGACCCTGGACTGTTGGACAATTTAAGCTGTACAAACTGTCGAAAACTCTACTATTCAAAGCCAAAGCTTTTTTGTCAACAACACCCAGAAACCTAAGATTTGAGAAGGGAGACCGTTGAACAACTTCAGCTGCACATCAAGCAAGAATGGGCAATAATTCCACTTCAAAAATGTGTCTCCTCAGTTCCCAAACCTTTACTGAGTGTTGTTAAAAGGAAAGGCCACGTAACACACTGGTAAAAATGCATTTTTTGAAATGTGTTTCTAAAATTCTAAGTTAATGATTATTTGCACAAATCATTGTATTTTCTTTTTATTTACCATTTACACAAGGTGACAACTTCACTGGTTTTGGGGTTCCGTGCAATATTTGGGACGCCCCTGCTTATTTCAGCAAGATGATGCCAAGCCATGTGTTACAACAACGTGGCTTTGTAGTAAAAGAGTGCGGGTACCAAACCAGCCTGCCTGTAGTCCAGACCTGTCTCCCATTGAAAATGTGTGGTGCAATATGGATCCTAAAGTAGCACAACGGAGACCCCGGACTGTTGAACAACTTAAGCTGTACAAACTGTCTAAAACTCTACTATGCAAAGCCAAAGCTTTTTTATCAACAACACCCAGAAACCTAAAATATGAGAAAGGAGACTGTTGAACAACTTAAGCGGTACATCAAGCAAGAATGGGCAATAATTCCACTTCAAAAATGTGTCTCCTCAGTTCCCAAACCTTTACTGAGTGTCGTTAAAAGGAAAGGCCATGTAACACACTGGTAAAAATGCCATTTTTGCAATGTGTTGCTGCCACAAATTCTAAGTTACAACAGCGTGGCTTAGTAATAAAAGAGTGCAGGTACTAGACCGGCCTGCCTGTAGTCCAGACTTGTCTCCCATTCAAAATGTTTGGTGCAATATGGATCCTAAAATAGCACAACGGAGACCCCGGACTGTTGAACAACTTAAGCTGTACAAACTGTGGAAAACTCTTCTATGCAAAGCCAAAGCTTTTTATCAACAACACCCAGAAACCTAAAATATGAGAACAGAGACTGTCGAACAACTTAAGCTCTTCATCAAGCAAGAATGGGAAATAATTCCACTTCAAAAATGTGTTTCCTCAGTTCCCAAACCTTTACTGAGTGTTGTTAAAAGGAAAGGCCATGTAACACACTGGTAAAAATGCATTTTTTTGCAATATGTTGCTGCCACAAATTCTAAGTTCATGATTATTTGCACAAATCATTGTATTCTCTTTTTATTTACCATTCACACAAGGTGACAACTTCACTGGTTTTGAGGTTTCGTGCAATATTTGGGACGCCCCTGCTTATTTCAGCAAGACGATGCCAAGCCACGTGTTACAACAACGTGGCTTCGTAGTAAAAGAGAGCAGGTACTAGACCGGCCTGCCTGTAGTCCAAACCTGTCTCCCATTGAAAATGTGTGTGCAATATAAGCCTAAAATAACACTCTGTTGTGTTGAACAACTTATGCTGTACAAACTGTTTAAAACTCTACCATGCAAAGCCAAAGCTTTTTATCAACAACACCCAGAAACCTAAAATATGAGAACAGAGACCGTCGAACAACTTAAGCTCTTCATCAAGCAAGAATGGGCAATAATTCCACTTCAAAAATGTGTCTCCTCAGTTCTCAAACCTTTACTGAGTGTCGTTAAAAGGAAAGGCCATGTAACACACTGGTAAAAATGCCTTTTTTGCAATGTGTTGCTGCCATTAAATTTTAAGTTAATGATTATTTGCACAAATCATTGTATTCTCTTTTTATCTACCATTTACATAAAGTGAAAACTTCACTGGTTTTGGGGTTCCGTGCAATATTTGGGACGCCCCTGCTTATTTCAGGAAGACAATGCCAAGCCACATGTTACAACAATTTGGCTTCGTAGTAAAAGAGTGCAGGTACTAGACTGGCCTGCCTATAGTCCAGACCTGTCTCCCATTGAAAATGTGTGTGCAATATAAGCCTAAAATAACACAATTGTGTTGAACAACTTATGCTGTACAAACTGTCTAAAACTATACTATGCAAAGCCAAAGGCATTTATCAACAACACCCAGAAACCTAAAATATGAGAAAGGAGACTGTTGAACAACTTAAGCGGTACATCAAGCAAGAATGAGCATTAATTCCACTTCAAAAATGTGTTTCCTCAGTTCCCAAAGCTTTACTGAGTGTTGTTAAAAGGAAAGGCCATGTAACACACTGGTAAAAATGCATTTTTTGCAATGTGTTGCTGCCATTAAATTCTAAGTTAATGATTATTTGCACAAATCATTGTAATCTGTTTTTATTTACCATTTACACAAGGTGACAACTTCACTGGTTTTGGGGTTTGTGCAAGATTTGGGACGCCCCTGCTTATTTCAGGAAGACGATGCCAAGCCACGTGTTACAACAACGTGGCTTCGTAGTAAAAGAGTGCGGGTACCAGACCGGCCTGCCTGTAGTCCAAACCTGTCTCCCATTGAAAATGTGTGTGCAATATAAGCCTAAAATAACACAACAGAGTTGTGTTGAACAACTTATGCTGTACAAACTGTTTAAAACTCTACTATGCAAAGCCAAAGCTTTTTTATCAACAACACCCAGAAACCTAAAATATGAGAAGGAAGACTGTTGAACAACTTAAGCGGTACATCAAGCAAGAATGGGAAAGAATTCCACTTAAAAAATGTGTTTCCTCAGTTCCCAAACCTTTACTGAGTGTTGTTAAAAGGAAAGGCCATGTAACACACTGGTAAAAATGCCTTTTCTGCAATGTGTTGCTGCCATTAAATTTTAAGTTAATAATAATTTGCACAAATCATTGTATCGTCTTTTTATTTACCATTTACACAAGGTGACAACTTCACTGGTTTTGGGGTTTCGTGCAATATTTGGGACACCCCTGCTTATTTCAGCAAGACGATGCATACACATGTGTTACAACAACGTGGCTTCGTAGTAAAAGAGAGCAGGTACCAGACCGGCCTGCCTGTAGTCCAGACCTGTCTCCTGTTGAAAATGTGTGTGCAATATTAGCCTAAAATAACACAACAGAGTTGTGTTGAACAACTTATGCTGTACAAACTGTCTAAAACTCTACTATGCAAAGCCAAAGCTTTTTTATCAACAACACCCAGAAACCTAAAATATGAGAAAGGAGACCGTTGAACAACTTAAGCTGTACATCAAGCAAGAATGGGCAATAATTCCACTTCAAAAATGTGTCTCCTCTTCTCCCAAACCTTTACTGAGTGTTGTTAAAAGGAAAGGCCATGTAACACACTGGTAAAAATGCATTTTTTTGCAATATGTTGCTGCCACAAATTCTAAGTTCATGATTATTTGCACAAATCATTGTATTCTCTTTTTATTTACCATTCACACAAGGTGACAACTTCACTGGTTTTGAGGTTTCGTGCAATATTTGGGACGCCCCTGCTTATTTCAGCAAGACGATGCCAAGCCACGTGTTACAACAACGTGGCTTCGTAGTAAAAGAGTGCAGGTACCAAACCAGCCTGCTTGTAGTCCAGACCTGTCTCCCGTTGAAAATGTGTGGTGCAATATAAGCCTAAAATAACACAACAGAGTTGTGTTGAACAACTTATGCTGTACAAACTGTCGAAAACTCTACCATGCAAAGCCAAAGCTTTTTTATCAACAACACCCAGAAACCTAAAATATGAGAAGGGAGACCGTTGAACAACTTAAGCTGTACATCAAGCAAGAATGAGCAATAATTCCACTTCAAAAATGTGTCTCCTCAGTTCCCAAACCTTTACTGAGTGTCGTTAAAAGGAAAGGCCATGTAACACACTGGTAAAAATGCATTTTTGACAACTTCACTGGTTTTGAGGTTTCGTGCAATAAGCTCCTGCTTATTTCAGCAAGATGATGACAAGTCACGTGTTACAACAGCGTGGCTTCGTAGTAAAAGAGTGCAGGTACTAGACCGCCCTGCCTGTAGTCCAGACCTGTCTCCCATTAAAAATGTGTGTGCAATATAAGCCTAAAATAGCGCAATAGAGTTGTGTTGAACAACTTAAGCTGTACAAACTGTCTAAAACTCTACTATGCAAAGCCAAAGCCATTTATCAACAACACCCAGAAATCTAAAATTTGCACAAATCATTGTATTCTGATTTTATTTACCATTTACACAAAGTAACAACTTTACTGGTTTTGGGGTTTTGTGCGATATATTCAAAAACTCCGGTTAGCACATGTGATGTGGAATATTTCACTTTTATTGCTTAATTGCTTAATATTTTGTTATGAAGTTTGTGCCAAACACTTGAATTCTGCAAACGGTCCTCAGCCAGTAAAAAAAAAAAAAAACATTCCTCCGCAGGTTTTATGGAGGTTGCAGCTGCCTCCCGTTTGTTTGCCCGCCAGCGTGTAGCGCCTCTTGTTCGCTGCCTTTCAGCCAGGAGGCCCCGCCCCCTTCCGTGTTCCAGGCCCCGGCGCCCGTCACGGGAGCGTTCAGGTTTTTTGGCTCAGGCCAGCTCTCCCGCTAATGGAGCGGTTAGGCCGCTCCGGTCCACGGCGCCGGGGAGGAGAGGCGGGAGAAAGATTAGCCGGAGCGAAGGTGATAACCTCCCAAGTCCGAGGCGCGGCTTATACCAATTATCCCCCAGCCTCATTGACTCCCCGGTTTGGGATGCACTCCAGTGCTGCCGCCGCCTTGATTGGACGGGTCCGGGCGGTCTAGGTTGCCTGACCCGCCGGTTCAAGCGG
>NC_084612.1:81771346-81803846 GCF_033978795.1 Nerophis ophidion | reverse complement strand
CCTGGGCGCCAAAGTTTAGTCAAGGCCGTGGGCAGAAGTCAAGTTCCTCTACTGGTTTGAAAATGCAGAGTCCTGACATTTATGTAAGCCCACTCTTAGGTCTGGGCTCTTCACAATAAGACACCTGTTACAATACTAAGACTTAAAGGGGAACATTATCACCAAACCTATGTAAGCGTCAATATATACCTTGATGTTGCAGATTTCCGAACTCTAAATGGGTGAATTTTGGCGAATTAAACGCCTTTCTGTTTATCGGTCTTGTAGCGATGACGTCAGAACGTGACGTCACCGAGGTAACACACCCGCCATTTTCATTTTCACATTACAAACACCGGGTCTCAGCTCTGTTATTTTCCGTTTTTTCGACTATTTTCTGGAACCTTGGAGACATCATGCCTTGTGGGTGTGTTGTCGGAGGGCGTAACAACACTAACAGGGAGGGATTCAAGTTGCACCACTGGCAAGAAAAGTCCCGCCTGACCCCCATTGAATGTGCCAGAGTGTCTTCACAATCTTCCGCCAGACCCCCATTGAATGTGCCAGAGTGTCTGCACAAACTTCCGCCAGACCCCCATTGAATGTGCCAGAGTGTCTTCACAATCTTCCGCCAGACCCCCATTGAATGTGCCAGAGTGTCTTCACAATCTTCCGCCAGACCCCCATTGAATGTGCCAGAGTGTCTTCACAATCTTCCGCCAGACCCCATTGAATGTGCCAGAGTGTCTTCACAATCTTCCGCCAGACCCCCATTGAATGTGCCAGAGTGTCTTCACAATCTTCCGCCAGACCCCCATTGAATGTGCCAGAGTGTCTTCACAATCTTCCGCCAGACCCCCAGTGAATGTGCCAGAGTGTCTTCACAATCTTCCGCCAGACCCCCATTGAATGTGCCAGAGTATCTTCACAATCTGCCGCCAGACCCCCATTGAATGTGCCAGAGTGTCTTCACAATCTGCCACCAGACCCCATTAAATGTGCCAGAGTGTCTTCACAATCTTCCGCCAGACCCCCATTGAATGTGCCAGAGTGTCTTCACAATCTCCCGCCAGACCCCCATTGAATGTGCCAGAGTGTCTTCACAATCTTCCGCCAGACCCCCATTGAATGTGCCAGTCTCTTCACAATGTTCCGCCAGACCCCCATTGAATGTACCAGAGTGTCTTCACAATCTCCCGCCAGACCCCCATTGAATGTGCCAGAGTCTCTTCACAATCTGCCGCCAGACCCCCATTGAATGTGCCAGAGTGTCTTCACAATCTGCCACCAGACCCCATTAAATGTGCCAGAGTGTCTTCACAATCTTCCGCCAGACCCCCATTGAATGTGCCAGAGTGTCTTCACAATCTCCCGCCAGACCCCCATTGAATGTACCAGAGTGTCTTCACAATCTCCCGCCAGACCCCCATTGAATGTGCCAGAGTGTCTTCACAATCTTCCGCCAGACCCCCATTGAATGTGCCAGAGTGTCTTCACAATCTTCCGCCAGACCCCCATTGAATGTGCCAGTCTCTTCACAATGTTCCGCCAGACCCCCATTGAATGTACCAGAGTGTCTTCACAATCTCCCGCCAGACCCCCATTGAATGTGCCAGAGTCTCTTCACAATCTCCCGCCAGACCCCCATTGAATGTGCCAGAGTCTCTTCACAATGTTCCGCCAGACCCCCATTGAATGTACCAGAGTGTCTTCACAAACTTCCGCCAGACCCCCATTGAATGTACCAGAGTGTCTTCACAATCTCCCGCCAGACCCCCATTGAATGTGCCAGAGTGTCTTCACAATCTCCCGCCAGACCCCCATTGAATGTGCCAGAGTGTCTTCACAATCTCCCGCCAGACCCCATTGAATGTGCCAGAGTGTCTTCACAATCTCCCGCCAGACCCCCATTGAATGTGCCAGAGTGTCTCCACATTTGACCGGCGATGCTAAGACAGACCTGGCACAGAGATGTATGGATAACCTGCAGATGCATTTGCAACCATTAAGTCAACGAAATCACAAAGGTGAGTTTTGTTGATGTTGTAGACTTATGTGCTAATCAGACATATTTGGTCGCAGCATGACTGCCAGCTAATCGATCCTAACATGCTACGCTAATCGATGCTAACATGCTATTTACGCTAGCTGTATGTACATTTGAAACTAGATACCCACATTTAACGCGAAACAAACGCTTACCAATCGACATATTGAAGTTGCTCCAGTGTCACAAGATGCGAAAGTCCTGATCGTTTGGTCCGCACATTTTACCGGCGATGCTAATAAGGCAGCCATGCTATGGGCCACTTCATTAGGTACACCCACGCTATGGCCGAATAGCGTCAATAGCTTCAATTTCGTTTTGGCTATCTGCCTCCATACTCCGACCATCTGTTTCAATACATGCGTAATCTGTTGAGTCGCTTAAACCGATGAAATCAGAGTCTGAATCCGAGCTAATGTCGCTATATCTTGCTGTGGTAACCGCCACGTTGTTTGTATCGGCACTTTAAAGTTTTTTTTAGGGATATTCCGGGAGGTGTAAAATTTTGAAAAAAACTTCGAAAAATAAAACTAGCCACTGGGATTTGATTTTTATTGTTTTTAACCCTTTTGAAATCGTGATAATGTTCCCCTTTAAGCCTGGGCTCTTCACAATAAGACACCTGTTTCAATGCTAAGACTTAAGGCTGGGCTCTTCACAATAAGATACCTGTTACAATGCTAAGACTTAAGGCTTGGCTCTTCACAATAAGGCTTTCCAAGTCATTTAAAGTGGCCCATCAAATCCGTAAATGTGACTTTCCAAAGTCATTTAAAATGGCCCACCAAATTATTGAAAATGTTTTTCCAAGTCATTTAAATGTGGCCCACCAAATCCTTTAAATTGGTCTGCTAAATAATCAAAGGTGGCTTTCCAAGTAATTAAAATTGGCCCACAAAATACTTTTAAGAGGCCCACCGAATCATTTAAATTGGCTTTCCAAGTCATTTAAAGAGGCCCACCAAATCCGTAAATGTGACTTTCCAAAGTCATTTAATTTGGCACACAAAATACTTTTAAGAGGCCCACCAAATCATTTAAATTGGCTTTCCAAGTCATTTAATTTGGCCCACCAAATTATTTAAAATGTCTTTCCAAATCCTTTAAATTGGCCTGCTAAATAATCAAAGGTGGCTTTCCAAGTCATTTAATTTGGCCCACAAAATACTTTTAAGAGGCCCACCAAATCATTTAAAGTGGCTTTCCAAGTCATTTAATTTGGCCCACCAAATTATTTAAAATGTCTTTCCAAATCCTTTAAATTGGCCTGCTAAATAATCAAAGGTGGCTTTCCAAGTCATTTAATTTGGCCCACAAAATGCTTTTAAGTGGCCAACCAAATCATTTAAAGTGGCTTTCCAAGTCATTAATGCGGCCCACCAAATCCTTAAAATGTGGCTTTCCAAGTCATTTAAAGCGGCCCAACAAAACCTTAAGTGTGGCTTTCCAAGTCATTTAAAGCGGCCCACCAAAACCTGGATTGTAGGTTTCCAAGTCATTTAAATTGGCCCACCAAATCATTTAAAGTGGCTTACCAAGTCATTTAAACTCGGCCCACCAAATCCTTAAATGTGGCTTTCCAAGTCATTTAAAGCGACCCACCAAATCCTTAAAATGTGGCTTTCCATGTAATTTTATGCGGCCCAATATGTCCTTAAAATGTGGCTTTCCAAGTCATTTAATTCGGCCCACCAAATCCTTGAAATGTGGCTTTTCAAGTCATTTAAAGCGACCCACCAAATCCTTAAATGTGGCTTTCCAAATCATTTAAAGTGACCCACCAAATCCTTAAATGTGGCTTTCCAAGTCATTTTATTCGGCCCACCAAATCCTTAAATGTGGCTTTCCAAGTCATTTAAAGTGGCCCACCAAATCCTTAAATGTGGCTTTCCAAGTCTTTTAAAGTGGCCCACAAAATTCTTAAAATGTGGCTTTCCAAGTCATTTAAAGTGGTGCACAAAATCCTTGAATGTGGCTTTTCATGTGATTTAATTTGGCCCACCAAATTTTTAAATGTGGCTTTCCAAGTTATTTAAAGTGACCCACCAAATCATTATATGAGGCTTTACAAATCATTTAAAGTAGCCATCCAACTCCTTAAATGTGATTTTCCAAGTCATTTGAGGTGGCCCACCAAATCCTTAAATGTGGCTTTCCAAATCATTTAAATTGGCCCAATGAATCCTTAAATGTGGCTTTCCAAGTCATTTAAAGTGGCCCACCAAATCCTTAAAAGTGGCTTTCCAAGTCATTTATTGCGGCCGACCAAATCCTTAAATGTGGCTTTCCAAGTCATTTAAAGCGGCCCACCAAAACCTTGATTGTAGGTTTCCAAGTCATTTAAATTGGCCCACCAAATCATTTAAAGTGGCTTTCCAAGTCATTTAAACTCGGCCCACCAAATCCTTAAATGTGGCTTTCCAAGTCATTTAAAGCGACCCACCAAATCCTTAAAATGTGGCTTTCCTAATCATTTTATGCGGCCCAATATGTCCTTAAAATGTGGCTTTCCAAATCCTTTAATTCGGCCCACCAAATCCTTAAAATGTGTCTTTCCAAGTTATTTAAAGTTGCCCACCAAGTCCTTAAATGTGGCTTTCCAAGTCATTTAAGTTGGCCCAATATATCCTTAAAATGTGGCTTTCCAAATCATTTAGGCGGCCCAATATATCCTTAAAATGTGGCTTTCCAAGTCATTTAAAACGACCCACCAAATCCTTAAAATGTGACTTTCCAAGTCATTTTATGCGGCCCAATATGTCCTTAAAAAGTGGCTTTCCAAGTCATTTAATTCGGCCCACCAAATCCTTGAAATGTGGCTTTTCAAGTCATTTAAAGCGACCCACCAAATCCTTAAATGTGGCTTTCCAAATCATTTAAAGTGACCCACCAAATCCTTAAATGTGGCTTTCCAAGTCATTTAAATTCGGCCCACCAAATCCTTAAGAGTGGCTTTCCAAGTCATTTAAACAGGCCCACAAATCCTGTAATTTGGCTTTCCAAGTCATTTAAATTGGCCCACCAAATCCTTAAAATGTGGCTTTCCAAGTCATTTAATGTGGCCCACCAAATTCTTAAAAGTGGCTTTCCAAGTCATTTAATTCGGCCCACCTAATCCTTAAAAGGTGGCTTTCCAAGTCATTCAATGTGGCCCACCAAATCCTTAAATGTGGCTTTCCAAATCATTTAAAGTGACCCACCAAATCCTTAAATGTGCTTTCCAAGTCATTTTATTTGGCCCACCAAATCCTTAAAAGTGGCTTTCTAAGTCATTTAAACAGGCCCAACAAATCCTGTAATTTGGCTTTCCAAGTCATTTAAACTGGCCCACCAAATCCTTAAAAGGTGGCTTTCCAAGTCATTTAAAGTGGCCCACCAAATTCTTAAAAGTGGCTTTCCAAGTCATTTAATTCGGCCCACCAAATCCTTAAATGTGGCTTTCCAACTGATTTAAACTGGCCCACCAAATCCTTTAATTTGGCTTTGCAAGTCATTTAAAGTGGCCCACCAAATCCTTGTCAGTCCTGGTTCAGTCTATTTCCACTTTCTGTGGTCAGCTCGTCTAAGCCGGGGAGCAAATGAGGACACGGGAAACGATCCACTTCTGGAAAACAACCTTCTTCCGTATTGGACGGCGTGGAAGCGATCCGCACAAGGCCCGGGTGAAGAACGACACTCCGGCGGGTGAAGAACGACACTCCGGCGGGTGAAGAACGACACTCCGGCGGGTGATGAACGACACTCCGGCGGGTGAAGAACGACACTCCGGCGGGTGATGAACGACACTCCGGCGGGTGATGAACGACACTCCGGCGGGTGATGAACGACACTCCGGCGGGTGATGAACGACACTCCGGCGGGTGAAGAACGACACTCCGGCGGGTGATGAACGACACTCCGGCGGGTGAAGAACGACACTCCGGCGGGTGATGAACGACACTCCGGCGGGTGAAGAACGACACTCCGGCGGGTGAAGAACGACACTCCGGCGGGTGAAGAACGACACTCCGGCGGGTGATGAACGACACTCCGGCGGGTGAAGAACGACACTCCGGCGGGTGATGAACGACACTCCGGCGGGTGATGAACGACACTCCGGCGGGTGATGAACGACACTCCGGCGGGTGATGAACGACACTCCGGCGGGTGAAGAACGACACTCCGGCGGGTGAAGAACGACACTCCGGCGGGTGAAGAACGACACTCCGGCGGGTGATGAACGACACTCCGGCGGGTGATGAACGACACTCCGGCGGGTGATGAACGACACTCCGGCGGGTGATGAACGACACTCCGGCGGGTGAAGAACGACACTCCGGCGGGTGAAGAACGACACTCCGGCGGGTGAAGAACGACACTCCGGCGGGTGAAGAACGACACTCCGGCGGGTGAAGAACGACACTCCGGCGGGTGAAGAACGACACTCCGGCGGGTGAAGAACGACACTCCGGCGGGTGAAGAACGACACTCCGGCGGGTGATGAACGACACTCCGGCGGGTGATGAACGACACTCCGGTGGGTGATGAACGACACTCCGGTGGGTGAAGAACGACACTCCGGTGGGTGAAGAACGACACTCCGGTGGGTGATGAACGACACTCCGGTGGGTGATGAACGACACTCCGGTGGGTGAAGAACGACACTCCGGTGGGTGATGAACGACACTCCGGTGGGTGATGAACGACACTCCGGTGGGTGATGAACGACACTCCGGTGGGTGATGAACGACACTCCGGTGGGTGATTAACGCGGGTGAGGAAAGGCGACACCTGGCCTCCTCTCAGGTAGCCTCGTTGTCCTCTTCCCCCTCGCTCATTAACCACGCCGCGCTATCCAAGCATCCGATTTCAATAGGATGAAATCACTTTTTATTGTTGCGGCATGAGGCGTGGCCCCCCCTCTGCCTCTCCCCCCCACCCCCCACTGTCAGCCGCTGTAATTGCCTCTGGGCCGAGAGTTGGGTCACGACTGCGGGTGCTGCAGGCGAGCCGTTACACGCCTGCAGCACGCCACAATATTTCACGCTGCTCGCCTCCCCTGTGTGGTCTCCACGCTGTCGTCACACATCTGCAGCCGAGCCGCACCGTTATTACTTACAGATAACACACACACACACACACACACACACACACACACACACACACACACACACACACACACACACACACACACACACACACACACACACACACACACACCGAGCCGTCATAAAAGTCGTGTCGCACGTATTGATCGGCCGGGCTCACTGTGCGGTAAGAACAAATGTTACAAAAGTAAGTTTGATGAAAATTTCACACACCCGGAGACTGTAAAATGACCTCCTTTTTTGGAATAACACACACTTAAATGACTCTGTGGGCCACTATAATGATTTAAGGGGCCAATATTCAATGATTTGGAGAGTCAAAATCAATCGTTTGGTGAGGCCAAATTTTGAATGACTTGGAAAGCCACTTTTAAGGATTTGGTGGGCCAATTTAAATGACTTGGAAAATCACATTTAAGGAGTTGGTGGGCCACTTTAAATGACTTGGAAAGCCACTTAAGGATTTGGTGGGCCACCTTTAAATAACTTGAAAAGCCACATTTAAAGGATTTGGTGAGCCAAATTAAATAACTTGAAAAGCCACATTTAAAGGATTTGGTGGGCCATTTTAAATGACTTGGAAAATCACATTTAAGGAGTTGGTTGGCTACTTTAAATGACTTGTAAAGCCTCATTTAATGATTTGGTGGGTCACTTTAAATTACCTGGAAAGCCACATTTAAGGTTTTGGTTGGCCAGTTTAAATAACTTGGAAAGCCACTTTTAAGGATTTGGTGGGACACTTCAAATGACTTGGAAAGCCACATTTACAGATTTGGTGGGCCAAATTAAATCACATGGAAAGCCACATTTAAGGATTTTGTGGGCCACTTTAAATTACTTGGAAAGCCACTTAAGGATTTGGTGGGCCAATTTAAATAACTTGAAAAGCCACATTTAAAGGATTTGGTGGGCCAAATTTGAATGACTTGGAATGCCACTTTTAAGGATTTGGTGGGCCACTTCAAATGACTTGGAAAATCACATTTAAGGAGTTGGTGGGCCACTTTAAATTACTTGTAAAGGCTCATTTAAGGATTTGGTGGGCCAAATTAAATGACTTGGAATGTCACTTTTAAGGATTTGGTGGGCCACTTCAAATGACTTGGAAATCCACATTTAAGGATTTGGTGGGCTAAATTTAAATGACATTTAAATGACTTGGAATGCTACATTTAAGGATTTGGTGGGCCACTTTAAATGACTTGGAAAGCCACATTTAAGGATTTTGTGGGCCAATTTAAATGACTTAAATTTAAATTTAAATTTAAAAGACTCTGCAGCATCGCGTGGACATCGGGGGCGGTACCTCTGGATTGGCAGACCGGGGTGGTGGTTCCTCTCTTTAAGAAGGGGGACCGGAGGGTGTGTTCCAACTATGGTGGGATCACACTCCTCAGCCTTCCCGGTAAGGTTTATTCAGGTGTACTGGAGAGGAGGCTACGCCGGATAGTCGAACCTCGGATTCAGGAGGAACAGTGTGGTTTTCGTCCTGGTCGTGGAACTGTGGACCAGCTCTATACTCTCGGCAGGGTTCTTGAGGGTGCATGGGAGTTTGCCCAACCAGTCTACATGTGCTTTGTGGACTTGGAGAAGGCATTCGACCACGTCCCTCGGGAAGTCCTGTGGGGAGTGCTCAGAGAGTATGGGGTATCGGACTGTCTTATTGTGGCAGTCCGCTCACTGTATGATCAGTGTCAGAGCTTGGTCCGCATTGCTGGCAGTAAGTCGGACACGTTTCCAGTGAAGGTTGGACTCCGCCAAGGCTGTCCTTTGTCACCGATTCTGTTCATAACTTTTATGGACAGAATTTCTAGGCGCAGTCAAGGCGTTGAGGGGTTCCGGTTTGGTGGCCACGGGATTAGGCCTCTGCTTTTTGCAGATGATGTAGTCCTGATGGCTTCATCTGGCCGGGATCTTCAGCTCTCACTGGATCGGTTCGCAGCCGAGTGTGAAGCGACCGGAATGAGAATCAGCACCTCCAAGTCCGAGTCCATGGTTCTCGCCCGGAAAAGGGTGGAGTGCCATCTCCGGGTTGGGGAGGAGACCCTGCCCCAAGTGGAGGAGTTCAAGTACCTAGGAGTCTTGTTCACGAGTGAGGGAAGAGTGGATCGTGAGATCGACAGGCGGATCGGTGCGGCGTCTTCAGTAATGCGGACGTTGTATCGATCCGTTGTGGTGAAGAAGGAGCTGAGCCGGAAGGCAAAGCTCTCAATTTACCGGTCGATCTACGTTCCCATCCTCACCTATGGTCATGAGCTTTGGGTCATGACCGAAAGGATAAGATCACGGGTACAAGCGGCCCAAATGAGTTTGGGTCTCTCCCTTAGAGATAGGGTGAGAAGCTCTGCCATCCGGGAGGAGCTCAACGTAAAGCCGCTGCTCCTCCACATCGAGAGGAGCCAGATGAGGTGGTTCGGGCATCTGGTCAGGATGCCACCCGAACGCCTCCCTAGGGAGGTGTTTAGGGCACGTCCAGCTGGTAGGAGGCCACGGGGAAGACCCAGGACACGTTGGAAAGACTATGTCTCCCGGCTGGCCTGGGAACGCCTCGGGATCCCCCGGGAAGAGCTAGACGAAGTGGCTGGAGATAGGGAAGTCTGGGCTTCCCTGCTTAGGCTGCTGCCCCCGCGACCCGACCTCGGATAAGCGGAAGATGATGGATGGATGGATGGATGGATGGAATTTAAATGACTTGGAATGCCACATTTAAGGATTTGGTGGGTCAATTTAAATTACCTGGAAAGCCACATTTAAGGTTTTGTTGGGCCACTTTTAATGACTTGGAAAGCCACATTTTAAGGATTTTGTGGTCCATTTTAAATCACATGGAAAGCCACGTTTAAGGATTTGGTGGGCTAGGTTAAATGACTTGGAAAGCCACATTTAAGGATTTGGTGGGCCAGATTAAATCACTTGAAAAGCCACAGTAAATGATTTGGTGGGCCAAATTAAATGACTTGGAATGCCACATTTTAAGTATTTAGTGGGCCACTTCAAATGACTTGGAAAATCACATTTAAGTAGTTGTTTGGCCACTTTAAATGACTTGTATAGCCACATTTACGGATTCGGTGGGGCAAATTAAATAACTTGGAAAGCCACATTTAAGGATTTGGTGGGTAACCTTTAATGACTTGGAATGCCACATTTAAGGTTTTGGTGGGCCACTTTAAATAAATTGGAAAGCCACATTTAAAGATTTGGTGGGCCAATTCAAATCACATGGAAAGCCACTTTTAAGGATTGGGCGGGCACGCTGTTCATATTGTGGGAAAGCGGACGTGAAAACAGGCTGTCCTCGCTCAGGTCTGCGTGGAGCTGGAGGGGGCGTGGCCTCCACCTCCGCCTGGATTTCGGGAGAAGGCGCTAAATTTCGGGAAGAACCCGGAAAATCTATGAATGTATGTTGTTTTCCTGCTAAAGCAACATGGGAGTACACACACACAAAAAAAAAAAACAATCCTTCAGCATCACGTGGATTCAAGGCGGCAGGCAAGGAATCGCCACATCCTGTCGGCAGGCGGAGAAACCTCGCAGCTGCTCAGGAGCCACAATATGGCGAGGGGCGGGGCCGTAATTAAACTCAGTGGCGCAGTCGCCGTGTTGTTTCCCCAAATCTAAATGAGGCGCGGATAGTCATTATGTTAGCCAGACAACATGTTGGCAAAACTGCCTTTGCAGATTTGGGCTGGTGAGAGAAAAACAAAACAAAAACAAAAAAAGGGACTAAAAATCAATCTGCTGGGCCTCTCTGCTCCTGATTAGAAAGCCCAAATAACTCCAACACGGCAGTAAATCTAAATGGTTCACATTAGGAAGAAGAGATGCAGAAGAAGAAGGATTACATTCGCCGTCTTCCTGCAGCCGAGTGGATAAGTGAAGCTTTATGGCGGCATATGTTGGCTGAATACTGGCCATATGATGACAGGAAGTTGGCGTCCGGCCATCTGATGTTTGGGTTTCATTCTAACTGACTGAGGCGTCAAGGTCAAATAAGCCGCCGTCAGTCACAATCCTTATGCATTTATTTTTATTTATTTTAAGCATTCTAGGCCGTAAAATACGGCTAGTAAGAGGCAGCTAACAATGCGGCCATAAAGTCCTCTACAAAACCCCAAAGCAGTGAAATTGTCACCTCGTGTAAGTGGTAAATAAAAAGAGAATAAAATGATTTCTTAATCCTTTTCAACTAATATTTAATGGAATAGACTGTAAAGACAAGATATTTAACGTTCACATTGAGATTCTTTGTTGTTTTATGCAAATATTAGCTGTGACATGTTTAAAAAAAGCTGGCACACGTGGAAAAAAAGACTGAGAAATCCACATTTAAGGATTTGGAGGGTGGGCCAATTTAAATGACTTGGAAAGCCAACTTAATGATTCGGTGGGCCACTTTAAAGCAGTGGTCCTCAACGGCTCGATTGGTACCGGGCCGCAGAATATTTATTATTATTTTAAATTTTTTAATTAAAAAAATTCATTTGTATTTATTTATTTTTTATTTTATTTTTATTTTTTTCTTAAAACAACATAAGATACAATTACAATTAATGCACCAACCCAAAAAAAACTCCCTTTTTCATGACAAACGGAAAAAGAAAAAAGAAAACCCTACTTTAAAAGATTTGGTGGGCAATTTTAAATGACTTGGAAAGCCATTTTGAATTATTTGGTGGGACACTTTAAATGACTTGCAAAGTTACATTTAAAAATTTGGTGGACCAAATTAAACGACTTGGAAAGCCAAATTAAATTATTTGGTGGGCTGCTTTAAAAGATTTGGTGGGCAATTCTAAATGACTTGGAAAGCCGTGTGAAATTATTTGGTGGGCCACTTTAAATAATTTACAAACTTACATTTAAAAATTTGGTGGACAAAATTAAACGACTTGGAAAGCCAAATTAAATTATCTGGTGGGCTACTTTAAAAGATTTGGTGGGCAATTTTAAATGACTTGGAAAGCCATTTTAAATTATTTGGTGGGCCACTTTAAATGACTTGCAAAGTTACATTTAAAGATTTGGTGGACCAAATTAAACGACTTGGAAAGCCAAAATAAATTATTTGGTGGGCTACTTTAAAAGATTTGGTGGGCATATTTAAATAACTTGGAAATCCAACTTAATGATTTGGTGGGCTAACTTAAAGGATTTGGTGGGCCACTTCAAATGACTTAGAAAGTCACATTAAAGGATTTGGTAGGTCACATCAAATAACTTGAACAGCCGCTTTAAATGAGTTGGAAAGCCATTTAAAATTTTTGGGTGGGCCATTTAAATGACTTGGAAAGCCAAATTAAATTATTTGGTGGGCTACTTTAAAACATTTGGTGGGCAATTTTAAAAGACTTGGAAAGCCATTTTAAATTATTTGGTGGGCCACCTTAAATGCCTTACAAAGTTACATTTAAGGATTTGGTGGACCAAATTAAACGACTTGGAAAGCCAAATTAAATTATTTGGTGGGCCACTTTAAAATATTTGGTGGGCAATTTTAAAAGACTTGGAAAGCCATTTTAAATTATTTGGTGGGCCACCTTAAATGCCTTACAAAGTTACATTTAAGGATTTGGTGGACCAAATTAAACGACTTGGAAAGCCAAATTAAATTATTTGGTGGGCCACTTTAAAAGATTTGGTGGGCAAATCAAAGTGCGGGCCGCAAAATAACGTCTCGCAGGCCAATTGAGGCCCCTGGTTTAGAAAGTGTGTTGCTAGCAAAGCAGAAATGCTTCTATACGTTTGTTCACCAATGTTCCTTTTGTTGCCTGCCTACTGTGCATTGCTCCGACACGCGCTACAAAACATCAGCTAATGACATCAACAGGGGAGCATTTGGTTTCCTTTTAGCCCAAAATCCTCACTCTTTAGAGCGGCTTTGAAGGCGAGGCGGGCGTGTCAAAGAGTCGGGATTTTTTCTTAGTGTCAAAAATTCGGGATTTTTTTTTTGTGTCAAAAAGTTGGAATTTTTTTTAAGTGTCAAAGAGTCGGGATTTTTTCTTAGTGTCAAAAAGTCGGGATTTTTTTTTTGTGTCAAAAAGTTGGAATTTTTTTTAAGTGTCAAAGAGTCGGGATTTTTTCTCAGTGTCAAAAAGTCGGGATTTTTTTTTTGTGTCAAAAAGTTGGAATTTTTTTTAAGTGTCAGAGAGTCGGGATTTTTTTGTAAGTGTCAAAAAATCTGGATTTTTTTCAAGTGTCCCAAAATGGTGATTTTTTTGTAAGAATCACGAAGTCGAGATTTTTTTCTAAGTGTCGAAAAATCGGGATTGTTTTGTAAATGTCACAAAAATCTGGATTTTTGCTGTCAAAAAAATCTGGATTTTTTTGGAAGTGTCAAAGTCTGGATTTGTTATAAGTGTCTTAAATTTGTGATTTTTTTCTAAGTTTCACAAAGTCGGGATTTTTTCTAAGTGTCACAAGGCTAGATTTTTTTTAAATGTCACAAAATCGGGATTTGTTCTATGTGTCACAAAGTCGGGATTTTTTCTAAGTGTCACAAAGTCTAGATTTTTTTTAAATGTCACAAAATCTGGATTTTTTCTAAGTGTCACAAAGTCTAGATTTTTTTTAAATGTCACAAAATCTGGATTTTTTCTAAGTGTCACAAAGTCGGGATTTTTTCTAAATGTCACAAAATTGGGATTTTTTTCTAAGTGTCACAAAATTGGGATTTTTCAGTGTCAAACAGTCGGGATTTGTTCCAAGTGTCACAAAGTCCGGATTTTTTTACATGTCACAAAATCGGGATTTTTTCTAAGTGTCACAAAGTCTGGATTTTTCTAAGTGTCACAAAGTCTAGATTTTTTTTAAATGTCACAAAATCAGGATTTTTTTCTAAGTGTCACAAAATCGGGATTTTTCAGTGTCAAACAGTCGGGATTTCTTTCTAAGTGTTACAAAGTCTAGATTTTTTTTAAATGTCACAAAATCTGGATTTTTTTCTAAGTGTCACAAAATCGTGATTTCAGTGTCAAACAGTCGGGATTTTTTCTAATTGTCACAAAGTCCGGATTTTTTTAAATGTCACAAAATCGGGATTTTTTTATAAATGTCACAAAATCGGGATTTCAGTGTCAAACAGTCGTGATTTTTTTCCAAGTGTCACAAAGTCCGGATTTTTTTAGGTGTCACAAAATCGGGATTTCAGTGTCAAACGGTCGGGATTTTTTCTAAGTGTCACAAAGTCCGGATTTTTTTAAGTGTCACAAAATTGGGATTTTTTCTAAGTGTCACATAATCTGGATTTTTCAGTGTCAAACAGTCGGGATTTTTTCCAAGTGTCACAAAGTCCGGATTTTTTTTTAAAATGTCACAAAGTACGGATTTTTTTAAGTGTCACAATATCTGGATTTTTTCTAAGTGTCACAAAATCTGGATTCCTATATGTTTGTTCACCAATGTTCCTTTTGTTGCCTGCCTACTGTGCATTGCTCCGACACGCGCTACAAAACATCAGCTAATGACATCAACAGGGGAGCATTTGGTTTCCTTTTAGCCCAAAATCCCCACTCTTTAGAGCGGCTTTGAAGGCGAGGCGGGCGTGTCAAAGAGTCGGGATTTTTTTTAAGTGACATAAAGTCGGGATTGTTCCTGAGACTTATTTAGGGTTTTTTTTTTGACACCTTTTTTTATATTTAGGGAAAAAAGTCGGATTTTTTTCTTAGTGTCAAAAAGTCGGGATTTTTTTTTTGTGTCAAAAAATTGGAAAAATTTTTAAGTGTCAGAGAGTTGGGATTTTTTTGTAAGTGTCAAAAAATCTGGATTTTTTTGTAAGTGTCACAAAGTCGAGATTTTTTTCTAAGTGTCGAAAAATCAGGATTGTTTTGTAAATGTCACAAAAATCTGGATTTTTGCTGTCAAAAAAATCTGGATTTTTTTGGAAGTGTCAAAGTCTGGATTTGTTATAAGTGTCTTAAATTTGTGATTTTTTCTAAGTGTCACAAAGTCGGGATTTTTTCTAAGTGTCACAAAGTCGGGATTTTTTCTAAGTGTCACAAGGCTAGATTTTTTTTAAATGTCACAAAATCGGGATTTGTTCTAAGTGTCACAAAGTCGGGATTTTTTCTAAGTGTCACAAAGTCTAGATTTTTTTTAAATGTCACAAAATCTGGATTTTTTCTAAGTGTCACAAAGTCGGAATTTTTTCTAAGTGTCACAAAGTCGGAATTTTTTCTAAGTGTCACAAAATCTGGATTTTTTCTAAGTGTCACAAAGTCGGAATTTTTTCTAAGTGTCACAAAGTCGGAATTTTTTCTAAGTGTCACAAAATCGGGATTTTTTAGTGTCAAACAGACGGGATTTTTTTCTAAGTGTCACAAAGTCCGGATTTTTTTAAGTGTCACAAAATCGGGATTTTTTCTAAGTGTCACAAAGTCTGGATTGTTTCTAAGTGTTACAAAGTCTATATTTTTTTTTAATTTCACAAAGTCCGAATTTTTTTAAGTGTCACAAAACCGGGATTTTTTTTAAGAGTCACAAAGTCGGGATTTTTTTTAAATGTCACAAAATCGGGATTTTTTTCTAAGTGTCAC
Organism: Nerophis ophidion; assembly: GCF_033978795.1. Lineage (NCBI taxonomy): Eukaryota > Metazoa > Chordata > Actinopteri > Syngnathiformes > Syngnathidae > Nerophis > Nerophis ophidion. Next base: position 81,788,196 of record NC_084612.1, on the reverse strand, counting down.
AACGTCTGTATTTTTTCTAAGCCTCACAAAGTCTTGATTTTTTTTACATGTCACAAAATCGGGATTTTTTTTAAGTGTCACAAAATCGGGATCTTTCAGTGTCAAACAGTCGGGATTTTTTTGTAAGTGTCAAAAAGTCTGGATTTCTTATAAGTGTCATCAATTTGTGATTTTTTCTAAGTGTCACAAAGTCGGGATTTTTTCTAAGTGTCACAAAGTCTAGATTTTTTTTTAAATGTCACAAAATCGGGATTTTTTCTAAGTGTCACAAAATCGGGATTTTTCAGTGTCAAACATTCGGGATTTTTTCTAAGTGTCACAAAGTCTAGATTTTTTTAAATGTCACAAAATCAGGATTTTTTTCCAAGTGTCACAAAATCGGGATTTCAGTGTCAAACATTTGGGATTTTTTCTAAGTGTCACAAAGTCTAGATTTTTTTTAAATGTCACAAAATCGGGATTTTTTCTAAGTGTCACATAATCTGGATTTTTCAGTGTCAAACAGTCGGGATTTTTTCTAATTGTCACAAAGTCCGGATTTTTTTAAATGTCACAAAATCGGGATTTCAGTGTCAAACAGTCGGGATTTTTTCTAAGTGTCAAAAAGTCTGGATTTGTTATAAGTGTCATCAATTTGTGATTTTTTCTAAGTGTCACAAAGTCGAGATTTTTTCCAAGTGTCACAAAGTCGAGATTTTTTCCAAGTGTCACAAAGTCTAGATTTTTTTTAAATGTCACAAATCGGGATTTTTTCTAAGTGTCACATAATCGGGATTTTTCAGTGTCAAACAGACGGGATTTTTTCCAAGTGTCACAAAGTCTAGATTTTTTTTAAATGTCACAAAATCGGAATTTTTTCTAAGTGTCACAAAATCTGGATTTTTCAGTGTCAAACAGACGGGATTTTTCAGGTCAAACAGTCGGGATTTTTCCTAAGTGTCACAAAGTCGGTATTTTTTTTAAATTTCACAAAGTCTGGATTTTTTCTCAGTGTCACAAAGTCTAGATTTTTTTTTAAATGTCACAAAATCGGGATTTTTTTCCAAGTGTCACAAAATCGGGATTTTTCAGTGTCAAACAGTCGGGATTTTTTCTAAGTGTCTCAAAGTCGGGATTTTTTCTAAATGTCACAAAATCGGGATTTTTTTCTAAGTGTCACAAAATCGGGATTTTTCAGTGTCAAACAGTTGGGATTTTTTCTAAGTGTCACAAAGTCTGGATTTTTTCTAAGTGTCACAAAGTCCGGATTTTTTTAAGTGTCACAAAATCGGGATTTTTTTCAAAGTGTCACATAATCGGGATTTTTCAGTGTCAAACAGTCGGGATTTGTTCTAAGTGTCACAAAGTCGGGATTTTTTCTAAGTGTCACAAAGTCTAGACTTTTTTTAAATGTCACAAAATCGGAATTTTTTCTAAGTGTCACAAAGTCTGGATTTTTTCTAAGTGTCACAAAATCGGGATTTTTTCTAAATGTCACAAAATCGGGATTTTTTTCTAAGTGTCACATAATCGGGATTTTTCAGTGTCAAAGAGTCGGGATTTTTTATAAGTGTCACAAAGTCTATATTTTTTTTAAATGTCACAAAATCGGAATTTTTTCTAAGTGTCACAAAGTCTGGATTTTTTCTAAGTGTCACAATGTCGGGATTTTTTCTAAGTGTCACAAAGTCGGGATTTTTTCTAAATGTCACAAAATCGGGATTTTTTTCTAAGTGTCACAAAATCAAATTTTTCAGTGTCAAACAGTTGGGATTTTTTCTAAGTGTCACAAAGTCTGGATTTTTTCTAAGTGTCACAAAGTCCGGATTTTTTTAAGTGTCACAAAATCAGGATTTTTTTTCCAAGTGTCACATAATCGGGATTTTTCAGTGTCAAACAGTCGGGATTTTTTCTAAGTGTGAAAAAGTCCGGATTTTTTTAAGTGTCACAAAATCGGGATTTTTTGTAAGTGTCACAAAATCGGGATTTTTTCTAGGTGTCACAAAATCGGGATTTTTCAGTGTCAAACAGTCGGGATTTTTTTCTAAGTGTCACAAAGTCCGGATTTTTTTTTAAATGTCACAAAGTCCGGATTTTTTGACGTGTCACAAAATCGGGATTTTTTCTAAGTGTCACATAATCGGGATTTTTCAGTGTCAAACAGACGGGATTTTTTCCAAGTGTCACAAAGTCTAGATTTTTTTTAAATGTCACAAAATCGGAATTTTTTCTAAGTGTCACAAAATCTGGATTTTTCAGTGTCAAACAGACGGGATTTTTCAGGTCAAACAGTCGGGATTTTTCTTAAGTGTCACAAAGTCGGTATTTTTTTTAAATTTCACAAAGTCTGGATTTTTTCTCAGTGTCACAAAGTCTAGATTTTTTTTTAAATGTCACAAAATCGGGATTTTTTTCCAAGTGTCACAAAATCGGGATTTTTCAGTGTCAAACAGTCGGGATTTTTTCTAAGTGTCTCAAAGTCGGGATTTTTTCTAAATGTCACAAAATCGGGATTTTTTTCTAAGTGTCACAAAATCGGGATTTTTCAGTGTCAAACAGTTGGGATTTTTTCTAAGTGTCACAAAGTCTGGATTTTTTCTAAGTGTCACAAAGTCCGGATTTTTTTAAGTGTCACAAAATCGGGATTTTTTTCTAAGTGTCACATAATCGGGATTTTTCAGTGTCAAACAGTCGGGATTTGTTCTAAGTGTCACAAAGTCGGGATTTTTTCTAAGTGTCACAAAGTCTAGACTTTTTTTAAATGTCACAAAATCGGAATTTTTTCTAAGTGTCACAAAGTCTGGATTTTTTCTAAGTGTCACAAAGTCGGGATTTTTTCTAAATGTCACAAAATCGGGATTTTTTTCTAAGTGTCACATAATCGGGATTTTTCAGTGTCAAAGAGTCGGGATTTTTTATAAGTGTCACAAAGTCTATATTTTTTTTAAATGTCACAAAATCGGAATTTTTTCTAAGTGTCACAAAGTCTGGATTTTTTCTAAGTGTCACAATGTCGGGATTTTTTCTAAGTGTCACAAAGTCTGGATTTTTTCTAAGTGTCACAAAGTCCGGATTTTTTTAAGTGTCACAAAATCAGGATTTTTTTTCTAAGTGTCACATAATCGGGATTTTTCAGTGTCAAACAGTCGGGATTTTTTCTAAGTGTGAAAAAGTCTGGATTTTTTTAAGTGTCACAAAATCGGGATTTTTTGTAAGTGTCACAAAATCGGGATTTTTTCTAGGTGTCACAAAATCGGGATTTTTCAGTGTCAAACAGTCGGGATTTTTTTCTAAGTGTCACAAAGTCCGGATTTTTTTTTAAATGTCACAAAGTCCGGATTTTTTGACGTGTCACAAAATCGGGATTTTTTCTAAGTGTCACAAAATCGGGATTTTTCAGTGTCAAACAGTCGGGATTTTTTCTAAGTGTCACAAAGTCCGGATTTTTTTAAGTGTCACAAAATCGGGATTTTTTCTAAGTGTCACAAAGTCTAGATTTTTTTTTAAATTTCACAAAGTCCGGATTTTTTTAAGTGTCACAAAATCGGGATGTTTTCTAAGTGTCACAAAGTCTGTATTTCTATATGTTTGTTCACCGATGTTCCTTTTGTTGCCTGCCTACTGTGCATTGCTCCGACACGCGCTACAAAACATCAGCTAATGACATCAACAGGGGAGCATTTGGTTTCCTTTTAGCCCAAAATCCCCACTCTTTAGAGCGGCTTTGAAGGCGAGGCGGGCGCGGCGCCAACGCATGTGGGAAAGGAGCGCTCCAAAAATGCAAAGACATCCAAAGTCACGTCGGAGTAGGAGGGAGGAGAGGATGACGGGGAGCGAGACGCCATCCCCTCAGGTGCGTCGTTGTTCCCGCCGCTCATTAAGCCCGCGCCTTGTTTGAAGTGTTTAGATGGCGACGCAGAGGTGCGATGGCGCCAACAAGTTGCTTGTAACGAGGCTGCGGGAAATGTACATCGGGCCAGGATCAAACAGACTGTTTGATCCGTCAGCTGTTCGCCGAGTCGTACCGCGGCGACGCGGGCCTATAGCGGCCTCGCCGAGACGCCTTTGACTCAATTTAGCGCTGATCAACACCGCCCCCCCCCCACCCTCGTTCAGCACCGACCACATCATCCTCAACGCCATCTCGGTGTCTGGGATCACGCCGCGCTCTCCGGTCTATTTATCGAGCAACTTCTCGCTCTGATAGCCGGAGCCCTCCCCAGGACGGACGCCGGGAATTGATTTCTGAGGCGACTGCAGATTCACCATCTCCGGCAGACAGCTCCACAAGTCAGGCGGCAGACCGGCGGCCATTATTCCTTCTGATGGCTCCTTCGGTCTTCACGCCGGCGAGCAGCGGGGAGGCCGAGAAGCAAGTACAAACCCCGTTTCCATGTGACTTGGGAAATTGCGTTTGATGTAAATAAAAACGGAATACAATGATTTGCGAATCCTTTTCAACCCATATTCAGTTGAATATGCTAAAAAGACAACATATTTGATGTTCAAACTGATAAACATTTAGAATAATTACCTTGGAAATTCATGGCTGCAACATGTGCCAAAGTAAATGGGAAAGGGCATGTTCACCACTGTTACATCACATTTTCTTTTAACAACACTCAATAAACGTTTGGGAACTGAGGAAACTAATCATTGAAGCTTTCAAAGTGGAATTATTTCCCATTCTTGTTTTATGTAGAGCTTCAGTCGTTCAATAGTCTGGGGTTGTCGTATTTTACGCTTCATAATGCGCCACACTTTTTTCATGGGAGACAGGTCTGGACTGCAGGCGGGCCAGGAAAGTACCTGCACTCTTTTACTACGAAGCCACGCTGTTGTAACACGTGCTGAATGTGCCTTGGAATTGTCTTGCTGAAATAAGCGGAGGCGTTTTGTTCCAAAACCTGTATGTACCTTTCAGCATTATTGGTTACCCATGCCTTGGGCACTAATGCACCCCCATACCATCACAGATGCTGGCTTTTCAACGTTGCGTCGATAACAGTCTGGACGGTTCGCTTCCCCTTTGGTCCGGATGACAGGATGTCGAGTATTTCCAAAAAACAATTTGAAATGTGGACTCATCAGACCTCAGAACACTGTTCCATTTTGCATCAGTCTATCTTAGATGTTCTCGGGCCCAGAGAAGCCGGCGGGGTTTCTGGGTGTTGTTGATAAATGGATTTTGCTTTGCATAGTAGAGATTTAACTTGCACTTACAGATGTAGCGACAAACTGTATTTAGTGACAGTGGTTTTCTGAAGTGTCCCTGAGCCCATGTGGTGATATCCTTTAGAGATTGATGTGGGTTTTTTATACAGTGCTGTCTGAGGGATCGAAGGCCACAGTCATTAAATGTTGGTTGAATTACGTGGAGTGATTTCTCCAGATTCTCTGAAACTTTTGATGATATTATGGAGCGTAAATGTTGAAATCCCTAAATTTCTTGCAATTGCACTTTAAGAAACATTGTTCTTAAACTGTTTGACTATTTGCTCACGCAGTTGTGGACAAAGGGGTGTACCTCGCCCCATCCTTTCTTGTGAAAGACTGAGCATTTTTTGGGAAGGTGTTTTTATACCCAATCATGGCGCCCACCTGTTCCAAATTAGCCTGCACACCTGTGGGATGTTCCAAATAAGTGTTTGATGAGCACTCCTCAACTTTATCAGTATTTATTGCCACCTTTACCAACTTCTTTGTTGAGTATTGACCTACCGGAATTAATAAAAGGCTATCGATGCTGTCCTCTAGCAAAGCTGAATTTGACCAAGCAACCCCCCGGTACCAGAAAGCACTTGATGAAAGCGGATACAACTTCACCCTCACCTATGAACCCACTCCAGGAAACCAACCAAAAAAGAGCAGAAAACGGAACAACATCATCTGGTACAACCCACCATTCAGCAAAAACGTCTCAACCAATATCGGCCACAAGTTCCTCACTCTGATCGACAAACACTTCCCCAAAGGCAACACCCTAAGAAAAATATTCAACAAGAACAACATTAAATTGAGCTACAGCTGTATGAATAACATACAACAAATCATTTCAAACCACAACAAAGCAATTGCAAAAGGACTGCCCACCCCCAGACTAAACGACTCTGAAACCAATAAGGAATGTAACTGTCGCAAGAAACCTGATTGCCCTCTCAACGGGGGGTGCTTACAGACATCAGTCGTTTACCAAGCAAAGGTAACACGCAAGGACATTAACACATCCGACACGTACGTAGGATTAACCGAAGGAGCGTTCAAAACCAGATGGAATAATCACAAGGCCTCCTTTAGAAACCAGACTTTGCAGAATTCTACAGAACTCAGCAAACACATTTGGAACCTCGAAGACAATAATGTTGAATATTCAATAACATGGCAAATTCTTGCATCCAGCACACCTTACAACAGTGGTAATAAAAGATGCAACCTTTGCTTAAAAGAGAAACTGTTTATTATATATCATCCAGACCTGTCATCCCTCAACAAGCGCAGTGTAATCATTTCAACATGCCGCCACAGACGGAAACACCTCCTAGGTAACACATGAGCCAATCACCACACCCTACGCCTGCTTGTACCCACCCACTCTGTGCTCTATATAAACCATTGTATGTGAATGCTTCCATTAAAATCTCCTGATGATTGAGGGAACCCCTCATGAAACAGTTCTGTAGAGATGAAGTTGTCTTGTGATTTTTCCCACACCTACATATTGCGCTCTACCAAGGTATCAAGCACTATTCTCTGGATAATCCAATCAAGATATATATATATATATATATATATATATATATATATATATATATATAAATAGATGTACACACAGCAAAAGACAAGCAATCAGTCTCAAAAGAAAAACCAACATAAAATCCCTGGCTTCTGTCTTTTCTTTCTAGAACCGCTGACATAACCACATTAACACATAAACGGGGAACCAACTCCAGATCATAATCGGGACTTTTTTGTTTTTATCCCCGGCAACACGCGCGATAACGTCGGCGGCACTTCATCAGGCGGACGATGGAGGGCCCGTGCCTGTCTGACACAATGTTGTCACGTCCAGTCAGCCTCTGTGTGTGTGTGTGTGTGTGTGTGTGTGTGTGTGTGTGTGTATATATATATATATATATATATGTGTGTGTGTGTTTGTGTGACACGGCCATTCCACGTCACGCGTTTTGAAAAATGAGCTGCGAGGAGGCGGGCTGCTATGAGGACACGCTTCATAAAGGAGAACAGTCCACTCGGGGACTGGGGGGGGGGGGGGGGGGGATTCCACTGGAGGGTTATGGATTTTCCAGTACGCCACTGATAGATGGCACTAATATAACCTCAATAAAGACTTGAAGAACAACTTTATGGATGTTTCCTCCTTTTGTCCGCCGCCTCCACCTTTTCATCTGCCGTCCGCCCGCCCGTCTCCGCCAGAATGTCGCTCAGGCCGTGGTCACACATCATTCTCCGCACGCCGACCGGGCCGCCCGTGGAGGGTTTCATCCAGAACCTTGTCAATGGGAACCTATAAGAGCCTGTTTTGAAGCTGCAAAAAGAGCACTTTATAGGTTTCACCGCTTGGGGTCTTCGTCCTTGGCGTTCAATCCTGCATGAGTCCGAGGTCAGCTGGACTTTCACGTCACACTCAGAAAAAGTTACTTGACCCGCTTGCAGACCGGATCCTTCTGGGCAGCAACAAACTAGAATCCTGACTTCTTAGTTTGCATGTAGTGGCAAAACAACTACATTTTCGAGGAAAAACATACAGTACATGTCTTTGGATTTTGCCATACACAAATATAAGATGCACCCGCCAAATTCCAAGGAAAAAATATCCACATATAAGCCGCACCAATCTATAAGCCACACCAACAAAATAAAAAAAAAATAAAAAATGTCAGGGTTATTTGTTGTTGACGAACCCCAAGATGCAGAGAGGGAGGCAGGCATAGAATATGAAAACATTATTTAATTAAAACTAAACAAGAACCAACAAAAAGCACGCACGTGGGCGGAATAACAAACTAAGGGAGCTAGCACTGGAAGCTAGAAAACAAAAAGGAACTTTAGCATGGAACCTAGTGGATAGCAAACAGACAAACTGGAAATAACTAATGGCTAACAAGAACAGCTTACCAACAAAATAATAATAATGAAAACATCCATAAAGCCGCACCAACTAAATTTTAGGGGGGAAAAAATGCATATATAAGCCGCACCCGACTCTAAGATGCACCCACTAAATTTTTCAGGAGAAAATCCACATATAAGCCGCACCTGACTATAATTCGCACCAACAAAATAATTATAAGTTAAAAAAATCCATATACAAGCTGCACCCACTACATTTTAAGAAAATAATCCATATATAAGCCACACCCACTAAATTCTAGAGACAAAAACATCCATATATAAGCCGCACCTGACAAAAAAACGCACCCACTAAATTTTAGACGGAGAAAAAATCCACATAAGCCGCGCCTCACTATAAGCCGCACCCACTAAATTTTACAGAGAAAAAAAAACATATAAGCCGCACCTGACTATATGCCGCACCAACAAAATAATAACAAAAACAATCCATATACAAGCCACACCCAATACTTTTCAACATTCCACAGGCTGCGCAGCAGACACACACCCGCACACACCCCTCAGCCCTCAGTAAACATCCAATTATTGTTGCAGTAAGAAAGTAAAAGAAAAGGAAAAGTTGTCTACATTTATCATATACTTGTCAGGATGGGTGTATTTGTGTAATTTTATCTGTCATAAACACGTTTATCGTCGCGGACTTTCGGTGCTACAAAGTTCCTTTTTTTTTTTTTTTATAAATAAAAAATGTCAGGGTTATTTGTTGTTGACGAACCCCAAGATGCAGAGACGGAGGCAGGCATAGAATATGAAAACATGATTTAATTAAAACTAAACAAGAACCAACAAAAAACACGCACGTGGGCGGAATAACAAACTAAGGGGAAGCTAGAAAACAAAAAGGTACTTTAGCATGGAAGCTAGTGGATAGCAAACAGAAAAACTGGAAATAACAAATGGCTAACAAGAACAGCTTACCGCTACGACGACCAGGACATAATGTAGCTCGACAGGTAATAGCTGAAAAGAATCACATCGACACGACAAGAGCAACATATAGCAATGACAGGTCCAAATGACAATACAATGATCCAGCAACTGACACAAGACAAAGCAGGTACAAATAGGAGCAGGCTGATTGGCAACAGGTGTGGCCAGGTGCCAATCAGCCGCAGCTGAGCAGGAACACAGCACTCAGTGAACAAGACAGCAAGCTGACAAAATAAGAGCACTAGACAGGAACTAAAGAAAGGAGACACTAAACACAGAGGAAACAGACAAATGCAGAGGAAAAAACTAAAACATAGACAAACTGTCAGGGGAAAGCCTGACAAAAAATAAATATACAAGCCGCACCCACAAAATTTTAGGGGGAAAATATCCATATAAAAACCGCACCTGACTACAGGTCGCACCCATCAAATTCTAGAGATTAAAATTCCATGTATAAGCCGCACCCATTAAATTCCAGAGATGAAAATTCCATATATAAGCCGCACCTGACTATATGCCGCACCAACAAAATAAAAATAACAAAACAATCCATTTACAAGCCACACCCGATAAATTTTCGAAAAAAACATCCACATAGAAGCCACACCTGACTATAGCCCGCATCAACAAAATAATAATAATTTAAAAATCCATAAAGCCGCACCAACCAAATTTTAGGGGAAAAAATGCATATATAAGCCGCACCCGGCTATAAGTCGCACCAACAAAATAATTATAATAAAAAATTTGTATACAAGCTGCACCAACTAAATTTTAAGAAAATAATCCATATATAAGCCGCACCCACTAAATTCTAGGGACAAAAAATCCATATATAAGCCGCACCTGACAAAAAGCCGCACCCACTAAATTTCAGACGGAGAAAAAAACCACATAAGCCGCACCTGACTATAAGCCGCACCCACTAAATTTTGCAGAGAAAAAAAAACATATACAAGCCGCACCTGACTATATGCCGCACCGACAAAATAATAACAAAAACAATCCATATACAAGCCACACCCAATACATTTTATAAAAAAAACATCCACATACGAGCCACACCTGACTATAAACCGCACCAACAAAATAATAATTAAAAAATCCATAAAGCCGCACCAACTAAAATTCGGAAAAAATGCATATATAAGCCGCAACCGACTATAAGCCGCACCCATCATTTTTTAGGAAAAAAATCCATGTATAAGCCGCACCCGACTGACTATAAGTCGCACCAACAAAATAATTATAATTTAAGAAAACCCATATTCAAGCTGCACCCATTAATTTTGAGAAAATAATCCATATATAGGCCGCACCCACCAAATTCCAGAGAAAAAAAATCCATGTATAAGCCGCACCTGACTATATGCCGCACCAACGAAATAATAATAAAAACAATCCATATACAAGCCACACCCAATAAATTTTAGAAAAAAAACATCCACATACAAGCCACACCTGACTATAAGCTGCACCAACAAAATAATAATAATTAAAAAAAACCATAAAGCCGCACCAACTAAATTTCAGAAAAAAATGCATATATAAGCCGCCCCCACTAATTTTTTTTAGGAAAAAATCCACGTATAAGCCGCACCTGACTATAAGTCGCACCAACAAAATAATTATATTTTAAAAAATCCATATACAAGCTGCACCCACTAAATTTTAAGAAAATAATCCATATTTAAGCCACACCCACAAAATTCTAGAGACAAAAAATCCATATATAAGCCGCACCTGACGAAAACCCGCACCCACTAAATTTTAGAGAGAGAAAAAAATCCTAATAAGCCGCACCTGACTACAAGCCGCACCCACTAAATTTAACGGAGAAAAAAAAACATTTAATCCGCACCTGACTATATGCCGCACCAACAAAATAGTACTAATAAAAACAATCCATATACAAGCCGCACCCACTAAATTAAAAAAAAAAACATCTACATACAAGTCACACCTGACTAGAAACCGCACCAACAAAATAACAATTATAAAAAAACCCATATACAAGCCGCACCAACTAAATTTAAGGAAAAAAACATGCATGTATAAACCGCACCCGACTATAAGCCACACCCACAACATTTCAGAGAGAGAGAAAAAAATCAACACATTGAGAAAAAAAATCCATATATAAGCCACACCTGACTATAAACTGCACCAAAAAAATAATTATAATAAAAAAAATCTATATAAAAGCTACACCCACTAAATTTTAAGAAAATGATCCATATATAAGCCGCACCTGACTATAAGCCGCACCAAAAAAAAAAATTATAATAAAAAAGCATATACAAGCTGCACCCACTAAATTTTAAGAAAAATAATTCATATATAAGCCGCACCTGATTATAAGCCGCACCAACAAAAAAAATATAATAAAAAAAATATATATACAAGCTGCACCCACTAAATTTTAAGAAAATAATTCATATATAAGCCGCACCCGACTACAAGCCGCACCCATTAAATTCCAGAGACAAAAAACCCATGTATAAGCCTGCACCTGACTATGAGTCTCACCCATTAAATTTCAGAGAAAAAAATCCATATTTAAACCGCACCGGATTATAAATCGCAGATATATGCATCGCGAAATGAGTTATTTACATCGAATTATTCTGTAAATGTTTATGTACATACCTTATTTCCCAACGTCATCTCTGACAGGGCAGTAAAATGGCTTATCAAACAAAACAGAGCTAGCTCTCCAAACAGCTAAACGGACTCAATAACTCCGCGGTGACGTGTTGGTGAATTTACTGAAGAATTTGCGGAACTGGAACAATACTAAAATAACGCCGTTGCAAGTTAATAATACCAATGCAGACACTCGTAAACGTGTTAAAATGTTAGCTAATGTTACTTTACGATAGCACGTACACATATGCATGGAAGCACTCCTACATATGTCACACAAGTGAAGGTTTAGTAAGTAAGGATTGTTTTAGTTATATTGTAAAACTTACAAAACGGATTACGAACGAATTGATGCAAATTGGGTACAAGTTAAGAACAGGAAGAGAGCATAATTGCTATGGAGTGGAAACGCGGTGGGAATGACTCAGCGCTGTCAAAATATGTCAAATATGTAACGTATCATATTGAAATAGTAAGTAAGAATTGTTTTAGTTATATTGTAAAACTTACAAAACGGATTACGAACCAATTGATACAAATTGGGTACAAATTAAGAACAGGAATAAAAGCAAAATTGCTATGGAGTGGAAACGCGCTGGGATTGACTTAGCGCTGTCAAAATATGTCAAATATGGAACGTTCCGTATTGAAACTATGTTTGAAATAAACTGGGTATTGAGTAGAAACGCTGTAGACGGCTAGAAGTCGGAACGGCTCGGGTAAATCCGGTTGAAAGCGCAATCGGAACAAAATATGGCGCCGTAGCACAATCACACACCAATTCATTGAATTTGTATGTTTTTGTTTTTGTTTTTTAACTATTTGCATTTTGGTCATCAGCGAAGAAAAAAAAATCCACAAATTAGCCGCACCGTTTTATAAGCCGCAGGATTCAAAGCGTAGGGGAAAAAAAAAGTAGCGGCTTATAGTCCAGAATTTACGGTATGTATTTATTTCACAATTATTTATCCAAAATAAATAATAGAATCTCTCTTCGTCTCTCATTTAGCAACAAAAATGAACGCTATAGAAGCCTCTCAACGGTAAATGCGGCGGAGCATCAATTAATTAATAATTAGGCAGGACAAACACTTGAGGTGTAAACTTCTGTAATTTGTGGATGGATTAGGGCGCTTTTTTTGCAAATATAATTGGAAATATTGGCATTTATGGCTCTTTCAAGGCGGCCCGGATTTTAGAAGCCATTCAAAAACTGACTGGTTATTTATTTTTTTAAATTTTTTTTTTTAATCACTGGTAGAATTTATACAGTAAGACGTGTAACAGAATAGTTTAAATACGCACAAATATTACTTTTTTTGATGGGAATTATTTTAAGATATTGGCTATAATTTAACTTATTTTGTTTACTATAAACATTCCATGCAACGCTGCCATGACATTTGACATTATTTAAATTCTACACAATTTTAAAGCACTAGCAGCATTTTATTAATAAAGAAAAAAAATATACAACTAGTAACAATACAAATCAATTTTAAATAAAACTAGAATTGAAAATAGGCCATTGCAAAACTTTAAATTTTACCGAGAAAGTGGGAATTAGTTAGTTAGTTTATTATTTCTTCGGTCAGCGGTCAACAAAATAAACAAACAGTTGTACTTGCATAAATGGAAAATGGGTTTAGGCCAGGGGTCGGCAACCCGAAACGTTGAAAGAGCCAAACTGGGCCAAAAATACAAAAACAAATCTGTCTGGAGCCACAAAACAAATTTAAAAGCCAAATTAGATATGTACATATAGCTAGCCTAAATAGCATGTTAGCATCGATTAGCTTGCAGTCATGCAGGGACCAAATATGCCCGGTTAGCATTCCACACAAGTCCATAACATCAACAAAACTCACCTTTGTGCATTCAGGCACAACATTAAAAGTTTGGTGGACAAAATGAGACGGAAAAAGAAGGGGCATAAAACACGTCCTAGAAGGTCGGAGAAAGTTATACATGTAAACAAACCACGGTGAGTTCAAACACCGACGAAATTAGTAGGACAAAACGGCGCTCGCCAGATACTTGAATTAGTGAAGCATGTTTAATACAAACAGTGTGCTTTATAACGATTAGGGAAGTTTGTGTCATGTTTGTCCTCCTACAGAAACTATATTAAAACAAAAAATATATTTTTCCCCCTTCATCCTTTTCCAATTTTCATAAATTTTGGAAAAATCTCTAGAGAGCCACTAGGGCGGCGCTAAAGAGCCGCGGGTTGCCGACCCCCGGTTTAGGCTGAAGTTGAACACTTATTGCGCCTAACCCTATAAACAAAGTCAAATACAAGACAAACTTCCAAAAAATAGGACATTTCCTTTGCACAACATATTAAAAATACACCTTGTACACAACATAAACACTGAATTGATGCGATGATTTGATTAAAAATCGATTATTGCTGCATGTCTACGTCAGGTAGTTTTATATTTTATATTTGCATTTGTCAAGGGAAACAGTTGAATTAGTTCTCACATGTATTCATTTAATTGAAATGTTTTTCAAAATGCTGTAAATCTGAAAAGGTGGACAGGCTAATTGGGAACCGTAAAGGATATCACCACATGTGCTCAGGAACACTTCAGAAAACAAATTTCAGTAACTACAGTTTTTCACTACACCTGTAAATGCAAGTTAAAACTCCGCAATGCAAAGCGCAAGCCATTTATCAACAACACCCGGCTCGGCTGGGCCCCGAGCTCATCTAAGATAGACTGATGCGTACACAACATAAACCCTGAATTGATGCGATTAAGATTCGGGAGCGACGATTCGATTAAAAATCGATTATTGCTGCATGTCTACTTCATGTAGTTTTATATTTATTTCCCTTTCACTAAATAAACATTCATCACTTGCAACTTCAAAAAAATAATGCATTTGTCAAGGGAAACAGTTGAATTAGTTCTCACATGTATTCATTTAATTGAAATGTGTGTCAAAATGCTGTAAATCCCAAAAGGTGGACAGGCTAATTGGGAACCGTAAAGGATATCACCACATGTGCTCAGGAACACTTCAGAAAACAAATCTCAGTAGCTACAGTTTTTCACTACGCCTGTAAATGCAAGTTAAAACTCCACAATGCAAAGCGCAAGCCATTTATCAACAACACCCGGCTTGGCTGGACCCCGAGCTCATCTAAGATAGACTGATGCGTACACAACATAAAGCCTGAATTGATGCGATTAAGATTCGGGAGCGACGATTCGATTAAAAATCGATTATTGCTGCATGTCTACTTCATGTAGTTTTATAATTATTTCCCTTTCACTAAATAAACATTCATCACTTGCAACTTCAAAAAAAATGTTTTTTTATTATTATAATAACATGTTTCGATAATGAATGAATGAAAAAAGAAACACCATTAAAAGAAACGCCAGCTGACACAAAAACATATCTATTTAAGTTGTTTTAGTCAGCTCCTCGATCCATTAGAAAAGGATATTGCTGAATATACCATCTGATATGTTATTTCTCACAGACCAGATATGTTGACACACACACGTAGGAGAAAAGGATCCTCTCCTTTCTCACAGCCGTGTTCGTACCTGTCAGATGTCAGCTTCTCAAACATACTAAGTAAAAATGCAAAACAGCAGTTAGAGCATTGATAAATCACATTGCGTTGGCGGAATAATTGTATTTGAATTCCCTCCTTCCAACGTTGTGGGTGTTGTTGATCAGCGTTAATTGTGCACATTCATGCAAACAGACCAGCTAAATAGTACAGGTGTCCAAAAAACATTGATTTTCTTTCATTAATCGTGATTAAATAAAAAATAAAAAATAAAACAATTAATCAGACAAAAAAATGAAAAAAAAATATTAAAAAAAAATAATAAATGTCCCCATTTTTTTTCTTAATTTATGTATATTTTTTAATTATTTTTTTTAAAAATGTATATTTCCTTTCCAGCTACTCAGGCAAATCATATTTTTGATGTAGAGGGTAGGTGCACATATCTGCTGTACTTTAGAAAAGTGTTGGATAATTCTTATATTTCTCTTGTTACCCTATTTGTATTTGACTTATTTTAATGTTTGTGTAGGATTTTATAAGACAAAACCAAAACCAGCAAAATATTAGAGCTGATTATTTATTTCATGGAGGAATATAAATTAATCATTCAAACTGTAGAAGTGGCACCCAATGTTTTATTTACTTTGATTTTTTTTAATACATTTTTTAAATCCGGTCCAAAAGGTTGTACCTAATAATAAAACCATTCCAATTCCAAACCAAGCAACATTCAGAAAAGCAACCAACAGAGTAATTGAGGACACACAAACCTGACACAAAACAATCCAAAGTAGTAAACAAGAACAAATAATATCAACAACAGTATCACTATTAATTAACAATTCCAACACGACGTCCACAGTTTCCCAAAAACAATTTGAAATGTGGACTCGTCAGACCACAGAACACTTGTCCACTTTGCATCAGTCCATTTTAGATGAGCTCAGGCCCAGCGTAGCCGACGGCGTTTCTGGGTGTTGTTGATAAATGGATGTGGCTTTGCATAATAGTTTTAACTTGCACTTACAAAGCGACAAACTGTAGTTACTGACAGTGTTTTTTTTAAGTGTTCCTGAGCCCAGGTGGTGATATCGTTTACACACTGATGTTAATTTTTGATATCCTTTACACAGTGATGTCGCTTTTTGATGCTGTACCTTGTGAGGGATTGAAGGTCCGTAATATCATCGTTTATGTGCAGTGATTTCTCTAGATTCTCTGAAACTTTTGATGATATTACAGACCGTAGATGGTGAAATCCCTAAATTCCTTGCAATAGCTGAATGACAAATGTTCTTAAACCGTTCAACAATTTGCTCAGACATTTATTGACAAAGTGGTGACTTTTGCCCCGTCCTTGTTTGTGAACCACCGAGCATTTTATGGAAGCTGCTTTTATTCCCAATCATGGCACCCACCTGTTCCTAATTAGCCTGCACACCTGTGGGATGTTCCAAATAAGTGTTTGATGAGCAATCCTCACCTTTCTCAGTCTTTTTTGCCACTGGTGCCAGCTTTTTTGTAACACATTGCAGGCATCAAATTCCAATTGAGCTAATATTTCCAAAAAAATAACATAAAATAGTTTTCCAGTTCGAAT